>NC_092864.1:7765039-7818797 GCF_032062135.1 Pyxicephalus adspersus
ATATATATATATATATATATATATATATATATATATATATGAAAACTGTCATATATAAAAATATATTCAATAAATTGTAAGCTCTTTTGACCAGTGTCACCTTCACTTCCTGTGTCATTGCCTCTATCTGTCTGTGATTTGCAACCCCTATTTAATTTACAACGCTGCTTAATAAATTGAGTTTTATTTTAATATATGTGTAGACCTGTGTATTCCCCCCCGATGCCTCCAGTTCAGCCCTGAACTTTGATAACTTCTAGGAGTGCATGCGTTGTAAAAGCCAAGCTACGGTTAGCCAAGTTTCAGGCACTATGATGACCCCGCATTACCACCACATGTCTTTACTGTAGGTAGGTTCTTTGCAGCTACTTATGCTTCCTGCTGGTGGCACTGTGGCTTAACATGTCTTGCATGTGCTTCCACTGGCAACCAGCAGGTGGCTTGCTGCAGAGTTACCTCCTGGTTTAGCTGCACCTCTGGCTCCAAATTAGTAGGGCCCATATATTCTGGCCTGACAAGACTCCCTCTGCCTTATAGCATTGGACCTCAAACCTTGTATCTGAAACCTTGCTGGTGCTCTGGCCACTTCCTTTTTTATATCCTCTCCTTGGTCTGTTCTGCTTATTTCTTGCCCACTGTATATAGTTGTTTATAGCCTATTGTCTCTGTATGTTTCAGCATGTTGCACTAAATTTGAAATTCACTATTGTTTGTTGTGCTATGTTTATGAATGTATTACCTTCCAATACATGCACTAACTTTTACCTGACTTTTGGCTTTTTAGTGTATGCTGCCAATGCTGGTCTTCCTCCCATTGTCTGTGAAAGGTAGCCAATCAGAATAAAACTTAACAGCCAATGATGTGTATAATTCTTTCTTGTTTTAAAGTGATCACAAGTTAGCAACTATCAACAGCAATCTCTCTTGTCATAAAGTTGATGCTCTACTGACGCATTTGGCAATCTGGTGTTAAATGCGTCAGTAGAGCGTCATTTTTATGGCAAGTATCTGATTGCCAAGGACAATATCTGTCTAATACAATACCTAGGGGCAGCCGTACTTTTTTTTTGTATACCAAAGTCTAATTAATGTTAAGATTTTGAATGATTTATTAAGTTTTTATTTATTGTATTTAATGATTGTTATATTCACAATAATGGTATTTTATCCTATTTATCTGCGGTTATAACCGTGAAACAGTTAATCAACTTACAAAGGTTTATTTTCGTTTCTTAGGGCTGCTTAGAAATATTCTCTTGGAGTAAACGTAATCCCAACGCCTCTAATTAATCATTGTGCTAGTTGTAACAAATGTAATTGTTTGTTTTTTACTATTCCTAATTAACTGATCTCACCCAGGGATTTCCCTTTATTCAGAGTAGAAAATTCAGATGTTTTGCAAGGTCGGGCTCCGGGGACAATTCTAATGAATTGAAGGAGATCCCAGCTGATAGAAAAGTATCATTTGTTTTTAGAAACTTCTCCCACTGATGCAAACAGCAGCAAGAAATGAATGTATTAGACAAATATGAATGTAATAACTCAGTCCTATGAAGTATACATAGTACAGAATAAAAGGCCACATCATAATGTGAGGGGATTCATAATAAAATATATACAAAAATTATAATTTATATCATAATATTATAAAAATTGATGGTGAAAATAATAAATAAATAGAATATAATTTTAATTACAATAATGATAATATTTTAATATGATGCTAAAATATAATAATAGTATATAGGTAAAAAAATATAAAAATAATAAATAAATAATAAATAATAATAATAATAATAATTTTAAAATATTTTTTTAAGCCTATTAAAATGGTACATAATAGGAAGAAGTGATATATGTGTTTAAGAAATATATGTGCAAATTGGTCATTTTATTAATATGTAACACCTTTTGTTTTTGGAAGCTTTTGAATACCCAATGCGTAAATGCTTGAAGCCCTACAAGATAGGGCCATCAAACTGGTCTGGGGTTGTTGACGTCTTCCATTTTAATAAAAAAAAAACCTTAACCTAACCTTAAGGATACAGATAAGTATAGAACTATCGTTTCCTCTTTGGTATATTTGATATTTGTTAGAATTTGGCTGCTAACCTGACTCGATTTCCTGGTTCTCCTCTCTTGTCTGTTACATATGTCCTGTTCTTGAGTTGATCCACGTTGTCCCCACAACTGGGGTAATTCCACTCTGCCTACGGCCATTAGATATTTTTTTTTCCCAACTGCTTCTTGTCCACACAACAGTATCTGCTCAGCCTTCAGATTCCTTGACTAGTAGGAGCATTGGATCTTTAGGTACCCTCAACAGGTAGTTCCAGTTGAAAAGTTTTTCAGTAGTGAATGTGAATCCAAAGATGGCTCCTACATCTAAGTGGAAACGTGAAATATGCTCCTCTAAAAACAAAAAGAAAATTATTTTTTTTCAGCTCAGTTAAAGGGGGACCAATGAACCATTGGGGACCCTGAAACATGGTGGTCTCCTGAGTCAAAAAATAGTGAACACATATTAATGGTCCATCGCCCCTTTTCGTAATGCTTCACTTTTTCTGATGTGTCCGTACTGTAGTAGAATGAAACACCCTATGCCAAGATCAGAGGGTATTTGGCATCAGCTCAGCTTCACCTTGAAAAGGGATTAAAAGGTTTGGATATGGCCATGAAAAAATGTGTTGCTGCAGATTTGCGGCTCCGTATTTGGGATCCAGGCCCAAAGTGTCCTGGAAAGGCTGGGCCATGCACTCCAACCATCTTCCAGGCCAGAAACTGAGAATGACCCTGGAGTACATTGCCAATAATAAAAAAAGGGAGCAGATCTTTGAGACTGGAGGAGTTGGTTTCTGAGGCCATGTGGACAGACTTTGTGTAGCCTGTACGCTGGGAGAGCCCAGGAGGTCCCCCAAAGTTTAGGTCTGCGGGCCCAAAAACTCTGAAGAACGTCAGGTAATAGCCCTGATATTGAACTGACGTTTTAAATACCTCTGAGTGCCGTGAGTGCATTGGAAGCTAATCCCTCACACTACCTATGTCTCCGATATACAACAGATTCTTGATTTTTATTTTTATTTTTTATTTTTTTTTCCGACCCTCCTTAGATGTCATTTGAAGGATGACTTGTATGATCTTTACATAGGATATCAGACTTATAAGAAAAGGCAAGAGTCCAATAAAAAGAGAGTCAACATAAAGGGCTACTTTGAATCCAACATTATTGCAGGATATCTGAAGAAGGGCTTTTAAGTCACAGTAGAACTGGTGGACATCTCTGGTGCTGCACCAAGACACAGTTGAAGCAAAAGCAGTTAATAAAGAAGCATTTAGACTGCCAAATATCCAGGCCAACTTCAAGATCAGAAGACATTTTTCTTTGCTCATAACACTTTGGTAATGTAGAGGTTCACAGATTGCCATGTATCGGTCAAACGCCATTGAAGTCAACAGAACAATTTCTGTATCAATAACAACCAAAAAGAAATAAAGTTGGGTAAAACACTGCGTAAAAGTCACAGTGTTATTTCCAGATAGCAAGATGACCATCATTTTAGGGATCGTAACTGTTATATAGCAGATGTCTACAAATGATAAGCTAGAGAGAAACAGATACAATGGAGTGTTTAAAGAAGTCGTAAAATAGACAATTAATATTATTGCTCCATTCCATGTTATTCCCAGCAGATAGATCAGGAGAAAGTAAAAAAAAATGAAGAAGTTCTTTTCTGAGGTATTGAAAAATGGGACAATATGGAAATCTCCATTGGATGTGTGGTTATCCGTTGTAATGCTGTATGCTATAGAGAAGAAGACATATTGTAAAAAATGAGTGGACTGTGTGATATAGCAGAGCAGATTTAAAGTAAGTATTGTAAAGTACGATAAGCTAGTGGTGAAGGGAGCAAAGTTTTGAAGGCTAGAAGGTAAAAAGATGACCAGTGGCGGGGTCAAATGGAATTTGGAATGGAAATAGAATTTGCAGGCATTGGTGTGTAACTTAAAAGGGCTCAGGGCTTCATTTGTATCCACTGGATGGGAGCCATGTCTAAGTCTATCATCATATGGTTTTTACAATTCCCAGGTAACAAAAATGTACATCGTAATAATTATCATGCATTCTACACATTACGTAAAGTCAAATATCATGACTGTCTCTCATAGGAGTGCACAATCTACTGTGCATATTTCACTAACAGAGTCAAGCCAGTTTTTTGGGGAAAGTCAACAAACGTACCACTATGTTTTTAGGATATGGAACAAACATGGGGAGACCATACAAAATACATGCATAGAATGTCTCTGGGACACTAGAGCAGTGGTTGCCAGTGGTCCACAAGAACATTTTGGTGGTCCGGAGATCTGGCTGGTGCACCCCCAACCGGGGTCAGGAGAAGGGGGGGTGCACTGGTCAGAGCCACGCCCTATGTCCCCCGTATGGATTGCAGGCTCAGGAAAGTGGGCAGGCTTTGTCTTTGAAGTGGGCGAGTTCTGGCATAATGACATCACTATGGGGGAAGTTTCTCTCCCTTTGAGTGACACCTGGCTCCGCTCACATGCGGGGTCCGGAGGCTGGAAATTTATTTGTCTGTGGGTCGGAAAAGGTTGGCGACCATTGCACTAGAGCTTCAAGGCTAGAGTTCATGCCATTCATGTTAAGACATGCATATAACAGAGATAACTTCCTTTCAAGAAGCACCATTCTTTACTCACCTGGAACTGGCCCCAGACAGGATACATTTTCTAGGAAGTGGTATTTAGCTCAAAAAAGGGGCAAAATAATAAACATCCTTTCATTGGTTTCAGCAATAATAAATAGATAAAAGAAATGTACCAGAGGGGAGGGTTGTTGTTACAGTCTAGGTGATCCTAGAAAGTGCCAAGCCTAGCGAATCAACAAAGAGAGAAATGGAGAAAGAAAAGAAGAGTGGGCTTTTATAACACTAGACTATTGCAGAAAAAAACAATAACTTTTATTTATATTTTTTTGATACTTTTCACAAATTTATACAAACTTACCTTCTAGGTCAATTTCTACATTTATTATATATACAAGAATTTCCTTGGAAACCATATTCCAACTTTTCAATGTATGGGTTTAAATTAATAGAAGATAATGTCTATATGATGACATTTATTGATCACTATATATGTATTTTTAGATACTTCAATAGAAACAATTACATTATAATTGATTATTAGTTTACAAATGATGTTTTTTATGGCCATCATTGTGGTGTGGAACAACCTTCATTGCTTGATATGGCAATATAAACTTTTCAATCAGTGACATATGCTATTTTTGATGATTATAGCAAATTGTTGAAGTCTCTATATCCCCTGAGGAAGCCAAAGTAGGCAAAACGCGTTGGGAAGAAGACTTTTCATGTTGACCCTGTAAATCTATCTGTATGTGACACAAAAATATTGATCCTACTGTATGACTGTAACAAATTATTGAGTATTTAAAATAGGTTTGTTTTATCAAAGATCATGGGAATTAGTATAATATGTGTACATAAAGGTTATTATTTTTATCTGCAATAGTCTAGTCATAAAAACCTACTCTTCTTTTCTTTCTCCATTTCTCTCTTTTCAAAAATTCAGCAATAATAAATAAGTGCCCCTATATTTTAATAATGAGAGTGTCAGCAAATAATACTCTCATAATTTGTTTTCAGTGTTATAGTAAGCAATAAATACACCCCCCCCCCATAACTTTAGTCTTCAGTTTTAATATTATATACAGACAAAAGTGGCAGCAATTATTATCCCTCATTGTATTCAATAACAGTGTTGGTGATAAATATTATTTTTTATTGATTTCTAATGGCAGCAATACCCCCCCCCCCCTATTGAGGTTCAGTAGTTACTTACCTGAGCACATATGTTGAATTCTCCTTCCCCATTGGGCCAAAATGACACTATCTCTGATAGGTGGAGTGATCCATCGATCATCTGGAGTGCTCAGTAGATCACTCCACCAGACAGGCAGAGCCATGTGCTGGAAAACAAAGAATGTTGGCAATTTGGCACCCTACTGCCACTCTATATTAGGCCCTAGAAACACAAATCAACCCACAGGTCCCCAGCTTGGTGGCCCTGTTATAGCCCTTTCATCTGGCTGTTTTTTATTTACCTAGAATATCTCTATTAGGTGAGATAGCTTGGTTACATTGAATAGCTCTTTAACACAAAATAAATGAATGGACAAAATGGTATATAAAATGAAGTATATACAGACTGAGCTCCTATGATTTTCCCCTTTTAAATAGATTTTTTAAGAATAACACACCATGGATATTTTATCCATTATCATATTGATTTTTATTGTCCTTTAGCCGTGATGGCCAAATTTGGTCCTTAGGTTTATACTCTAAAAATCAATTCACTGTAATTCCAGGTATACATAAGTATCTCAGTTTTTATTTATATCTAATTATATTTAAAAATATACACTATGTGTTTGTCTGTTAGTAAAATTTTTATAAAACAGGGAATCATACAGTTCCTCAAACTTTTTTTTGCGGGAATCTTCCAGGCCATTGTCTTTAAATGGCAGCAATTAATTCCTACCAGGCAATGTATGAGGGAACACTTCACCTCTGTGGACTGCAAAATATGATATGGTGATGAGATAGAGGTTGGTTTTCTGTACTACTAACACAATGGACCTGATTCATTAAAGCCCTCCAACATTGGAGAAGATAGACGATGCGATGTATGATCCTGGGTGATGCACCAAACCTGGAATGGATTTCATAAATCATCTGCTATTATTCCATATTTTGTAATCCACAAAGGTGAACCTCAAACATTCCCTGGTAGGAATCAATTACTGCAATTGAAACACATGATCCTGGATGAGTCTTTAACAAGGAATGTTTCAGGGAATGCCGGATTCACTGCTTTATTAATAGATCCCTTTGTGTTTATCCAACAACAAACGTACTCAAATAAAAGAATATTTATATCATAACTATCTTTTGTGTCAAATTCAGTGGATTCTAACACAATTTAGTTAGTGAATGGGGATGACAGGCATGGTTACCCCACACACAGAGGTTGTCCTAGGTGTCTACATAGTGGTGGTGGAGATGTTTTGGACCAGGGTTTCTGAGCCAGGGTTCCTCCAGAGGTTGTTGGGTGTTCCTTGAGCAATGAGCAATTTATGCCTCTTAGGTTAGTTTAACTGACAACAACTGATAACTTTTTTGGCTATCCGTAACATTCTTCCCACTGGCAACAATGTAAGAGGCTTTCATTCCATTGATCATCAGGCTCATATACAAAGAATTTGGCATATCATACATATTGGCATTGGCCAAGACCCGAAAGTTATTTAAAGGGTTCCCCCATATAAAATGGTTGGGAGGCTTGAAGGGTGCTCTTACCTTGATCTGAACTAGACACACACTGATTTAATTCTTTAGCATATAGGCAGAATATGTGACATTTATATACATTTTTAAAGGCATTAAAACATAATCTGGAGGGATGTTTACACATTAGGGAAACTGTGACATTTTTTCCTGTGTTACATTATCCAGAAGGGGTTATGCTATTTTTATGTTGGTACCTCAATGGAGCTCATTGTTACCAATCAAGAATTTGACAATCTTTTTTGCTGAAAGGTTAAAACAACCACAGGAAGCTGCATTATTTACAATGTCTTTAGTGGCTTGGACAACCTCAACAGACAACAGCTGCCTACAAGTATATCCTACTTTGTAAAGTAATAGGCAGGTCCAGGTTAGTACTCTATTGTCTGCCTGGATTACTGCAGGAACATACGGGATGCAGCTGGGCCATCTGGGAATCCATAAGCCTTAAGTAGTTTAAGTAGGAACCTGGGGGGCAGTCATTTAGGATTTTTTGGGAGTTTTAAGGGTTTATTTGGAGTTGTAAGGAAGATCATTGTCTTATTTGGGCCTACTACTAAAGTATCTCAGTATCAGAGAACACACAAGCTACCTAAACCATTAAAGAGTGCGAATATTTTAAATAAGAAACGGACAGAGGTTTTTTTTTTAAGTGGCAATGTGTAATATAATATTAAAATTGTGAATATACAGTAGGTTAAATCAAACCCTAATTTACACAAGGTATACTAAGTATAATCTCAACTCCTAATTTTAATGTGGGGTTTTCTGGGATATAAAGCTAAACATAAAGTTCCTGTATGTAGTTGAAGTCCATTTTACCCATAAAGGAGTAGTTTACTTGAAACACTTTTTAGCCTGAAGTTTTTCACCTTATTGGTTGCCTCGGGGGAGCACAAAACAAACCACAACCTAATTTTTCTACTATATTTCAAACTAATTTTGGTTTATTTAGTGGCCCTTCATCATTGGCAACCAATATAATGTGATCTCCTCTAATGACTACCGATATTGGAGGAAGCATTTCCCCTAAACACCAAAGTATAGTGGACAAAGACCACCACTAAAACACAGGCCTTTTTAGTGGGAACAGATTAGGAGCACTTGTCATAAATGGTAAAAGTTGTCCAAACATGCGGGACAAATGCCGGCACTCTCTTTCTTTTAGTTTGTTGCCAGTCACTGTTGTTGTGTTCTCCCTCGTGTTCTGAAATTATGAAAAATGTAGAGGTTGAGAAAGGCATCAATTAAACATTTTTAGTAAAATTTGACACCATAGCTAAAATCTAAGAGTGCCGCAAGGAAATTTGCACAGACATTCTGCAGCAACATAAAGTGGCCGCCAAATCTTTTTCAAAAAGTCATCACATGGTGCCGAATCCTTAATCTTTCAGTGTGATCCTGAAACAAAACCACAGTCCTTCATCACCAAGAATCAAAAAAGTCAAATTCACACCCATGCTTATATTGTTTTATGACATGTTGGGCATCATTTTTGCAGAATGGGTTCCAGAAGGCACAACAGTGACCCAACATTATTATAAGGAAGACAAAGCCGAGAGAGTCAGTAATAGACTGCAGAAATGTGGGAAAATGGTTTCATTCTTCAGGACAATGCTCCTTCTCACACACCACTTTCTGGGACTGACAAACACATTACTACGCTGAAACATGTTCCATATTCACCAGATTTGGCACCTTGTTTCTTTTTTCCTAAATTGAAATTGGTTATTAAAGGAATGCTTTAAATCAATGGATGCAAGAAAGAAAAAAATAGCAGATATCAGAAACTAATCTTCCCCAAGCCTTCCACCAGTGGAAAACAAGATGGGATTGGTGCTTAATTGTGAATGGAGAGAATATTGAAGGGAACAAACATTGGAAATGTCATAAATAAATAAAAGTTTAATATATCAGGTATTATATCAGTCTCGTTTTTAATAGACAGTCCTCATATGTCTACATGTGCTGTGATTAGAGCAGTAAAGTAGTTGTAGTTTTTACTTATTTTGCTTTTAAGTCCTGGCTTTTCAATTTATACCCCTTATTCACTCGTGAAAGTTCATGCTTCTTCTGTAGTATTTAATAATCACATTAGTAGTCCATCAATTGAAAGCCCTAGGTTGGGTAATGACAATTTATTGATGACATATTTATGATACACAGCTATTTGTTTTTATTTCCTATTAGTTTTACCAAAGCCACCTTCACCTCTGTATTACGCAACGTATAGATCAGTGGATTCAGTACGGGGGTTACTGTTGTGTAGATCAAAGTGAATATCTGTTCTATCTCCTCTGGGTTTTCAGTTGGTGGATTAAGGTAGACACACACACCAGTTGCATAGAAGCTAAGGAGGACAGTGAGATGTGAGGAGCAGGTAGAGTAAGCTTTTTTCCTACCACCCTTGGATGCAAATAGAAGGATGACCTTTATAATTTTTATGTAAGATATCAAACTTATAAGGAATGGTAATACACCAATAAAAAATGAGTCAAAATAAATGGCTACTTTGAGCCTTGCATTATTGCAGGAGATCTTATAAATAGCTTTAATGTCGCAGTAGAACTGGTGGATGTCCTTGGAGCCGCACCACGACACAGTAGAAGCAAGAACGGTGATGAATAAAGAATTCAGACTACCGAATATCCAGGAAATCATCAGGATTAGAGAACAATTCTGTTTATTCATGATGCTTTGATAATGTAGAGGCTCGCAGATTGCCACATATCGATCATATGCCATGGAAGTCAACAGGACAATCTCTGTACTTGCCATGAGAACAAAGAAGTAGAGTTGGGTAAAACATTGTTTGATGGTCACTGCCTTATTGCCAGAAAGTAAGATGACCATCAGTTTAGGGATTGTAATTGTTGTATAGCAGATATCTAAAAATGAAAGGTTAGTGAGAAACAAATACATGGGTGTGTGTAAAGTCGTTGTAAAATAGACAACAAGAATTATACCTCCGTTCCATGTTATTCCCAGTAGATAGATCTGGACAAAGTAAAATAAGATGAAGAATTTATTTTTGGATTTAAAAAAGAATGGATCAATGTGAAACTCACCCGGCAAAGTGTGGTTCTCCATTCTAAAGCTTCATAATAATTGGAGAGATTGGCCCTGTGGTCGAAAGATGTAACCATAGCCAAAAAAAATGCTAAATGTTAACCAGACCTACACTAAAACGTAGCCATTGGGATATTGAAATACAAAGTCTGACTGGCAAATGTGAATATTATATGAAAAGTAAACTGAAATATAGAACAAAAAATGTTGTTAATAATAATGATGGAAGAAACAGAATAAAGAAGACAAATGGATTATGCAAAGTAGAAGAATAAGAGGTTAGGGAAGTAGTAAAGAAAAAGAAGAGCCCCCGCTGATAAAACTGGAAAAATAAAGGAAGCACATTATTATTAATAAACAGTATTTATATAACGCCAACTTATTATGCAGCGCTGTACATTAAATAGGGGTTGCAAATGACAGACAGACATAGACAGTGACACAGGAGGAGGAGAGGACCCTGCTCCAAAGGGTGTACAACCTAAGGCACAATAGGAGGTGGATATTTAATGGTGGATAAGTAGTGAGGGTTATGAGACAGAAGAAAATGGGTAGATGAGTTCAAAAAGATGGGTTTAAATGAGCTTTTAAATAAGCAGAAAGTAGGAGCAAGCTGAATAGGATGAGGAAGACCATTCTAGAGATTAGGGGAACCTCTAGAAACGTCTTGGAGCCGTGAGTGTGATGAGGTTATGAGTGAGGAAGTCATTAGTAGGTCATTGGAGGAGCGGAGAGAGCGGCTAGGGGGGGATTTTTCTATCAGGACAGAATTGTAAGTGGGACAAGAACTGTGAAGGGATTTGAAGGCAAAGCACGGGAGCTTGGATTTGATTCTAAGGTGAAATGGAAGCCAATGAAGAGAACTACAAAGAGATGCAGCAGAAGAGGAGCGGTGGGAAGGATGGATGAGTCTGGCGGCAGCATTCATAATAGATTGTAGAGGAGAGAGTCGTGTTAGTGGAAAACCAGGGAGGAGGATGTTACAGTAGTCCAGAAGAGAGATGATAAGAGCTTGTACAAGGAGTTTGGTGGTCTCTGGGGACAGATGGGGGTGGGGGGATTTTGGAGGTATTGCTCAAGTGAAAGTGACGAGACCTGTAAATGTTCTAATTGTATGGGGGGTAAATGAGAGGGCAGAATCAAGGGTGAGACAATGAGGGATGAATAACAGTGTTAACAGTTAGAAATATGTCAGGGGGAGATTTGGAATTGAGGGGGGGATGATGATGAGTTCTATTTTGTCCAGGTTGAGTTTCAGGAATCAGTCAGACATCCATGATGAGATGGCTGACAGGCAGCATGAGACCTTATCCAGGACTGAGGAGACAGGACAGGGGTAGACAGATAGATTTGAGTGTCATCAGCATACAGATGTAAGCCAAAGGAGGATATGAGACTACCGAGAGAGGAGGTGTACAAAGAGAAAAGTCAAAAAAAAAAAAAAGAGTCCAAAAAAGTCCAAGAGAAAAGGGTCCAGAAAAGAAAAGGGACCCTTGGGGAACACCAACAGGGAGGAGAGTGGTTGAGGAGGAGTTACCATTGAAAGAAACTTGAAAGGAGCGGTCAGACAGATAGGAAGCAAACCAAGAGAGAGCAGTGTCACTGATACCAATGGAGCGCATGATTTGTATTAGAAGGGGGTGATCAACGGTGTTGAAAGCAGAGGAAAGATAAAGGAGAAGGAAAAGATAGAGTTGAATATTGTGAAAAATGAAATAGATGACGATAACAAGTATGACTAATAAAAAGCAGAGAGGAAACAGGATTGGCAACCGAATAGGAAACAAAAATGTTTGACTGTGTTGTTGTCTAGGTTTTCCTCTTTGCACCATAAGTGGCCTTTACCCCTAAATCAGACCAGGAGACCAGGAATCAAGGAGACATTTATATGCTGAGCAGCAATACATTTCATTCCTTAGATTGGGTCCGTTAACACAAAAACTAAAGCTTGTTGCAAGTTATTTCTGCCATTGCCCAAATTTGATAGGATCTGATTTAATCTTAGACACCAGGGTTGCTTTCACTAAAATATTTTACGTTGTTATATATTTTTGGGGTAAAATGTTATCTGTTTATTAATTTATCTGAGATCCTAATATTCATGTCAATTTCAAGGTCAGGCAACATAATATGTATTCAATGTACTTAAAAATGTTTTAGTTTATTGCTTATACATAATTACCATGTTTTTTAATAAAATGTATTTTTAGCAATTTGGTTTAGTGAATGGAATTGATCATGGCATTTATTTGATGCCCATAGCACTGGGGAAGAAGCATCTCTTACCTTGAATTAAACAGAACTAATGTAAAATAGATTCTTTTGTCCATGAGCAGCTGATACATGTAATGGCAACCTTTATATAATATTTGTAGATACATGAAGTCATAAAATCACTATCTATAGGGACATTTAAATATTCAGGGGATAGTGCCATTGTCTTCTACTTTATCCTGTTGGGGTTAGGCAATTATTGTGCTGGTGGCTCACTGGATGTCATTATAAATCACAAGTGTTGACCAACAAAATAAAAAGTATTTCAAATCAAAATACAATCAAATGATTTCATTTAATCTGACACAATAGTATGGAGGACAAAAAAAGAGAAAGATGGAAAGACATCTTTGTGCATCTTTGTCCTTTAATCAAAAATCTACAACATGTACATTTGCAATATTTTCTCCTAATCTGGTATACTTCTTTTAACTTTGAGCACTGTCCCCCAAAAAATAAAAATTCCAGAAATAAGTAATTGTTGGCACAACATGTATGGTATGGTTGAAACATTAAGACTAGGAGTGTACTGAGTAGTGAGTGTCGGGAAAACAAGAGTGAGAGAGAAAAATCAGTGAGCAAGAGAGATTGGAAGAGTATCTGGTAATACCCAAATGGTGGCTTCTCTGCATGAAACTTCTGATCCAGTGGCATTCATGTGCTTTTCCTGATCAGTACCCTCCCGTATGCCTGCCTTATGAAAACCTAAATTAATTGGTACTGAAAAAGTGAATGCTAATTGAGAAAGTTGTATAGTTGTGGAAGTTATTTGGGTAATGGTGGTTTTGTGTGATTAACAACAAAGTTGAGAGACGGGTGATCCAGGAATCGTTCGATTGCCCCATGGGATCAGGGAGGAATTTTTCCCCATGTTGGAGCAAATTGAACCAAAGGTTTTATGAGGGGTTTTTGTTACCTTCCTCTGGATTAGCTATGTCTATAGGCTTTTAATTTGGAATATGTTTAGTTCCCTAGTGGATGAACTTGATGGACTTCTGTCTTTTTACAAGGAAACTAACTATGTAACTATGGCATGCAGCAAATATTTATGTGTCTAATTGGGATTGACAACTGGTGTGCTGTATTAAGAGTCATACATGAAAATGTACACAGCATTGCCTAGTAGACAGAAGGATGCTACTGAATTTTTGATTGTCTAACATAACTTTAACTTTAAATTACAAACAAAAAAAAAACACAGAGCCTTTTTCATTTTATTTCTTGGGAACAGACTCCCATAAACCGCACTTCACCTTTTTTGTAATTTGAACACAGGCTGTACAAAGATGATACAATTAGGTCTCAATGTTGATCAACCTCAGGATTGCAGTTTTAACCTCTTTATTCTGTAAGCTGTATACCAAAGGATTCAGAACAGGTGTGATTGCCGTGTACACAACACTGAGGACTTGCTCTGCCACTTTGAAATGGACTGATGCTGGCATCATATAGACACCAATACCTTTATTATAAAAAAGAGTCAGCCTGGTAAGGTGTGATGAGCAAATAGAGAAGGCGTTTTTCCTTCCCTCTTTTGACTTGATGCTCACAATAGGACAAACTATTTGGATGTAGGACATCAAGCTAAATACAAATGGACAGCAATATTTAAAAAAAAATAAAATAAAATAAAACAATCCTATGAAAAATATATCCGTATTGCTACATGAAATCTTCATGGGAGATTTGGGATCACAGAAATATTGAGGGATAATATCAGAAGGGCAAAAATGTATTTGTAATTAGTATTGAGTTTGAGCACCCCAAAAGTGAAATAGCAACAATGATCCATATGCAGTGAATCCGGGAGAAGACACGATGATAATGTAAGCATTGACATATGGGGACGTAGCGGCCGTGTGACATTGTAAATAATAGGTCATCCGTGCTGCCCTGATAAAAATCATCTGAATGAAACACTTAGCGAATGAGATTGTGTAATTCTCAGTTAATATTATATTCATCAGTTTTGGGTTTGTTGATGATGTGTAAAACAGGTCCACCAAAGACAAATTACAAAGAAAAGATACATTAGGGTATGAAGATGATTATCAAGGCATATTACTAGAATCATAGAAGAATTCATAAGCACCTCTGTGACATATATCAAAAGGAAAATGTTCACAGTGGTACACCCTGTTTTATGCAATTATCAGCTACATATCATCTTTGGTTAAACATACTATAACTCTCACATCTATAATATAAGGAAACACTTCCTCAATCTCAAGAACTGATGAACAGGTTTTAAAATCAGAACATCTATTTTGTTTAAGCTGCAGCTAAGATCTGTATTTAAAATACTAAATATGAAGACCTAGTTCTGATCCTAGGCAGCCGCGTCTGTGGTCTTGTTGGAGAGAATCAATCATCAGATGGCCAGTCCTTAGGTGTGAAGTTAGGGGTGCTTAGCACAAATGGTCATCTATCTGGATAATTCACTGATCTTGTTCATTAAATACATCCAACATGTTCTGGGACAAGACTTCCCTTCTGGGGACAGCCTTACATCAAGGCTTTATTATAATATCCAGATATACAATAGATATTCTGATTTAAGGCCAATTTTTTAACATGCAGAATTTACTATTTCAAATATGATGCCAGTCTCATCAAGCCATGAGGAAGCAATTATTGCAACATGTGTTAAACATTGAGTGAGATTAGATGTATATCAAATACATAGATTATGAAATGCATGTTTCCTTTTTAATGATCAAATAAATATGTTTTTTTTCTTAAAAATATGAGATATGACATAATAGGATTATCATTCAAAAACTATTGAATTACATTCATGGTATTATGAAAAACATTTTGGATGTGGCACCAACTCTGTATCTGCCCCTTGTAATTGTTAAAGGACAATATTTATTGAGTTACTTTGACTCCCTCAAGAATGGATGAAACCTTTGCCCCTTTATTATAGTCAGATCAGGCCTTCTAGTACAATCCATCTGGATATCATATATTTAGGCCATGAGGAAGAGGTAACCTCTTCCCCGATACGTGTTGGATGTATATGATGGATTCAACAATCAAAAACAACTCAGCAATCGCCAACCTATATGACTGTCTGTGCTAGGTACTCCTAACTTAATACCCAAACACAGTCACAACTAAAGAATATTTCTTCGTCTTTTATACATTTGTTATGGAAACATCATGCATGCCTAGAAATACCATACCATAGAGGTCTAAAGATTGAATCCTGTGGTAACCCTTTAAGAAATGATATGTGTATTTATCCAAAATAAAGCTTTGCAATATGTCTATACCCTGTAAATGTGTGTCTGTGCAGTATATCTGACCAAATTATTTTAATTCTTTTGTCTCAATATTATTGTTAAATAATAATTGAGTTTTGTAGATGGAGCCTGTACTGACAGTCTGGGGTACCCCAGGTCATAGGGGTGCACATAGAGCTGGTGGGCAGAGCAGCCCTTACTTTGCATTGATATGGAAACACAGAATGGATTATTTTATTGGGGTGCAGCTTAAAAATTTTATTTTGTAGACTTGATCAATGGGGACATTTACGTGGTTTTTAGGGTAATTTATCCCAAAGGGCTTAGGTTTCCTTAAGCTTAATCAAAGAAATAAATGTTCATGAAAAAAAATTGGCAACATTTTTAAAGTCTATAGCACAAGCTTAACTTTTCGAGAGATGGATACAAGAGTATGCAGGGCAAAAGAATGGAAATACGAGGAGATATCTACTGTATGTGTGTTTATTCATTGGGATGTAACCAATCAACACTACTTCAATCCTTTACTGGGTGATTTTACAATGTCTGCAAGTGATACATAATGGTGCTTGAAAGTTTGTGATCCTTTTAAAAGTTCAATATCTTTAAATGTGACTTGAAACATCATCTGATTTTCAAACACAACCTAAAACTAGATGAAGAAAGCCTAGCTAAACCTAGCTAAAATAAATAGTATATCTATGTGGAGCAAAAGTATGTGAATCTTTAGGATTATCAGAGGTTGGAACTCGAGTCTCGCGACTTGGACTTGAGTCCAACCCTAAGTTGCCTAATTTTCAAACTCAACTTGAGGGTTTTGTCCAGCGACTTGTGACTTGAATTCTGGCTTGCTCTGCTGACAGAAAAAAGACATGGACTTAGAATGCAAGGAAGGCAGTGAGTCTTATGTAACACCACCTTCCCCCCTGTCTTCTTGCATTGTAAGTCCACAAATTTCTCCTCTGACAGCTGAAAGGGGCCGGGAGAAGGGCAGTATTACAGAAGTCTCACTGCTTACCTCCCCACCCCTTTCATCTGTCAGTGGAGAAAGCCAAACTTAGTGGACTTAGAATGCAAGGAATGCGGGGAGGAAGGCAGTGTTACAGAAGCTTTACTGCCTTCCTCTCCACCTTTCTTGCATTCTAAGTCCACGGCTTTCTCCTCTGACAGGTGAAGAGGGAGGCTGTATATGGCCCTCGGGCTGTAGTTTGAAGAGATTGCTTGGCGTTTCTTCAGCATTGAGCAATTTGTGCCTCTGAGGTCAGTTTAAGTTACACAAATAATCTTTTAGGCTATCTGTAAGGGTGATAGTTCTATAGGGATGTAGTAATTATAACAGGTGTTCCCTGAAAGTTTTTTTTAAAGACTCCCCAATGCTAAAGAGGTGGTGAAAGGCCACCCGGGACCCTTTAGAGTACAATACAGTTATACAGTTGCATAAATGTTTTAAGCAATTTTTGTTCTTGGAAAATGCCAACCCTCATCAAAATGTATTGATACAAAGCCCATAACTAGGAAAGCATTTCTAATTTCTCCAGATATGCCAGTCATGGGTCATCCATGGAAACCTTTTGACCAAATAGTTAGAATTCCACTATTTGGCATTATCTGAGGTAGTGAAAACTCTTTTGTTCGTCTCATCCTTTTTTCTACCTTTTCCACCCCCTTTTTTCTTATAACCCATTTTTTCTGATTTTTCTGATTTCTCACCCCAACATCTCCATCTATCCCCAATTTCTCCATTGTATGACCATTTCTTCCTTATCGTTCCTATTATCCTATGTCATTCTTATTTATCACAGGCAATATTCTTTATTTCCTGTAAACACAGACTCCTCTCATTAAACTGAAAATCTAATAGTTCCTGAGCATACTCGGGCTGGATTCTGTCCTTCCTTGTTTCTTAAAGCCCTAAATATTGTTTTTTGTATTTTGGTATTTTTTTAACCAACTTTACCCCACATGAATTTTAGAACTGAAGTCTTTACATCTTTGTTCTGTAAGCTGTATATCAAGGGATTCAGGACTGGTGTGATTGCTGTCTATAGAACGGTGAGCACTTGTTCCACTACTCGGTAGTGGACTGATCGGGGCATAATATACACACCTATACTTGTGCCATAAAAGATCAATAACACGGTGAGGTGTGAAGAACAAGTGGAGAAGGCTTTCTTTCTTCCTTCTTTGGATTTCATTCCCAATATAACACAAGCTATTCTGATGTAAGATAACAAGATGCAGGTGAATGGGCCAAGTGCCAATAGAAATATTTCAAAGTATATTTCCATAAAAAACACTTCTGTTTTGGCACAGGAGATCTTCATAATAGCTTTGGCATCACATAAATATTGTGGCATTATATTGGAAGGCCAGAATTGTATTTTGGAGGCTGAGACTGTGGTCAATATTGAGTTTGAACAGCCCAAAAGCCATATAGCGGCAGTGATCAGTATGCAATGGTTGCGGTTAAAGAAACGATGGTAATGTACGGGTTGACAAATGGCAATGTAGCGGTCATACGCCATTGTGAATAACAAAAGATCTTCTATACTGCCGGCCATCCAATAAAAACCCAACTGAATAAAGCATTGTGTGAAGGAGATTGTGTAATTCTCAGTCAATATCATGTTCAGAAGTTTCGGGCTTGTTGAGGTTGTGTAACAAAGGTCTACTAAAGACAAATTACAAAGAAAAAGATACATGGGGGT
Organism: Pyxicephalus adspersus; assembly: GCF_032062135.1. NCBI lineage: Eukaryota > Metazoa > Chordata > Amphibia > Anura > Pyxicephalidae > Pyxicephalus > Pyxicephalus adspersus. The sequence goes on from NC_092864.1 coordinate 7,783,724, forward strand.
ATGAAGATGATTATCAAGCCATATTATTAGGATTATAAAGGAATTCACTAACATACCTGTGAGATATATCAGAAGAAACAAAGCAAATAAAAAAAGCTTGTCTGCTTTTGTGGTAGAAAATGGTAGTAAATAGAAGATTTCAGGAGACGTTTGATTTTCCATAAGATCAAAGCCTTCCATTCTAGGGGAAGAAAGCACATTCTAAAACAAATGTTCTAAGCACTGAAAAAAAAGAAATGTCCAGATAAAAGAGACTTGTCTTTCCACATTCACCCGTTTTTACTTAAGTTGTACAGTTTATCACACATAAAAATCTCTGCCCTGTGGCTAACAAACCTTGATGGGTGCTAGTATTAAGTGAAATTTTAGAGTTTAGTTTTAGGTAACTTTTTAAAGTTAGTTATAGAAGTTAGTTATAAAATTTAAAGGAAACCTCTACGAATGGCATTGTGCAGGTCTTTGGATAAAGAAGTCATAAATGGGCCCTGTGACTTACACACATGTGTAGCCTGCAAATTCCTATGGTGGATAATACCATTCAGGAAAGTATGAAATTAGCCATAGTATTTAAAATAGACCTATCATCACATTTTGTATTTTACATAAAAGAGAGAATATACAGAAAAAATGTGTGTTTTTTAAAACAGATTGTATATCATTTAAAGAAAAGGTCCTTCACCTTCTGCTTTTTCTGCTGTGGCAGTATAGACTGAATGGGATCCCAGAGCCAACTGGGTAACCTATATCACTTATCTCAGGAGGCTGTGGGGCGCTGCTTCTGTGCATGCCTGAGATCAGGCAGGGGCTTTCCTCTACTACAAAAAAAGTGCCAATCTCACACATGTGCAATGATATTGGCATTTTCCAGAAGGGCGTCACTCTGTTCCGTGTCAGATCAGGCGAAGAAGAAACCGGCAGAAGAGGAGAAGAAGATGGCAGTGCTTGGCCTGCCCCAGGATGAAGCAGATAGACAGGATGGCTCGGGACCAAGGTGACAGGGATGGAAGAGGGATTTTTGCTTTTCTTCCAGTAAAGTGTTTTTGTTTTATTTGTACTTTCATAGTTGCGCTTTAATTCAATAAGGTATTCAGCATGCAAGTGCAATTCAGAGCCCAACTTGGACTTTTTTCTCTCCAAAGCTGTATGAAGCCAAGCAGGCATCTATAGTTGAAAACTCTGGAGTGGGACTGAGAGTAAGTATTTCGTTGGTCGTGGGTCAAGTGTGTTATGTGTGAAGAGCCAAGCTTTATGATGTGATTAGGCCACCTATTGGTACAAAAGCTCCGGTTTTTACAGCTGCCTGGTATCCAGTTGGTGACATAGATGACCTATATACCTTATAAAATCTTTAACACATTTTGTATGTCATGCTTGTAAAGGAATTTCATTTCTACAATTTATTTCTCAAATAACGGCTGCTTTTTATTTTTTTCAGTTGTCTTTGTGCATTGTTGTTTACTCAAACCCAGAGGAATTATGCTAGACTATCTAAGAGAATGACTTGTTGTGATTCATGGTATATGTATAATTCACTTCAAAGTAATTTCTTCATATCTTAATTACTTTAATCCTGGTTACCAGTTTTACTTTTGCATTTTCTTTGAATCTCTTCTCAGTTACTAGCTTATACGTTTAGGGACAGGTATGGTAACAAACTTGGTAGAAACTCTGAAACTGGTGTTCGAGGAATAACCTGGAGGCCTCAGGAGCCTAGTATCTATACCTAGGCAAGCTAAGGAACAGTTAAAGGTAAGCTCTAGCCAAAATGAAAATTTTAATTGAACTAGTCATAATAAAGTTTATAAGTCATTCTGTGTTTTTTATTAATGTTTGAGCAGAGTTAAAACATCACAGACATATTCATTCCCCTCATCTGGGAAGTTAAGAGGTCAGTTTCTGCATTCAACTGCCTGGGGGAACACAACTTAAATTTACTAGCTGGGAGTAGGTGAGATCCAGTAGCTGACAAAAGGAGTGAAATGTCTAACAGAATTAAAATGTTTTAATGTTTTTAAATGCATAGCATGACTAGCCTGCTTAGTGTGTAAAGAAGTCCAATCATCAGGTCCATATAGGTCCAAAACCTTCGCAATGCACAAGCTTTTTGCACATTTTACGTGTAGATGCCCTAACATTTAAGTGTTGCAATGCATATTTAATCAAAGCCTAGTTCTGCTTTAAACACATTTTGGAACATTAGTAAACCCCTTTTGTTGTATATCCAGTAATCTGAGTCCCCCGCTTGTGATTCAGAGGAGCAATCCACACCATACAAATCCTCCAAATAAAGAAAATCTGTAAAATAATGTCAGCACTAAAAAGTATCTAACTTGCTTTTGATTGTTAACTAAGAATTCAGTTTAGTAAATGGAATTTTTTTTTGGCTGCAAGGAATTCATTTGACAAAGTGATAAATTGTGTACAATGGGGGGGATTCTCTGGCATAGCAACTCTTACCTTCAGCAAAGCTAATTCTTTAACCTGAGCCAGTAATATCAATAATGGAAGCTTTAAATAATATTTTGCAGACTCAAAAAATCATGAAAATACAATCTGGAGGGACATTTCTTCATTAGGAAAATTGCAACATCTTTTGTAATATTCTGAAGGGATTAGATTATTTTTATATTTATAGGTCAATGGGGATAATTGCCCCAATGCAAAATGTTGGATAAAAATGAGAAATGCAAAGTAGTTTACCATTGTTTCAATGTTATAGCTATTATAGGTCTATATTTTTCAGAGTTGGGTACAGAAATGGGAAATGTTAAACTTTTCATTCTATTATATTATACTAGTAGATCCAATATGCAGAAAAAATGTGATTTATGAATACTTGTAATTCTAAGCTAGCAATACTTTTTACCTTTGACAGATCATGCAGGACTAAGGAATCTATGTCCTCATTAGCTCCACTCACCATTAACACCTCTCTAGTTACCAGCAGCTCTGTTAAGGATTCTCTTGGCTTCCATGTTGAGTTTACATTCTACTCTGAACTATCCTTCTCCTCAAAAACTTTCCCTTTGCCTAAGAGGATTAGAATCTTCTGCAATGGGCTCCATATGATGGTGGAAGTGAAAACACCATCTGAGATTCATCAGCCTTAGCACCCCGTCTCGTGATGGGTGTCAGTATTTTCTTAGACACATGATCTTCCCTATATAAGGAAGTGACAAGCAAAACCTGAACAAAAACATCCATACGGTCTCTGATTTCCAGGTTTCTGTATGTGCTCTCCGGATTCTGATCATGGCTAATTCTGATTTCCATGATGTATTTGCTTCTTGATTTGGTGCTGTGCCTTGTCATTTTGGTTACTGATACCTGCTTTGTCCAGAACTTCCTCATTGCCACCTCCCCTAACCTTGGCCTGTCTTGCCTACGCCCTTGCATTCGGTTCCTGCACCGTGCCTCAATGCCCCGTGCCTGCTGTCACCAACTCCTGCGTGTATGGAGGCTGCAACCTGAACACCACCTCCCAAAGTCCATCACACCTTGCATGGTGTGCTGATGAAGTGGTTGGTTGGTAATTTGTTGGTATGTCCTTGCCAAGTGGGCTGGCGACATGGAGGGTCTGCCACCGACCTGTGAGACCCATGAAATTTAACTTCTGTCTCAAAACTGAGACTATCCCTAGTCCTCTGATGTAATGTGTTCTATAATTTGCACATGTTTAAGCATCACATGTGCAAAAAAAAAAATTGTTTAGCAATCTTTTTGTGTTGCCAGCTGTATGTCCTAACAAGGGCCAAAGTGTATGACCTAAAAAGCCACACAGTATTCACCAGTGGACACCCAAGGGATTATGGGCTTCCTGTTGATGGCTTTCAAAGACTGGCAACAGCTGACAACAGGCAGAAACAACGTGTGAGACAAAGAAGAAGACCGGGTTGTGGTCAAATAGGTTAATGGTCTAGGCAGGTGGGTGAAAAAGATGGTCAAGAAACGAATATGCAATGGTAATATAAAGTGTGACAAATCGCCAGGTAACAGTCGTATACCATTGTTAACAACAAAAGATCTTCTGTGTTGCCAGTTGCCCAAAAAAACAACTGGAGAAAGCATTGCGCAAATAAAATTGTGTAATTCTCATATCATGCTCAAAAGTTTTTGGTTGGCTGATGTTGTACACCTTTGGTCTACCAAAGGAAAAATACACAGAAAGTAATATATCGGGACATGGAGATGCTTATCATAGCATAATTTTAGGATTATGGAGATATTCACTAGCACTCCAGTAACATAAATTAGAAGGGACAAAGCAAACACAGGTAATGGCACAGAGGTAAGATCAAGACTGGAAGACATATAGTAATGATAGGGCTTAAGTTATTTGAAAGCTTAAGGTTTATAGTAAAGGGTTAGTGTTAAGATCAATGTGTGGTTTTGGGTTACGTTTTGAGAGTAATGCTAAGACAACAAAGACAGTAAAGCTGTCTTTTAACAGCCTCCCCTCTCAGTTTGGCTCAGTTTATACAGTGAACCACAATTTACCCATACATACAAATGTCTCCACTTCAGAGCTGTTCACTAGTGAAGAGTGAATGTTCCCCGGTTTGATTCGCTATGAGTTTAGCGAATGTTCATCAAAGTTGCAAAACTTTTTCAAAACAGAACCCATTCAGCAAACCTAATCCTTAAGAGCTGAAGAGAACCAGGACAATCTGAGAATCTTGAAGTTGCTATGACTCCTATTGTATTGGATCAGAAGAAAAATCGGTTTATCCAAATATGCATTGACTACTCCACTCTGAATCAGAGGATCATCCAGACCAGTATCTCACCCCATGTATAAAAGATTCACGGCAATATCTGTTGAAGCAGGAACCACCAAATCTCTATGGATTCTGAAGATAGAGATCATAAGGCTTCTTCTACCCCCTCAGGTTCTACAAGTTTATTTGGTTGCCCCAAGGCTTAATTGGAGCCCCAGCCACCTTCTAATAAGTTATGGATAGAACTGTGGGTGCATCTGGCAGATGTTTTGGTGTATTTGGATGATCTGATAGTTTTTTGAAAGACTTTGGAAGAACATGATTGTTGCATGGATAAAGTGTTTGATAAAGTCCCATACACACTGGAATGATAATGAAGTATGTAACCCTAAGAATTACTAATTAATCAGGTTGGTGAAGCTGCTTCTTCATCAAAGTGCATGCCTTGTTTCTCCTTCGTTCTCTCTGCTTGATCACCTGTTTCTTTGGCAGGCTATATGGCTGTGCGATCCACAATCCACTTTTAACGCATGTAAGTTCTTTTGAAACACATTTGGACATCAATTTAGATTTAAATATTGTTTTGTTCTCATATATATATATTTGATTTTGATAGAATACTTACCTCTCCTTTTCCAGATGAAGCAGACATAGTTCTGTGAAACGCGTTAAAAGAAAAAAAGAGAAATTCACATACACCTGTATAGAACCTTAAAAATATGTTGTTCTAATGAAAATATAGGTACGTGATAAGGAGGTCTGTGTTATTGTATATGTATCTTTTATATCAATTGTTCTTCTTCTTTTAAAATGTTTTAATAATGTTTTTAAATACATTTTAATTGATTTTAACAAAAAATATTTAATGTACAGATTATGTTGACCGTTTACCACAAAAAACTCATTGATGTTATCTTTGGTAACGATACCTAAGTACATCAAGCCAACATACTAGTGCATGTTACCCCTCCATATACTTGGTGGACAGTTCCACTGTCAAACAATTTTTGTAAATACAGTTCTTTTGTTACATGCAAATGTTAGGTTGCTGCACAAAATGTTTGTTTTTTGGGGAATTTCCACGTAGGGAGGGTGGGAAGTTATTCTGTGTTCTCCCTTGGCTGGCACCCCCATGGACACTGATAACTGCACATAAGAGAGAGGAGAAGGGTTCCCTGGAAATCCAGGAAGCTGAGTTTTTTGACTTTGGATGTTTTAGGGCATAAAGAAGTGGTAGGAGTGGCGAAAAGCCTATTGATCACCTTCTTTTGTGGGGCACCCTTACATGTACTTTTCTTAGCGAGACAGCTTCATCTTATTTCAGTTTGGGTGACGATTCTGCCATTATTATCTTACAAATATTCCCATTTAGGAGTTGAGAGCCCCCATGGACGCATTATAGGGCCCTAATGCCAGCCATCTATAAACCGATAACTCACTAACCAAGGGCTAGACAGTATAGTGAGGAAGCAGCTAGGACATAGTTAGAGTATTTGTGAATATTTATTGTTTCATATTAGGCTATGCTTGCCCTATGTACTGTGAATATCCACTGCCATTGTGTTGCCTAACAGTTTGCTGTTATCTTTTATTATTTCCACTTTTTAGTTATCATGTGTCTAACCATTGGCCTTGAATGCACTGCCCAAAAAATGGTGTAATACTGTAACTGTGTGTAAGTGTATTTTGGTTCAGGCTTCTAGGTGGATCACCACTTGTACAGGGGATTCCAAAGGGAAAAGGGGGGGGGGGTGCTACAAAAGGTAAGAGGAAGAGGTTTTGAGCAAACAACAGACATCTGTTGTGTTGCATTTTGACTCACTTGAAGCCAAGAATCGGAATACAGCAAAAATTGGCGAGAGTGGTCAAAGTCTTAAAAAAGGAATGTTTTGGTCCCGAAAATGTGTGAATTGTCCTGTATGGAAATCGCCTTAATATTCCACCCCCTCTCCATGGACTGTCCCTAGAACAGGTAACCCAATGGAAGATCCCTTCTTACTTCCTATTCTATGAAGTGTTTGATGTTACATCCAACTTTTTGACGGCAATGTCTACCAAGTAAGGCTGGTGAATCTCCCCAATGGGTACAAAGACCCCAGTAAACACCTGACAAAAATCTAATTCTTCTCCAAAAGAAAAGCTTTTGACTAGAGATATACTTATATAATGATATAATATCATAATCAGAAATGTTTTTTAGATATGTTTTGATGACAGACTATTCTGATGTAAGACAATAAAATGCATGCAAATGGAAAGAGTGCAAACAATAGTATTTCAAAATACATTTCCATAAAAGCCACTTCTGTATTTCCACAGGAGATATGTATCAGAGCTTTGGCATCCCATAGATATTGGGGGTTAATATCAGAACAGAAAGATACTTTGGAGGCAGAAAGTGTTATCATTATTGAGTTTGAACACCCCAAAAGCCACATGACAGCAGTGATTAGTATGCATTGGTTTCGGGGGAGAAGACACAATGGTAATGTAAGGGTTGACAAATCACCACATATCGGTCATACGCTATTGGTACTAATAGAAGATCTTCTGTGTTGCCAGCTGCCCAATAAAAACCCAACTGGATGAAGCATTGTTTAAAGGAGATTGTGTAATTCTCAGTCCTTTAAAAACTTTAAACTTTACATTTTAAAAATATGCACTTTTAAAAATCAAAAGAAAAACCTTGTTCACACTCAAAGTAAATGAAAACAAAACCCTTCCTCACAATAAATAAAAACAGAATAAAATGCAAATAATTACCATAAATTATAATTTGAAATCAATGGATTGCATACAAGCTAAATACAAATGCAATCTAGAAACAAGATTCTACGTTGCAACACAGCCCCTGTCTAACTGTTCCTAAAAAAAATCACTGCTTTCTCTTCTGATTCATCTCTGTCTCTCTCACAATCATTTTGTGATCTGAAGTCCACAAATGCTAAATCTACAAAGAGAAAAATAGACTTTCCATTGGCCTTACTTGTCCAGTTGACTATTGTATTGTTGCTGGATCTGGCCCCTGTAAAGTCACCTGGAATGGGACATGATAATCCAAATTTCTAAATTTAAAATAAGCAACAAAAAAATTACAAATATTCTCATTTGTTCTCATAGATATGTTCACTGTAAAACTGAGCAGATGTACAGTAATGGAAGTTATTTTGTAGATTCATAAAGTCAGGAAAATACAATCTAGAGGGACATTTGTTCATTAGGAAAATGGCAAAATCTCTTTTAGTATTATCCTGAAGGGGTTTGATTATTTTTATGCCAGTAGCTAACTGGAGATCATCATCAATCAAAATGTTGACCGAGACAAAAAGAAATGAAAAAAGATCTCCATGCCTCTATGTCATATCTAGTATGGGCTATTTTTTAGAGATAGATGCAACGATACACAGGTCAAAGAAAGGGGGTGAGAGAGAGACACAGCTGTGTATATCCCAGGTCATAAACTGCAGCTTGAAAAACGGAAAAATCAGCAAATCAGCAAATCATTGGATTTTCGTATGCATCCATTTTAAAACTAAAAAAGCACGATTAAATGTAAATCTAACCTGCATTATAATCGTGTTATAACTTTCATTTGTCATCGTATGATAAATTTTTAAAGCTTTAAGGGTATCTGTCTATAATTTTTTATATTTTTAAGATTTTATTGTTGTCTATGTCAGCGGTCACCAACCTTTCGGATCTCACAGACCAATAAATTCATAATTCCAAATCTCGAGGACCATTAATATGAACTTTTTTTTTAAAGATAAAAACATTTGTAAAATAATGATCTTCCCAATGGTGCCTGACAAGGACTGTGGAGGCTTTGATTCATTGATCAGCTCACGATTCAGTGAAGTATTACAATTGTTACTATTATCATTAGTTGCATTAGGTTTGGTATTACTAAGGAAATGCAAAATATTTGTTTGCTTTTTCTCACTCATTATGGGTTTATTTAATTTGAATCTAAGACCAAACAAGAAATAATAGTTATCAAAGTCAAACTATTTGATGCCATTAAATATAACAGTTAATGAAAATAGACAGATAAGGTCATACTTACCTAAAAGAGCATCTGAGAAATAAACAAATAAAACAAAACAATTGGATTAAAATCAGTATTTGGGTGTGGGGTGACGAAAGTTATATTGGCAGAAACAATACTGAAACGTACGGCAACGGTTGGCTCATAGAACTTAAGGTTACACTGACGTCAGGCTGTGCCTCCCTTTTATTTCCGTCTCTAGTACAGTTTGTGAATTTAGTGCATTACAAAGTCATTCTGAATATAAGAATTTATTAGAATATTATTTTTATTTGACTATTAATAAAACATAAAAATTGCAAAAAATGTCCAAATTCTTCTGTGGACCACCAAAATTTTCTCGCAGACCACAAGTGGTCCACTGGTTTGCAATCGCGGGTATATGTTACCTCTGGGAAAATTTGCTTTATGTTGGTGACGATTGTAAGTGAAAGAAAAGAAAATGTTTGGATTGCGATCAAATCAGGCACCAGCTACATGATATGGTAATTGGGATTTCACATCACAGATCTCCTCTATGGGACATACATACGTTCAGCTCCATTGGAGGTTTTCAATAATTTTGGTTGATCACTGTCAATGGAAAACCCATTCCATAAACCTAACAATGAACTCCGATGGAAGGTATAAAGCAGGGAAATCTCAATTAGCTGGTTGTTGTTACCACCCCTTAAAATCACCATTTAGAAATTGGTTTGCAAAGTTCATTGCTTTCAAACATATTAGCATGTATGTATGCATGTATGCATATTATATGTATGGTACATATAGTACATATGTTGTGTGTATATATATATATATATATATATATATATAAATAAATAAATAAATAAATAAATATACTAGCTGATTACCCGGTGTTTCCCAGGTATTTATTAATTGCAATCTTATATTATACAGGAAAAGGAATCAAATAAAGCTGCAATGTTAAATCAAAGAAATGTTTTTTTTTACAGGTTTTAAAAGTATAAGTACAATATGCAATTAAATAAAAATACTATTAAAGTAAATTACCCTAAATTCATGGCTAAGATATTTTTTAAAGCTGTTTAAATAAGTTTTTATTAAAGTTTAATAAGTTTTATTAAGTTTTAATAAGAACATTGTGCTCATGATACATCCTTTGTAACTTTAAGACAATCTGAAATTTTGTTCCTGAGATGTAGGTGCACCTCTGGTCAGTTTCTATTAGTTTGTTTTCTAAAAAATTTAGTTGTAGAAATTTTGGTGGTTGATCTGGCAGCAGAAGTAACAATCCTGCTTTATGGTAAATTTTTCATTGAATGTGGATAGTAATCCAGGCTGTTGAACAACTGATTTGGCGCCGAATTATGTCATTTGAAAACATGAGTTGTATTTTCTGATCTTATTAGGAAAATACTTTGACTCTGAGGTATTTGCTGATGTGTAATTCCAAAGTTCTTGTAGTAGTGTTTCCAGTTGGCAGAGTTTTACTTTTTCTTTTTTGCAGCAAATACCAGGAGACTCAGATTTAAACTTATTGGCTTGACAGTAACTACAAACCATTTCCAATGGTAACACTTGCATGCTGCGAGTAGTCCTTACGTGGATCATAGTGGAATTGTTACAGTGCTAAGTTAAAATGTTGTGCAGTACGTGATTGTCTGGCTCTTTCTCTCATTTCGTGTACCCGGGTCTCATGCTGTTGTACTGTTTCTGAAGCTCTAGATGTAGTAGCTCTAACTCTGTTATCCTGTAGTTGGGCCTCACGCTGTTGTACTGTCTCCAAAGCTCTAGATGTAGTAGCTCTATCTATCTTATCCTGTAGTCCGGTCTCACATTGTTGTACTGTCTCTGAAGCTTTAGATGTAGTAGCTCTTTCTCTCATTTCCTGTAGCCAGGTGTCAGGCTGTTGTACTGTCTCTGAAGCTCTAGATGTAGTAGCTCTTTCTCTTATTTACTGTAGTCGGGTCTCACGCTGTTATACTGTCTCTGAAGCTCTAGATGTAGTAGCTCTCTTGCTCAGAATGGCATGTATTCTATTCCTGTCCTCGAGATTTTCTTGTCTACAGTGTTGTTTTATTTTTCCTTACGTTTTCTCTAAGGCATTATTATAGGCCAGAAATTTGTAAAAGGGAAAAAGTATGTAAGCAAAAGGCACACTGTCACTGAGCAATACATACACACATACATACATGCAAATATACCTCTGTCATATACCACAGCACTGTACAAAGATTAACAGTGCACTCACATGACTCACATGAGTCATATGACTAGCAAGTTTGGTTTATATGTCTCAATAGAATTCCCAGTGATGGTGGAACAAAGCAAGTTTGGTTCAAATGTCTCCATGCATTTCCTAGTGATCACATATACACATATATATAAATAACACATACATACAATCATAAATGGAAATATATCTCTGACATATAGCACAACGCTGTTTAAAGATCAGTGGTGCCCTCACATGAGTCTGAGTCATATGTCCAGCAAGTTTGGTTTAAATGTCTAGATGCGTTTCCTAGTGATGACATACACACATACATAGATACATGCAAATATAGCTCTGACATATAGCACAGCACTGTACAAAGATGACTGGTGGACTCACATGAGTCTCAGTCATATGTATGGCAAGTTTAGTTGAAATGTCTCCATGCGTTTTCGAGTGATGGTGGAACATACACACAAATATATACACACATACATACATACACACACACATGCATACATACATACACACACACATACATACAATTTTATATATATAGATATATATTTTGTGGGATCGTCCATAGCAATGGGGTCAGAGTGTAGCAATGATCAGACAGCAGCCTTCAAATGCAGTTGAACTCCGGCCTGACTGTTTATTAGCAAAACAAAACAAAGCTAATGGCTCGGGTGAGCAACTAAATACAATCACTTTTGGTGGTCCCTCTCTGACCACCACAAAAGTACAGCAATATCTAAGAAATAATACACGGCAGTCTTTTAAGGCAAACAAATTAACATGTTTCACTCACATGAAGTCCTGGGTTGTATCTGGCAGATCTCTATTCCCACACAGCTCTGGGAACCAACTGAGCTCACTCAAGGTTCTTGCTGGCTTGCTAAATAGCACACCTGTGTTTCTTTAGACACAGGTGAAATTCTGGACATGAATCCAGTGGTAAAAGAAACCCATCCAGCCTTTTCTTTTGGTCTCGCTCCAGGAACCTTAAACTGGCTTTTACAATGCCCTTTACACAAAATGCCTCAGTCTGGGTGCTACATATACCTCATTCAATACATTTTGACATTTGAGGCACTGCGTTAACTTTTACACTTATCCAAAAAAAGACATTACCCTGTGTACTAGTTGCCCATTAAATGGCACTTTTTCCATTCCCGATGACATCTGGTGAGATGCAATCAGGTGTGGTTGTGCCACAAAGTTTACATTCTGTTACTTTGGATTTCTTTCTTTCTGGCAAAACGCCAATCTTCCCCTTTTAACATAAATTATTTAAACTTTATTTTCTAAAAATTTGATTAAAATTATGACAGGCACTGCAAGACCCTGTCACAATATGTATATATAATATATATAGTATATTTTAGCTTTAATATTTTAAAATTTGGCATGATTTATTAATGCTCTGCAAGACCAGGGAACATTGACCATCATATGAGAACCTGGGTGATCCAGTGATCCTTGAATGGATCTGGTCCGGGATTGGAAACATTTGCCAACAAACATAAATAATTAAGATTTGTTGGATCACCCAGGTTCTTCAACGACAGTGTATATTTTCCGATCTTGGAGAAATTCAATAAATCAGGCCCTATATGTCCATAGTCTTATAATGAAGCAAGCTGTTTGTTACCCCTGATTCCAAATTCTTCTGTTTTTTTACACATTTCCAGAGATACAGCAGAAAGAAAATAAGGATTACCCAAAGTGAGAAGAATTCCTCTCTTAGACTGTCTATAGAACAGGTGTTCCATGAAAAGATCCTTCCTCACCTATTTTGGAAGACAACTCTAAAATATTGGAATTTGGTCACCAATACAAAAGAGGTGGTAGGTCTCCCCGGTGGGTCCTTTACCTACATTATGTCACATAGGGAGAAACAGGACCACTAGGGGGCGCTACGGCTTCTATGGAGGTGGTGTTTGCCCTGAGAAGGGCAAAGGCCCAGAGTCTAAGCAGTAACCAGGTCTTCTCCAGAGCCTCTGATGGTGAGGATGTTGTGCCGCTGGTGACTGCCAGGTTGCGGTCCTTGGGCACACCAAGGTGGGCAAATCACGGTACAAAATCACAAAGTAGTCAAGGAAGGCTAGGGTTGAGGCAGGCAGCAAGCAAGAGAGGTCATGTCACATGCCAGGGGTCAATTGCCAGGGATTCAGGAAACAGACACCAAGTGACACAGGGGCCACTGCAGGCACAGGGAACACAGGAGACACTGGAAGCAACAAGAGGCACAGGTGACTCAGGGATATCAACAGACAGACAGGAACACTGGAACAGCACAGGGAAGTTAGCTGGGAACTAACAGACTGAACAATGAGGGGTTAATGCAGGAGCTGGACAGAGGAAACACTGAAATAGGTACCAGGTGAACAGGAACTAGCTCACAGAACTAGTGGCTCAGCACAATTGAGACACGTTGCACGAAATGTTCCTCTTCTGAATCTTAGGATGGCCATCTTTACATCTTTATTTTGTACGCTGTATATCAAGGGATTCAGAACAGGTGTGATTGACGTGTACATACTGGTGAGCACTTGTTCGACCACTTTGTAGTGGGCCGATACTGGCATCATGTAGACGCCAATACAAGTACCATAAAAAAGAATCAACACGGTGAGGTGTGATGAGCAAGTAGAGAAGGCCTTTCCTCTTCCCTCCTTGGATTTGATACACAAAATGACACAAACTATTCTGATGTAAGACAACAAGATGCAGACAAATGGACAGAGACCAAACAATAGTATTTCAAAGTATATTTCCATGAAATACACTTCTGTATTACCACATGAAATCTTCATGAGAGATTTCGCATCACATAGGTATTGGGAAATAATATTAGATGGACAAAAATATACTTTGGAGGCCGAAAGTGTGATCATGATTGAATTTAAACAACTCAAAAGCCACAAAGCAGAGGTGATCTGTATACAGTGGTTGGTGGAGAAGACACGATGGTAATGTAAGGGTTGACAAATCGCCACATAGCGGTCATACGCCATTGCCAATAACAGAAGATCCTCTGTGTTTCCAGTCGCCCAATAAAAACCCAACTGGATGAAGCATTGTGTAAAGGAGATTGTATAATTCTCAGTTAATATCATGTTCAGAAGTTTCGGGTTGGTTGATGTTGTGTAACAAAGGTCCACCAAAGACAAATTACACAAAAAAAGATACATGGGGGTATGGAGATGTTTATCATACCATATTATTAGGATTATGGAGATATTCACTAGAACCCCTGAGACATAAATCAGAAGAAACAACGTGAACACAAAAGGCTTATTTGCCCTGCTGTAAAAAAATGGCAGTAAGTGGAACATTTGATGTGGCGATGTTTCATTTTCCTTCTTATCCATGCTTTCTCATTCCTAAGAGAAAAATATTTTTCCAACAACTATGACTGAATTTTAACCATGAAAATTAGCAATGCCCAAGTCATCAGAACTTACCCCTATCATGTTCTGCAGTGGGGGATTGAGTGATATTCATCTCAGTCCTCCAGAAATTTTGACTTGGTCAGTTCCAACTCCAGTGAACTGAGGAATGATCCATTTGATCCAAATGATCCATTTACTGAATAATTCATTGATGGATTATAGAAATGTAAGTAGAAACATGCTGGCCAGCGCTGTATTTACATGGAGCTGACTGAGAAATCCCTCACTGTGGCAGTGGGAACTTGAGTTAGGTTGGTAGTCCGCTCTCATTAAAGCTCTCCAAGACTAGACAGACTAATATGGGAGAACCTGGATGATCCAGCAAACATTAAACTTATTTGCAATTAGTTGGCAATTTTTTCCAATCCTGCGCCAGATTCATTCCAGGTCTGCTGGATCACACAGGGTCACCCATAACAGTCTAGGCTTTAATAAGTAAGGCCCAATGTGATTAATGTTGATTTACAAAGTGGATGCCGTGATTGACTGAGGGTTTACTTTTGGAATTATTTATAAAAGTTTTCATTAAAAGTATGTAGTATGTTGTTAAATGATTTTTTTTGTCTGCATCATTTTTTCTTGGTTGTTTATTTTACTCTTTCTGGGAATAGTTAGGTGGTAATTTTTTACTAATTTTCCAGAGTGAGGATCAGCTATATGGGGGCTCAGATTTCAAATAAGCCCCCCACACAGACCCCAACAACTAATTTTCATTTGGAATGAGATTCACTTCCCCAACTATGGGCCCTCATTGTTAGAGGGAGGCAATGGCCTGATGTGGCCAGGAGGGAGGGCTACACAATTGCTCCTTCCTCCTTCTCTGGCCAGCCATGTCCTAGGGGCCTGGTATGGGTAATTGGAGAACATATTTACCCCCCTCCCCGCTCTTCTTGGTCATCAAGGTTCCATACTGGTTTTATTATTCTGAGGGACCCTATACTGTTGTATTTTTAAAAAAAGTAAGAATAAATCAATCAACACCAAAATATTTCGTCATGTTTTGTGAATTATTTGTGAAATACCTTATTACTTATTACAACTGTACTTAATACTTTACAAAGCATTTTTTTCAAGTTTAATTTTTGCATAAAGTAAACATGATATTTGCAGGAATTTTGCATTGACTTGAATCAAAATAATGATGATTTGAGCATTGGGATGCAAGTAAGCAAAATTCAAATGCAACCCCCTGCCTGGTTTAAAAAATGTTGCCATCTATTTATAACTAAACAATATTTATGAAAGCTACTCTTTTTCTTTTTTTTTTCTTTTGGAACATGTTCTCATAAGTCCCCCTAACATCTCCATCAATTTCAGAGACAATGTCATGTTCCGGGGCTTTCACAACTAACTCCATATAATGGTAGTCATTAAAAATAATACAATTTGCAGTTGAAGTTGAGAAGGTCAAACATAAGATATGAATATACAAGTATAGTCGGGTGACTTTACCCAATTAGAAAGGTATTCTGATTCCTTTCATTTAAAATGTATCTTTAGAAAAAACATATTTTTTGTATAGCTTCAGGTAGTGAATTCCATTGGGTAGATTGTCCACTGTTGGTGACTTTTGTAACTAGGGGAGTAAGGGTAAATTGAAATGAAAAATGTTGTCATTAGAATGATATGTAAGTGGAAATATACCATTATGGACATACATTTCCTTTTACTATTTGTTCAATTAAATAAAAAAGTTCCAGTTGATTGTGTTAGAAAATCAAAACAGTCCTATGTCCTGTACACACTTCCTGTGCTGGCTTAAGTCCTTCAATGTTTCATCTTTGGACCACAGAAAAAGCAGAAATAAACTTTACAGGTAAAAAACTCTGAACAGGGAGGCAAAACTTGCATGATTACAATTTGTTTAAATACACTTACCTGTCCATATTCTGTTGCAGGCCCCGCCATCTTTTTCTGGTCCTCTTCTGAGTGTTGGATCTTTGGCTATCTAGGTTGGCCAAGCTGAGATAAACGTGTGGGAGTTCATTCAGTCCCAATAGCCCAGGGGGATGCCGGCATATCCGACATATCCCACCTCCCAACACTGAGCTATGGATACAGGTAAGTTTGTTTTATTGCAGGAGGGACATTGTTTCATTTTATATTGTGAAAATATGGTTAAATTTTCTTGCCTATGTTGTAAAGAGGACAGTTGGGAAAGACTGAGTAGTTTAGAAAATAGTACAGGGCAGGACTGGCACTGCTAAGGCAAAAAAGCTATTTGTTGTCTGTCCAATTGGATTTTGGAGAGAAGTTTTTTTGGCATATTTTTTATTATCTCCAGGTTCTTATAAAGAATTTAACACTATGAAATGTGCATGTATTGAAGAGTTGTACCACTTGGACTAACAAATTTAGTAGATTGTGTTTACCTTTGCTGTGAGGAGCACCCCTAATACAAATGTGTCATAGGTATACATATAACAATGGTGGATAACTTCTGACATGGCTGCTCTTACCTTGAACTGAATCGGACACATGTAGAATGAATTCAGCCTATAGGCAGAAACTACAGTAATGGAAGGTTTACATCATTTTTTGTGGAGTCATACAGTCCCGAAGACACAACCTAGAGGGACCTTTGCTCATTATGATTAATTGCTCCTACAGGAGTTGGTTTATTTTAATGCCAATGGCTCACTGGAAATTAATTACAATCAAAATATAATAAAAGAAAAGACTAAAAAAAAGTTTTACTTTATTTCAGGTATTGTTTGGATCCAGGTTTGGACTGGCTTACCGTAGGGCCAGAAAAACCTCTCCAATTATTTACCCTGACATTTTTTTTCTGAGCACTTTGATGGGCCTCTGGTCTCTGCTGCCTTACAAAGAAATGCCATTGTGCAAAGAAAGCTATATATTCAGGAACAAGAAGGGAAGGAACATGACTTCTGTGTCCAGTAGCACTACCTAATAAGAACTAAAAGGTATAATGCAATAGTGAACTGGAAAATATCTACAATGCCTTTCTACGGGAATTCCAAAGAGGTTGTAAAGATGGACAGGGATTAAGTATGGTATTTTGGTGCATACCAGCAGACTGATTTTTCAGCTACTATTAGTGACATTGTGATATTTTTAGAGCTCATTCTAAACTCTGACTTCACAAATAAATAACTGTACTATGCACCATTCATTTTAATTAGCATTGGAGCAAGGTGGTTAAGTTGGACCTATCATGACATTTTTAACATTATATAAGAGGGTGGCTATAAAATGTCTTTTTTTTAAACACTTTTTAAATACTTTTTTATTTTGTTGATGGGTACCCCTCCCATTTTGTCATTACTGCCACAGAGGTAAAGAGGAGTGGAGACCTGGAGCCAACATACATACATGCATCATGTATCCCAGGAGGCTTCAGTTTCTCCATCGAGATTGGGCATGCGCCAAAGGGGCTTTCCCGGAATGTTAAAAAAAAAAGAGTTGATCTTATACATGTGCAGTGAGATTGGCACTTTTTTTTTACATTTTCAGTAGGGAACGTCACTTGATCTTGAGCCTATACCATGCAAGATTAGGTGGCCTAAACAGAAAAAGGAAAAATTGGTGATGCCCGCTTTTTTTACCTAGTTGGCAAGAAACACAGCTATCATTTTAGGGGTATTAGGGTTGTCTTTGTATCTAACATATCACCATAGTTTTAACAAGCTTTGCCCACCAAAAGTCTCAGGAAAGCCTTCTTGACATCTTTGTTCTGTAAGCTGTATATCAAGGGATTCAGTACAGGCATGATTGCCGTATAAAGAACGGTGAGCACTTGTTCCACCACCCTGGAGTGGACCGACACTGGCATCATATAGACGCCTATACTTGTGCCATCAAAGAGAGTCAATACGGTAAAATGAGATGAGCAGGTGGAGAAGGCTTTTCTCCTTCCATCTTTGGATTTGATACTAAGGATAACACACACTATTTTGATGTAAGACAAGCTGCATTTAAAAGGACAGAGTCCTAGCAGCAGAATTTCCATGTATATTTTGATCAAAAATACTTCTGTATTGCCACGTGACATTGCTAAAAGAGATTTGCCATCACAGAAATATTGAGGAATCGTACTGGAAGGGAAAAATGTATTTTACAGGCCGAGAATGTTATCATGGTTGAGTTCAAACACCCAAGAAGCCATATTGCAGTGGTGATCTGTATGCAATGGTTTCGGGACAAGGGATGATGGTAATGTAAGGGTTGACAAATTGCCACATATCGGTCATACGCCATTGTGAATACCAAAAGATCTTCTGTGCTGGCAGCTGCCCAATAAAATCCCAACTGGACGAAGCATTGTGTGAAGGATATTGTGTAATTCTCAGTCAATATCATGTTACGAAGTTTGGGTTGGTTGATGTTATGTAAAACAGGTCCAACAAAGACAAATTACACAAAAAAGATACATGGGGGTATGAAGATTCTGAAGGCATATTACTAGAATTATGGAAGAATTTACAAGCACTCCTGTGATATATATTAGAACAAAGAAAATGAACACAAAAGGCTTATCGGAAGTTGTACTATAGAATGGCAGTAAGAGGAACATATTAGGAGACGTCTCATTTTCCATATATTCCATGCTTTCTATGCTGGAAGAAAGAAAGCAAAATAATTTTTCACCAATAGTTATTTCTATGGGAAGCAAACAGAAAAAAATTAGAACCTTCTAAGGGAATAGAAAATAATTTTCTAAAAAATAAATCACAATCTGCACATTTCAATACAGCACCCCTGACCTTAATGTGGGCAGTGACATTTTACAAACCTTTGTTTGTCTCCAATGGGTTAAGACATGGATTTCATAACAGGTACAACATTCAATCACAGGAAGAGGAAAGTACACCCCATGGAAATTGATGATTCTTTTAAAATAATTTATTCAACCAAACATTAGAACATTTAGAGCTAAAAGTCCCTATAGGTAAAGGTAGGCATCGTGCCTAATACTAACAAACAAAAGGAATAGCTGGAGGGTTGATAGCTGGACAAATATTGGTCTTTTGGTAAAGTCCAGATGGATTTTGAAGAAAATTTTTTGGCTCTTTAGCACATTTAACTATGCCTGGTACCTCCTATTTATCTTGGGGCCACTTGAACAACAAGCTGATATGAATGCAAAGAGAGATTCATATATTGATGTATTGATGGGATGTCCGGAAAGCTAACGCATAAATAACAATAATATTGTTATGACCTCTCTGCTTTTCAATCAATTGCTAAGTACCTTGATCTGATGGAGCAGAGGATGGACTTTGAAACGCGTTATCATTGATAGTGGTACTGTTAGGTAATGTAGCCCTAAAAAGCTTGTTATTTGTAGTGGTACTGTAGAAAAATTAAAAAAAAACAAAAAAAAACTTCCAATTGAACATAATCATACTTTGTTTTTTGTAGTACAAGGTGCTATCTATATATATATATATATATATATATATATATATTATATATAAATATTGGGAGATTGCCCGTAGCAACGGGGGGTGTTTCAAACAGGAAACAGGGCCATCAGGTTATCTGTGCAACAAGGATTTTATTCACTAATAATATTTCCACACACAAACAGGCAAAATAAAACAAACAGCAAAAATAAAGCCTGGCCACATGGCCACTTACTCACTGTTAGATCCCTTTACTAACAATCCAGCCCAACCTAGTGCTGTGCAGGACTCTAAGGCCCTAACCGTACAGCTTTTCCAACAAAGTCTGTGTCTTTATCCACAGTTCACCTTGGACCTCCTGCCAGCTCACCAGCCAAGACAGAGCCACAGGAAAGAGCAGGCAGGGAGTTTATATCCCCAGCCTAATTTCCAGGATGGGTTTCAGCTGAGACAGTTACACCTGATCATACCCAGGCCTCCTTAGCTCCCCCACCTGGCCAGGAAGCTCATTGTCATTCAAGCTGGTACTTAAGCACCCCCTTCAGGTCAAAAGGAAAACTGTCTGACTAAACAGAAAAATACTCTGCGTATAACCTGTATCTGGGGCAAATGTACCTGTCATCCTGGACAAAACCCTGTGAATTATTTGGCCAGCTGTTACATACGGCGATCTTGTTTCAACCTTGGAGCTGGGACACAGGCTGCCAAGTAGGTATGAATCTGAGATAAAGCATCGGCATTCCCCATCTGTACACCAGGACGATGCTCAACAGTAAAACTAAATTCTTGAAGGGCTAGGAACCATCTATTAACCTCCCTGTTAGTCTCCATGTTTTGGGCCATCCACTTTGATAGGGCATGATCGGTTATTAGCAGAAACTGTCTGCCCAGCAGATAGTACCTTAAGGAATCAAGTGCCCACCTCACAGCCAAACATTCTTTTTCAATCGTAGCATAATTTAACTCATGGGCCTTTAACTTCCGACTGAAGGAAACAATGGGTGTTCTTCCTCTTGGGATAGCATTGCTCCTAGTCCGACATCGGACGCATACGTCTGCACCAAAAACTCCTACACCTGATCATACCCAGGCCTCTTGAGCTCCCCCACCTGGCCAAGAAGCTCATTGTCATTCAGCCTGGTACTTCAGGTCAAAAGGAAAACTGTCTGACCAAACAGAAAAATACTCTGCGTATAACCTGTATCTGGGGCAAATGTACCTGTCATCCTGGACGAAACCCTGTGATTTCTTTGGCCAGCTGTTACAACTTATATTTATATATATATATTTATATATATACACATACAATTTTTGTCTTGCTGTTGTTATGCAAGCGGGTGTGGACCCACTGTGCCACTGACCGGGTATACTCCACAGGGCCGTGACTAAGCCGCTACCAGGTCTTCGCTAGAGCCTCTGATGGTGAGGATAGGCTTGGGCTGCGGGGTAGCTGCCAGGTGCCACTCCAGAGCAATCCCCAGGCCAGTGGCAGCTGACCACAGGAGTCAGGAAACCCGGTGCAAGCAAGTCCAGAAACAAGGATCCAAGATCAGGGTCAGGCAGCAAACAGGCAAAGTCCAAAAACGTAAGCAAGGTCCGGTACACAGCAAAGCAAAACAGAGAAAACACCTTAGCACTGAGAGTTACACAGGGTAAACCAGAGATTGCTCAGGCAACTTCCTGTAGTAGGAGGTGCCTTTAAATACCTGAAGAGATCCAGCCATAGGCTGTAGGAAACAGAGGGCGTGTATGTGTTACCTCATAGATTAGGAGAGACACACCCACACCAGCTCAAACACCAGAGCAAGTCTCAGCATGAAAGAAACACGGGCATGGAACATAGGTAGCGGGTTACCTGAAAGATAGGACCCGGCGCCCGTGCCTGCGATTAGGAGCAGCGGCGCCGGCACGACCTGCAGTGCTAACAGCTGTATTTGATGCTAAAACTTGGTAATGTTATGAATATTTTTTTAAGCCATAATAATAAATCAAAATTTTAAATGTTACATTATTGTTAACATTGTTTTGAATTAAACCCCAATATGTGCCTTAACAGAATTGTACATCTTTAAAATGATCCCCAAATCATTGGGAAACTTTTTTTTCACTATAAGGAAAATCTATCAGTTGTTTTGGGTTTAAATAATGGTAACTTCAATAGTAACTTCAATTTCAAGGAGTTACAGAACCAACTTCCCACTTAGTCTCTATGTGGGGTCATTTATTGTAAATATCCACTTTTTAAACTGATACCCACATCTAGTTGTATATAGTGCACAGTTCATGGATTGGCCCATAGCTTTGAATTCTTCAAAAGTCAAAATGAAGTGAATTGGTTCAGTTAGTGTTAGGGTTCAGGTTTTGGGTTGTGTAAAGTTAGGGTCAGAGCTATGGATTTAGATTTAGGACAAAGGTTAACATGGGAGTTACAGGTTTTGTTTTTCTTTTAAGTTTTTTTTTAGGGATTTAAGGGTTAATTCAAAGGGTTACATTAGAGTTTAAGGTGAAGGAGATGTTACCATTTAAAAGTTAGGGTCAACATGATAGGGTATGTGTTGGGGTTAGGTCTTGAAAAAGAAGATTACAGCTACAAATAAGTAAACATATCTGTACACTTGTATGTATTTATGTTAGAAAATAAGATCAACTTCCAAAAGAATTCAGGAAAACATAATTTTTTTTTATATGGACTTTTACAACACTTTTTGATGTACTAACATACACAGCTAGGGAGTTCTTTTTGTGAAAACTTAAAGAGCTTAACCCCACTTCCTCACTAGACCCAGAATAGGTACATGTTTCTTTTCTGTTTGTTGCAGTTGGATGATTCAAAAAAGCTGGCTGTTTAAGTGTGCATCTATATATATTACTGGGAGGTAATTGTCTTGCTTCTTTATTTTTTTCTTTGATCCACTTTGAAGTAATTATTGCCAAGTTTGCATACAAATGTCCTGTGCATAACAATCCATGGATGTTGACATAAACACATTGTAGATATGACTTTGCAAAATAGCCATTTCTCTACCGTATTGTTTCAAAAAATTGAGTCTCTTTTACTCTTAATATTTTTGTTACTATCTTTAAAATATGTGAGTGCTTTGTTCAATCACCTTACAGACCCAACATTTTATTCCGCAGCCTTAACTATTTAACAGGTCACTCCCAAAATTCAATATTGTGGACCTTCACAATTACATGATGATTGTATTTTAGAAACAAATATAATGGCATGTGGATCACACAAATTAGAATTTTTATATTGTATGTCACTATTTCAATGGTACTAATAATACAGCAACCAGACAACATGTATAATAATGTTCCTATAAAAGAGAAGCCCAGCATACTACATTCACCTTCCATGGTTTAAATTACAATCAGTGTACTTGTAAAGTGTGTCCAAACACAGAGATTAAATAATTCTGTAATAAGAGAGTATTGCTGTATATTGTACATATTTTATTTGACTTAGATGAAATGTATGTAAAATGGATTAAACACATTATTATATTAACTTTTTTTTTCTTGAATGTAATTTTCCACCTATTTATTACAGTCTGTTGTGTGTGTTACTTAGAATTAAACAGTGAGTCTAAGCGGAAATATGTAAATGATCATTTTGCACTACATTTTAGAAATATAAAAAAGAAAATCTCACACCATATTGTTTTTTGATGTGCAAGTCACAATTCTGTGTTCCACACTGCGATGATGTAAAGATAAAAACTGACCACCAGGATTAGGGATGAGCGAGCGAGTTTTTAAAAAACTCAAACTCGCTGTGAATTCAGCTGTTCTTGCTTACCGAAATTGTAAATTTCGAACGACTGGTGTAAATTTGATGATCAAGCTCGAATTTTATTTAAAAAATAAAAATTTTCAAAGAAAAAAAAAAAATAGCGGGCTGTGCTGATCAATGAATGCAGCTCTGGCTGCATTCATTGATGGGCTCAGTGTGTGATCCCCGGCACTAGAGGTTAAATGGGGACAAGTCTTCCCATTCAAAACCTCTAGTGCTCTCTGAAGCTTTCCTCAGCCTATCAGAGAGCACTAAAGGTTTTGAATGGGAAGACTTATCCCCATTTACCGGGGATCACACACAGGATTTCCAGAGCTGCATGAATGAATGCAGCTCTAAAAATCCACTGTGATCCCAGAGCACTAGAGGTTAATTAACCTCTAGTGCCCGGGGATCACAGTGGAACTGCAGATGAATTCTCAATGGAGTTTCTCCATTGAGAGTTCATCTGCAGTTCAGTTCCCATGGTCACTGCGCCGATAAGTACAGCCCGTTGACTGTGGGTACTTTGCGGTCACACTTGCGTGCCTCCAATCAGCTGTGACCGCAGGCGAACTCTCAATGGAGTTTCTCTATTGAGAGTTCACCTTCAGTTCAGTTCCCACTGTCACCCGCTGTACTTATCAGCCCGGTGATTGTGGGAACTGAACAGCAGATGAACTCTTAATGGAGAAACTCTATTGAGAATTCATCTGCAGTTCCACTGCGATCCCCGAGCACTAGAAGGTAATTAACCTTTAGTCCCGGGGATTACAAACAGGAGGATTCCCAGGGCTGCAAGATTGATTGCAGCCCCGGGAATCCTCCTGTAATTGTTTTCTTGATTTTCCGATGGTTTCGCAAAATCGGTTCAGTGGGTTTTGCGGACCCATCGGAAGTTCAAGGAAATTTTTGCAAATTTTCAAAACCTTGTATAAAAGGGTGGAGATCCCTTTTATATAAAGTAAAAAATTTATTTTTTTTAAGTGCAACACCCTTTTTCTTTAAAAAAAAAAGGGCGCAGCACCTCCCTTTTCTGTCTTGATTGTTGAGGTAAACAAAATACGAGTCAATATTTACAATTACTTTCTTCAGATCATCTGGATCACAAATGGGGAACGTAAGAGTATATGAAAGATTTTATTATACAGTGAAATAAATTGACAAGACTCTAACAATGCACTTTGTTTGACTTTTCCATTACACCAATGAAGAAAAAATTATATGTGGATCCCATTGTTACCCTATGCGGTTCATACATATTAGAGCATACTGACAGCTAATGCATTTATGATGCAAATAAGATATCTCATATTTTAATGATTAAATAAATGTTGATTTCATTAAAGTATTGTTGTGTAATGTGAATTGATTAAAAATGTGTCTTAAAAGTCCATACAGGTATATGAAGATTTAGCAATTTTTGCAACAATTTTTCTTTTTTTTTTTTTTTGAAGTAAGGTTAACAGTACCAGAATATTCAGCTGGGAAATGAAATAGGTTTGAGTTATATCTGATTTCTTTTTTGAAACAAAGAAAAACAGCTGAAAGTTGTGATTTCACCATTTTTGCCCGGGTTTTAATAATAATCCAGGAATTAAACTAATTTTGGCATTGGTCTATGCTTCTCCTATCAATGCTCTGCTCTGGGAGGATGATCATACCTTGAATTTTATCAAGGCCTTTTTTACTTCATTGTTTGATAGACTGTATATCAGGGGGTTCAACACCGGTACAACAGCTGTAAACAGAACACTTAATGCTTGCTCCAGTTCAACAAGATGGCTCGCTTGTGGCATCATATACGTAAATAAAACGGTCCCATAGAAGACACTGATGACAGTAAGGTGGGATGAGCACGTATTAAAGGATTTCTTTCTCCCGTCCTTTGACTTCATGCACAAGATGACACGGATAATTTTCATGTAGGAAATAACAGTACACAGAAACGGAAAGAGGCCAAAAATGATCACCTCAATATGTAGTGCAATGTAAAAAAACTTGGTGCCCGTGCAAGATATCTTTAGGAGAGCTTTGGCATCACAAAAATATTGTTCAATTCTGTTTGATTTACAGAATGATATTTTTGAGACTGCTGTGGTGAATAATAAAGAGTTGACGCATCCTGAAACCCAAATTGAAACAATGATCTTGACGCAGTTATTCCCACTGAACACAGAATGATAATGTAAAGGCTTACATATAGCAACATATCGATCGTACGCCATTGTGAAGAGAAGGATGTCTTCCGTGCTGGTACATTGACCAAAAAAATACAGCTGGGTAAAGCACTGATTGAAGGACATTGTGTTCTGGTCAAAGAGTAACATGTCAAGAAGTTTGGGGATATTGACCGAGGTGTACAAGATGTCTACAATAGAGAGGTTACATAGAAATAGATATAAAGGGGAATGTAGGGGCTGGCTGTGATATATAACAATAATAATAGAACAATTCACCAGGATGCCAGTGAGATAAAGAAGGAAAAACGCAATGAAAAGTAACTGTTTATTTCCAGAAATGGAGGGGAAAAATAGAAGATGAAATTCTGCAGGTGGTGTAAAGTTTTCCATTAGTTTTTTTTTTTGTCTTCAATGGGACCCGTCAGGATAGAAGAAATATAGGAGCAAACCCTAAAGCTATAATTCATATCTTGGTATAGTAAATCCAAAACCTGGAGATAAAGAGATTAAAAAATAATAATAAAACTTAAAATGAGAATCTCTCGAAGAATGACCACTATCTCTTGATATTTGGTATTGTTTATTTGTTTTTACAGCAAAGAGATTTCTAAATTCAGAGGGTCCTATTATACCTTTGTACAGATACTATTACTCCTCTGGATATTATTTATTGTTATTTTTACACAGTATTTTTATAGCACCATCATATTATGCAGCGCTGTACATACAAGTCCATAGTCATGTCACTAACTGTCCCTCAAAGGAGCTCACAATCTAACATCCTTACTGTAGTCTAAGGTCAATTTTAGGGGGAAGCCAATTAACCTAACTGCATGTGGGAGGAAACCAGAGTACCCGGAGGAAACCCACGCAGACATGGGGAGAACCTGCAAACTCCATGCAGATAGCATCCTGGCTGGGATTCGAACCTAGGACCTAGCACTGCAAAGGCTGGAGTGCTAACCCCTGAGCCACCGTGCTGCCCATGTGGTGGCTACTTTAGAAGTCATTACCTCTCATACTTCTCATGTCTTTTCCGCCCAAATTGTACATTTCATCACACTATGTGGTATGTTTCATTTTTTGTATATTACAATTTCCAGGTTAAAGATAAGGAAAGTGGAGGGAAGGTCTATCTATCCTTGAAAATATTAATGCCAACCCCAATTATATCAAAAGGTTTAGAAGAATAAGAGAGATAGGCAGTTTTTTTTGGCAAAATAATATTTATTATTGATAAATTAGGTGAGATATATTGTTAGCATACCACACACAATTCATACAATGCTACAACATGAGGTTAGGTGGTTCGTCCCCTCTTTCCTATGTTGGGAAGGGGAGGTCGCTTTTTGAACCAAAGGAACTAGACAAATCACAAGGCTCCCTAAGAATGTAGGTGTAATGGAGTAAGGATAAACAAGTTAGTATGTCCCGACGCATTTCGCCTAACTAGGCTTTTTCAGGGGACTTAGTAGCTTCAAACTGTACTTTGAAGTTTGAACAGTTTGAAGCTTCTAAGTCATCTTAAGAAGCCTGTTATATTATTATATGAATTGTGTGTTGTATTCTAACACTATAACTCACTTAATATATCAATATTAACTATTATTTTGCCAAAAAAAATCACCTTTCTCCCTTATTCTTCTAAACTTCCAGGTTTACCCAGTCATGTGACTTGACATCTGCTTTATATTCTACAGATCATTTTTATATTTTTTCAAGCTTAAGAGACACTTCAAATGAGGTCCAGTTTGTCATATTCAAAAATATTAGGTAGAGTGTATATAAAAAGTATACACACCCCTGTTTTTGTGATATGAAAAAATGAGACCACAATAAATAATTTCCAAACTTTCCCCACTTTTAATACATATTATAACCTGAAAACAAACAAAATTTTGATTGAATTCCAGCATTCAGTCCTCCTGGATCAGAGTCTATCAGCATGACACATCTTGACTTGGTAATATTTTCCCACTCGTCCTTCAGGCAAAAGTGATCCAAATCTGACATATTGGGAGGGTATCCCTTGTGCACAGCCCTCCTTAGGTCACCACACAGATTATATTTGGATGTAGGTCTGGGCTCCGGCTGGGCCAATCCAAAACTATATTTCTTCTGATCAAAACATTCTTTTGTTGATTTGGATATATGCTTGGGGACATAAGTGCATCCTTTTTTGTGGGTTTTCGAAAGAGAACATTTTTAATGGAATAAAAAATATAATAAATCAAATTAGAGCTTACAGAAAAATAATAACAAACCATTAAAGGGTGCTACAAATACATCTGATAATTGCATGAATACCATAGTGCCAGGAGTTCTACCCATATGTCTAATAACATTGAACTTTGTCCATCAGAGGTTGAATTCTATACAATATATGATTAATAGGAAGGTTTTTGTCATCTTCAAAGGGAGAAAAAAGTTCATTGTTATCACATAGTTTGGCTACAAATACGTTTTTTATACATAATGAATAGAAAATGGCAAATGTATTTCAGTAATGGAAGGATGAAGAAAATTGTATTAAACCAATCATAGTCAATACTTCCAATACAAAATCACAGGGATCTGATTTACTAAGGAGAGGATAATATTATTTTTGCTACAACTCAAATACTCAATCATGTGCAGAAAATGAAACTAATTATAGCTGATATATTCTACATGCCTTTTGGTTTATTGTTTCCTTCTTTTGAGAGGTCAGGTATCTGTGTTTGAAAAAATAATTTTTGAAAATCATTTGCTCTGACAAAGACCATTCACTTTCAGTTGGCATCAATAATCCATGGCATCATTTATCTAAAACTGGTAGATGATTTCCATAAGCACAGCAGATGGTGGAGTGGTAAGTAGCACAAGATATCAATACAGATGTAAGGATGAGAATTTATACAGTTTAAATCTCTAAGGGAAGGCAATGAAACAATACACAAATTCCAAAAGGAAATATAATTCCCTCACCTCACTCATTCAATTGGAAATACATAAGAGAATAGACAATGGTAATTTGTTTTTTACTTCTGTGTTTTATAAACTATTGAACTTCAACTGTTTCTGAAACTTTGCATTATTCACCATTAAAATATTACTGTAGTGTCATTATGGAGGTCCAAAAAAGTGGTAATTTTTTTATTTTAAAAATTAAAAAGTTTCCTGTTTTATTTAAGAAATAAATAAATACCTTTTTAGCAAAAAATAAATAAAATAAAATTGAATTTAGATGCAACTGATAAAATTACTGGACTCTAACCTAAAAACTGCACCAGGAGGAAGCAAAACTAGGAGCCAATCAAGGGCTACTGTACTGCTTTATATAATGACAGGGGACATGCTAACAGGAGGGTAAAGAAAAGCAGAGGGATGACCTCATGATTATACTGCTGCTTTTAGCCTGTCCAACCAATGTCTGGCGGTGTTTAGGTCAACATAAAGCTCAATTACTGGAAATGGAACCACGGGCAAAATCAAATATGAAATATGATGTAGTTACTCACTATCATTTACAGCTGCCTTTGTTTTTGTGCCCCTTGTATTATAGTCAAATACAATTTTTTCTGTTATAAGGATTTTTTAGGTGCCTACCAATAAACAATCCAAAATATTAAAAAAATACTTATCTAGTTTATTATGAAACTCTCCCATTTACATATCTATTCGAACTACCCTTGTAATATAGTATTATAACACGTTAATACAATAAATGTGGTATTTTTTAACTTCCTCTAACAGTTTAAAAATATGGCATAGTAATTTACAGTAGCAAGTTTACTCCTATTGGGTCACCAGTTATTCATACTGCTCCACCGCAGACACAATGGCCTTGATTTATTAAAGCTCTCCAAGACTGGAGAAAATAGACTGACATGGGAGAACTTGGGTGATCCAGCAATCTTGGAATTGATTTCTTAAAACCTATTTTCTATTAGTTGATAAAAGTGTTTTCAATCCTGGACCAGTTCCATTACAAGCTTGCGGCATCACCCTGGTTCTTCCATGATATATCTCATTCAGCCCTGGAGAGCTTTGATAAATCAGGCTCAGTGTGGTCACCATAAGTTGGAGGGTCTTACTAGCTAAATCATTAGGTTAAAAAAAAAGGAAAAAAAAATTAAATAAGAGTTAATGCAGCCACCATATCTGAATACTTTAAGCTACAACATATCAGTACGTATTGATGTCTGTGTTTGTTCTTAGGGTTAGTTACATTCTATGTTTACAAATCAAGAAGGCTAAGGTCAGATGGGTGATAGCAAAAGACTTTCCTGGATTGCTCCGGGCAGTTGGCACCTTGATCATCATTCGGAAGCCCCATCTCCTTCCGAAAGGAACCAGCCATTCAACATTATGCTACAGTGGGTAGTACTCAGCAGATCACTACTGGCCCCATTCTCTCTGGGCATCCTTGGGTGAGATGCTACATGTAACCTGGAGGAAGCAGATCAGCAATTGGGGGGCAAAAGGAGCAATACCAGAAAACATGGATCTGGAAGTTCTAGAGGAATGAAGTCTAGGGGTTAAGCCTGCCACAATATATAGTACGTGTACTTTGTGCATTTTTGCACATAATTGCAACATCCCCCCATATGCAGATGGCACTTGAGTACCACAAACCACAATAAACAAGTTCAGGTGTGCAGTCTAACGGAAGTGTCTGAAAAAAAAACAAAGACTTTCCAATCCTATGAAGGGTACCTCCCTGGTGGTCTAATTATGTCAGTATTTTTATATCAAAAGTGGTACATTGTTTTGCATGGCAATTTGTTGTTGAACCCCCATGGTGGTACAATTAATAAAGGATTTCTAAATGCAAAAGCGCTACTTTTAAAAATCCTCTTAATTTTCTCACCTACCTGCCTGCACGGTCCCGTCCTCCTGCCACGCACTGCCGAGCAGATGCCGGGACGACATCTGCTTTCCCAAGCCTCGCGTCCCCAACATTCACATGCTAGGGACGCAGATAAACACACATATGTGTGTTTATATTTACTGGATTTATTTTGACAGTTCCAACTTTTTAGCAGAGAATTGCACTTTTCCAGAGCTCTGCACACTCTAGGCTCATGTTTTTCAACCAGGGTTTCTCCAGAGGTTGCTAGGGGTTTCTTGAGGAATGAGCAGTTTCTCAGGTCAAGTTAGGTGGTGCCAATGATCTTTTTGGCTATCTGTGAGGTTGACATTCTTCCCAATGGCCAGCATCATAAGAGGCATTTGTACCACTAACCACCATGCTAATGTACTGTGGGCTTTGGATTTAGTAAATACAGAAGGGGTACCCTGAGGACCTGAAAAACACTGCTCTAGATCAACCATTCTGGGACATTCTCAACCAGGGTTCCTCCAGAAGTTTTCAGGGGTTCCTTAAGTTGTCATTGATTGACCTACCATTTGAGGAGGCCTGCATAATTCTAAAGCCACTTGGTAGAGCCACATGCAAGACACTAATTATCTTTTTAGTTGTCTAATATTTACCTGTCTAACGGGGTAATATTCTAACCAACAATAAACATACATTCCGCTTACATACATTTTTTACCTTGATATTGCGTACTTGCCTCACTTCCTTGAAAACTGCTGTAGAACCAAGACTAAAATTTAGCATGTTGAGGGCTCGTCCGGGATCTGTACTGTCCAACTGAAACCAACTTGTATTAGTAGTATTTGCGTTGAGCAAATATGTTGCTTAAACTGTTCTGGAAAAGCAAAACTGCAATGGTTTTTAGTGACTAGGAAGGAGTGTGTAATTTGTCTACCTGGGTCAGGAACAGTCAGTTGATACCTCTTGCTAAGGAACTTTTAAAATGTATTCCCCCAATAGGCCATTTTCATTATTTTCCTCAATACCCCCATTATATTGGTTTTATTAGAGATTCCCTAATGCTTATCATTTTATCAAGGGTTCTGCAGGGATATCAATGTTAGAAAAGGCTGCTCTAGATATTTAAAATTGTTTGGCATTGAATTATAATATTAGACAGCCTTGGTTCTAGGATGTCCCAACATTCTTTTGTGGATGACAGATTTTGTTCAATTTTTATTTCACTCTTGACAACTTTCTCAAGGCCTTTTTGATTTCTTTGTTTGGTAGACTGTATATCAAAGGGTTCAACACCGGAACAACTGCTGTAAACAAAACACTTAACGCTTGTTCTAGCTCAACAAGGTGGCTCACTGGTGGCATCAGGTACATGGATAGAACGGTCCCATAAAAGACACTGATGACGGCAAGG
Source organism: Pyxicephalus adspersus (assembly GCF_032062135.1). Lineage (NCBI taxonomy): Eukaryota > Metazoa > Chordata > Amphibia > Anura > Pyxicephalidae > Pyxicephalus > Pyxicephalus adspersus. The sequence continues at coordinate 7,815,690 of NC_092864.1, forward strand.
TGAGAGGAACATGTGTTAAAGGTTTTCCATCTTCCTTCTTTAGACTTTATGTGTAGGATGACGCGAATGATTTTCATGTAGGATATGACAGTGCATAGGAATGGACAAATACCAAGTAATAACAACTCAATACACATCACTATAAAAAACAATTTAGTGCCCTTGCAAGATAGCTTTAATAGAGCCTTGGGATCACAATAATACTGTTCAACTGTTGTTGACCCACAAAAGGCCAATTTTGAGGCAGTAAATGTGAACAATAAGGAATTTAAGTATCCAGAAACCCAAATGGCAACAATGATCTTGATGCAGTTCTTTCCACTGAACACAGAATGATAATGTAAAGGATTACAGATAGCAATGTACCGATCATACGCCATTGTGAAGAGGAGGATGTCTTCCGTGCTCACACAACCCCCATAGAAGTACAGTTGGGTGAAGCACTGATTGAAGGACATGGTATTATGGTTAAAGAGTAACATGTCTAAAAGTTTGGGGACATTGACTGTGGTGTACAAGATGTCTATAGTAGACAAGTTACCAAGGAAAAGATATAAAGGTGTTTGTAGATGACGGCTGTGATTTATAACAATAATAATAGTACTATTCATCAAGAGGCCAGTGAGATACAGAAGGAGAAACACAATGAAAAGTAATTGTTTATTTCCAAATAAGGAAGGGAAGAAAAGAAGATGGAAATCTGTTGACAATGTAAAGTTTTCCATTGATTGGCTTTTTTCTTGTTATGTTTCCTTTTTTTCAAGAAAAAAAAAAAAATACAGAAATGTTTTTTTTTTTTTAAATTTAAAAAGCAAGTGAATTGTAATCTTTAGCATGTAAAGTTGTGTCTTTGGTCTATGCATTTTCTAGTATACAGCTGGGCAAAACAGTTATAGTGAAGGAATTACAAACACTTGTTAATAATAAGCTCTCCCATCCTATTGTGTGTAAAATTCCCCCACCTACTAGATTGTAAGCTCTTCGGGGCAGGGTCCTCTCCTCCTGTTTCACTGTCTGTATTAGTGTGTCATTTGCAATCCCTATTTAATGTACAGCGCTGCGTTACATGTTGGCGCTATATAAATCCTGTTTATTAATAATAATAATAATATTAATAATAATAAGCTAAACAGCAACACTCAAAATCAAGCTTCAATTGCAAAACTAGTAAAATATTAGGGAGAATGATACTAATACAGTAATAACTGTATAGGGTTCTATTTATAAATGATTTCACCAACAATTCCCCCAACTGGTACTAACCAGTGAGATACAGAAGGAGAAACACAATGAAAAGTAATTGTTTATTTCCAAATAAGGAAGGGAAGAAAAGAAGATGGAAATCTGTTGACAATGTAAAGTTTTCCATTGATTGGCTTTTTTCTTGTTATGTTTCCTTTTTTTCAAGAAAAAAAAAAAAATTACAGAAATGTTTTTTTTTTTAAATTTAAAAAGCAAGTGAATTGTATTCTTTAGCATGTAAAGTTGTGTCTTTGGTCTATGCATTTTCTAGTATACAGCTGGGCAAAACAGTTATAGTGAAGGATATACAAACACTTGTTAATAATAAGCTCTCCCATCCTATTGTGTGTAAAATTCCCCCACCTACTAGATTGTAAGCTCTTCGGGGCAGGGTCCTCTCCCCCTGTTTCACTGTCTGCATTAGTCTGTCATTTGCAATCCCTATTTAATGTACAGCGCTGCGTAATATGTTGGCGCTAAATAAATCCTGTTTATTAATAATAATAATAATAATAATAATGATATAATAATAATAATAATAATAAGCTAAACAGCAACACTCAAAATCAAGCTTCAATTGCAAAACTAGTAAAATATTAGGGAGAATGATACTAATACAGTAATAACTGTATAGGGTTCTATTTATAAATGATTTCACCAACAATTCCCCCAACTGGTACTAAAAGAAAATCACACATTTGGTTTTGGCATGTGTAGAGGAGCACTTTGTTAAAGGGTGTCAGATTTTAGAAATTTACAGATAGAAAATAATTGAATAAAAAGTATATAAAGCAACTCACAGTGAAGGACAGGAACATTTTGGATTACCAGTTTGGAGATGACTTTATTAAGTTAACCCCCCTAGTGGTATTTCCGAGTTACACTTGGGGTTGCTAAAAACATTAAAAAAAAACACTTACCTTGTTCTGTTGGCAATCTTCTGGTCCCTGCAGGTCCTCAGGACACGTCTTTTTCCTTCGATCTTCAGCCGGCGACTGCAGAGACGTTCTACGGGTGCATGCGTCGGTGCGGGCGGGAGGAGCGACGGGAAATTTAAATAATTTTCTACTGGATTCAATATGAAATAGCTGTATTGAGTCCAATACAAAGACATCTTTATATAATATAAATGTATGCTACTGTACAGTTATATTACATGTTTCACTAATTTTTATTTATTTTTTTCCAGAATTTTGTTTTTTTAAAGTTTATTATTAAATTTTTTAAATATTGGACATATTTCGGTGAGTTGTGCCTAAGAATTAAATAGTACAATTCACTAGGATGCCAATGAGATATAGGAGGAAAAACACAAAGAACAATTGTAGTCTATTCCCATGGAAGGAGGGGAAACAAAGGAGATGAAATTCCGTAGTTGATGTGTCATTTTCCATTGGTTGGCTATATTTCTTTTTTTCCAAAAAACAAACAGATATTTATTACAGAATAGGGCCAAATGCTAATATGCCAGTGCTAAAAATTACCATAGTAAACAACAGATAGCAGGCTAAAGAAGGGCAAAAACTCATCCCTCTGCTATATTTGTTTTGGTTACATTATATATTTTTTTCTTAATTTTTATATTTTTACATTTTCATTTGCATGTATATACAAGTAGGCTACTTTATTAGGTACAATTAGCTAATACTGGTTTGCACCCCTTTTTCTTTTTGCTTCAGAATTACATAGTAGGTCAGGTTGAAAAAAAAGAGTCCATCAAGTTCAACCACTACAAAAATAAACATATTCTAGATATTAAGCTCTATGGACATAGTTGGTCCAGAGGAAGGCAAAAAAATCCTGGTACAATTTGCTTCAACAGGGAAAAAAATTCCTTCCTGATCCCATGAGGCAATCGGATGTTCC
>NC_092864.1:7820361-7873655 GCF_032062135.1 Pyxicephalus adspersus
ACCTAAATCTTTCCAAATGTTTATTGCTCCTCTGCTATACTTTTGGTCTTTTGTTTTGTATAGTGGCAAATGTTAGAAAAGCAGACAAAGCAGAGTAAAAGCAGCGTATAAAAGATAACAATGGGATGAAAATGTATTCCCCCTAATCTAAGGTTGTAAAGCTCTATTGCTCAGGGTCCTCTTCACCTTCTTTGCTATTGTTTGTACATGTAAAGTATGCAAGTTTGCCATCTGCAGCCCCAATTTATTGTACAGCACTACATATTATGTTACATTTAAAAATAAAGGTTATTATTTTTAATAATAATATTAATTATAGTAATATTAATAATAATTATGCTCAAACTTTTAATGATTATAACATATCTATACTAAAACATGTATGTCATTTGTTACACAAACTCATTACCCTTATGTTAGTTATGTGTATCTAAGTTTTTGAACAAAAAAAAAACATTTTTGTTCTATTTGTCCCTAATTTAGGACGTAGATCACCAATGTGTGTAAATTTTTCAGTTTTTTTAGTGCTGTGGTTGTACTGTGTCCATGGAAGGCAGGATGTCCATGTGACCAGAAAGGCAGCAGCCAATGGTATAAAGTAGAAGCATGTGTAAATACAGCTATGTGGCTGGGAATTTATACTGTAAAACCCCTTTTAGAAATGTAACTATAAAAGATGACCTAAGGGAAATGTAATGATCTCATTTTAACATTTTAGATGGAAATACATCTGAGAATATACTTTGGGCTTTAATTTATTTTATTTTTGTTATTCTAAATTTCATTATTTTCTTTTTGTATTAAAAGTTTTTTTATGTACCTTTTAAGGGATATTGACTGTCTTGTTTTTGTTGTTTTTCGAGCACCTTTGGGATATGGTGAAACATGTGATTTGCTTTTTGTGGCAATAGTGATTCTATAATTTCAATATGATCCAAACATCGTCAGGAATTATTTATCAACACCTTTGATTTAATCCTATAGAAGATTTCAGGTTGATTCCTTCCAGCATCAGTTGCTTCAATGCTTTAGTGAATACAGCATGGGTTCAGCCTTGGACAGCTGATCTTGGCTTCCCTGTTTGCTGGATTAGCTGAACGCATATAAACAATGATGTCAGCTCATTGTTTTGTCCCAGAATAAACCATGTTTTATACTGCGATGGCGCAAAGCATGGAGTTGCCGGACAGATGAGCATCTACTAACACAGCTTGAACCAGTTTGGCCATTCTTCTCTGACCTCCTGTGCCCCGAGAATTGTGGCACACTGGGTATTTTCCCTTTTTCAGCCATTCTTAGTGAACCCTAAGATAGTTGTGCCTGGAAATCTCAACTGGTCCTAAGTTTCTGAAATAGTCAGACTAGCCCACCTGGCACCAACATCCATGCCAAATATAAAGTTATTTAAATCACCTTTCTTCCCCATTCTAATACCCTATTTGAACTTCAGTGGGTTGTTTTTGCAATGTCTACAGGCCAAAATGCATTACTATGCAATTGGCTGATTAGGTATTTGCACTAACAAGCGGTTAGCCATTGGAATATAAGTCAACAGAACCAGGTATATCTTTACTTTTACATTTCCAACTTGATATGGAGAGGTGGCAGAAAAATTTTATGCGGATCAACCAGAGGCAGAAACTTGACAATGTTTGTTCCAGGCTTATATGTATTCCTTGGTGGCCAATCACGCTTGACATAATGGCTAGATCGGGCATAGGATGTCCCACAGGCATAGGAAACAGCAATATTTTGTGAATGCTCCTTGCATTCCCATCAGTAAGCCAATGACCTTTAGATCCCCACAGATGTTCCACTGGTGTGTTTTATACTGGATGGCTTCAAGTAGTAACCTCATGTTGTCATAGGACTCCTTTAGGTTAACAAAATGGGCAATCAGTAAACTTGGTTTGGAATTAACATTATGCAGTAAGACTGCTTTCAAGCTTCTTTTAGTGGAATCAATGAAGATACACCATTCAGATGGAACATGCTTTGTGACAAACTGCCACGAAGAAAGAAGTTCTGCTTTGTCATTGGAGAGATTTAGATCACAAAGGAGATCATTCAGCTCTGCTTTTGTAAAGGTCTGTGGTTCTGAATCTTCATCAGCCAAATAGTCAGGATTAGATGATTCAGGGTTGTAACTGGCTGCCACTCCAGCGCATTCCTCATCACTAGGGATGAGCAAGAATGCATCCGGCATTCTTCCAAAAATTTCCTTGAACTTCCGATGGGTCCACGAAATTTTGGCGAACCGATTTTGCGGACTCATTGGAAGATCCAGGAAATCATTACAGGTGGATTCCCAGGGCTGCATTCATTCGTGTGCGATCCCCGGGCACTAGAGGTTAAATGGGGACAAGTCTCCTCATTCAAAACCTCTAGTGCTCTCTGATTGGCTGAGGAAAGGAAAATCTTGACTGACTGTTTAAGCCTTGAAGCAAGAAGTTCTGCTTTGTCTTTGGAGATATTTAGATCATGAATGAAATCATTCAGCTCTGCTTGAGTAAAGGTTCTGAATCTTCATCAACAAAGTAGTCAGGATCAGATGATTCAGGGTTGTAACTGGCTGCAACTCCAGCACATTCCTCATCAGCTTCTACAGAAGCAAGCCCATCATTTGGTGGTACCTGAACTGCAATGAATCATCATGGTTAACAAGCCTAATTGCATAATCGAGGCTGGGATATACTATTTTGGGCTTAGTTTTACCTGAGAATCCACTGTTGTTGACATGGCAAAAATAGCAGTCGATTGGATGGTCTTGCGGTTCTCTTATTTAATTACTCTTTAATTATTCTCTTATTAATTACGCAAAATTAGCCAGTCACACAGTCCATTGGAACAAATGGTACAGATGACATGTGGAGCCCCAGCCATAGGCTGTAGGAAACAGAGGGCGTGTATGTGTTACCTCATAGATTAGGAGAGACACACCCACACCAGCTCAAACACCAGAGCAAGTCTCAGCATGAAAGAAACACGGGCATGGAACATAGGTAGCGGGTTACCTGAAAGATAGGACCCGGCGCCCGTGCCTGCGATTAGGAGCAGCGGCGCCGGCACGACCTGCAGTGCTAACAGCTGTATTTGATGCTAAAACTTGGTAATGTTATGAATATTTTTTTAAGCCATAATAATAAATCAAAATTTTAAATGTTACATTATTGTTAACATTGTTTTGAATTAAACCCCAATATGTGCCTTAACAGAATTGTACATCTTTAAAATGATCCCCAAATCATTGGGAAACTTTTTTTTCACTATAAGGAAAATCTATCAGTTGTTTTGGGTTTAAATAATGGTAACTTCAATAGTAACTTCAATTTCAAGGAGTTACAGAACCAACTTCCCACTTAGTCTCTATGTGGGGTCATTTATTGTAAATATCCACTTTTTAAACTGATACCCACATCTAGTTGTATATAGTGCACAGTTCATGGATTGGCCCATAGCTTTGAATTCTTCAAAAGTCAAAATGAAGTGAATTGGTTCAGTTAGTGTTAGGGTTCAGGTTTTGGGTTGTGTAAAGTTAGGGTCAGAGCTATGGATTTAGATTTAGGACAAAGGTTAACATGGGAGTTACAGGTTTTGTTTTTCTTTTAAGTTTTTTTTTAGGGATTTAAGGGTTAATTCAAAGGGTTACATTAGAGTTTAAGGTGAAGGAGATGTTACCATTTAAAAGTTAGGGTCAACATGATAGGGTATGTGTTGGGGTTAGGTCTTGAAAAAGAAGATTACAGCTACAAATAAGTAAACATATCTGTACACTTGTATGTATTTATGTTAGAAAATAAGATCAACTTCCAAAAGAATTCAGGAAAACTTATAATTTTTTTTTATATGGACTTTTACAACACTTTTTGATGTACTAACATACACAGCTAGGGAGTTCTTTTTGTGAAAACTTAAAGAGCTTAACCCCACTTCCTCACTAGACCCAGAATAGGTACATGTTTCTTTTCTGTTTGTTGCAGTTGGATGATTCAAAAAAGCTGGCTGTTTAAGTGTGCATCTATATATATTACTGGGAGGTAATTGTCTTGCTTCTTTATTTTTTTCTTTGATCCACTTTGAAGTAATTATTGCCAAGTTTGCATACAAATGTCCTGTGCATAACAATCCATGGATGTTGACATAAACACATTGTAGATATGACTTTGCAAAATAGCCATTTCTCTACCGTATTGTTTCAAAAAATTGAGTCTCTTTTACTCTTAATATTTTTGTTACTATCTTTAAAATATGTGAGTGCTTTGTTCAATCACCTTACAGACCCAACATTTTATTCCGCAGCCTTAACTATTTAACAGGTCACTCCCAAAATTCAATATTGTGGACCTTCACAATTACATGATGATTGTATTTTAGAAACAAATATAATGGCATGTGGATCACACAAATTAGAATTTTTATATTGTATGTCACTATTTCAATGGTACTAATAATACAGCAACCAGACAACATGTATAATAATGTTCCTATAAAAGAGAAGCCCAGCATACTACATTCACCTTCCATGGTTTAAATTACAATCAGTGTACTTGTAAAGTGTGTCCAAACACAGAGATTAAATAATTCTGTAATAAGAGAGTATTGCTGTATATTGTACATATTTTATTTGACTTAGATGAAATGTATGTAAAATGGATTAAACACATTATTATATTAACTTTTTTTTTCTTGAATGTAATTTTCCACCTATTTATTACAGTCTGTTGTGTGTGTTACTTAGAATTAAACAGTGAGTCTAAGCGGAAATATGTAAATGATCATTTTGCACTACATTTTAGAAATATAAAAAAGAAAATCTCACACCATATTGTTTTTTGATGTGCAAGTCACAATTCTGTGTTCCACACTGCGATGATGTAAAGATAAAAACTGACCACCAGGATTAGGGATGAGCGAGCGAGTTTTTAAAAAACTCAAACTCGCTGTGAATTCAGCTGTTCTTGCTTACCGAAATTGTAAATTTCGAACGACTGGTGTAAATTTGATGATCAAGCTCGAATTTTATTTAAAAAATAAAAATTTTCAAAGAAAAAAAAAAAATGGCGGGCTGTGCTGATCAATGAATGCAGCTCTGGCTGCATTCATTGATGGGCTCAGTGTGTGATCCCCGGCACTAGAGGTTAAATGGGGACAAGTCTTCCCATTCAAAACCTCTAGTGCTCTCTGAAGCTTTCCTCAGCCTATCAGAGAGCACTAAAGGTTTTGAATGGGAAGACTTATCCCCATTTACCGGGGATCACACACAGGATTTCCAGAGCTGCATGAATGAATGCAGCTCTAAAAATCCACTGTGATCCCAGAGCACTAGAGGTTAATTAACCTCTAGTGCCCGGGGATCACAGTGGAACTGCAGATGAATTCTCAATGGAGTTTCTCCATTGAGAGTTCATCTGCAGTTCAGTTCCCATGGTCACTGCGCCGATAAGTACAGCCCGTTGACTGTGGGTACTTTGCGGTCACACTTGCGTGCCTCCAATCAGCTGTGACCGCAGGCGAACTCTCAATGGAGTTTCTCTATTGAGAGTTCACCTTCAGTTCAGTTCCCACTGTCACCCGCTGTACTTATCAGCCCGGTGATTGTGGGAACTGAACAGCAGATGAACTCTTAATGGAGAAACTCTATTGAGAATTCATCTGCAGTTCCACTGCGATCCCCGAGCACTAGAAGGTAATTAACCTTTAGTCCCGGGGATTACAAACAGGAGGATTCCCAGGGCTGCAAGATTGATTGCAGCCCCGGGAATCCTCCTGTAATTGTTTTCTTGATTTTCCGATGGTTTCGCAAAATCGGTTCAGTGGGTTTTGCGGACCCATCGGAAGTTCAAGGAAATTTTTGCAAATTTTCAAAACCTTGTATAAAAGGGTGGAGATCCCTTTTATATAAAGTAAAAAATTTATTTTTTTTAAGTGCAACACCCTTTTTCTTTAAAAAAAAAAGGGCGCAGCACCTCCCTTTTCTGTCTTGATTGTTGAGGTAAACAAAATACGAGTCAATATTTACAATTACTTTCTTCAGATCATCTGGATCACAAATGGGGAACGTAAGAGTATATGAAAGATTTTATTATACAGTGAAATAAATTGACAAGACTCTAACAATGCACTTTGTTTGACTTTTCCATTACACCAATGAAGAAAAAATTATATGTGGATCCCATTGTTACCCTATGCGGTTCATACATATTAGAGCATACTGACAGCTAATGCATTTATGATGCAAATAAGATATCTCATATTTTAATGATTAAATAAATGTTGATTTCATTAAAGTATTGTTGTGTAATGTGAATTGATTAAAAATGTGTCTTAAAAGTCCATACAGGTATATGAAGATTTAGCAATTTTTGCAACAATTTTTCTTTTTTTTTTTTTTTGAAGTAAGGTTAACAGTACCAGAATATTCAGCTGGGAAATGAAATAGGTTTGAGTTATATCTGATTTCTTTTTTGAAACAAAGAAAAACAGCTGAAAGTTGTGATTTCACCATTTTTGCCCGGGTTTTAATAATAATCCAGGAATTAAACTAATTTTGGCATTGGTCTATGCTTCTCCTATCAATGCTCTGCTCTGGGAGGATGATCATACCTTGAATTTTATCAAGGCCTTTTTTACTTCATTGTTTGATAGACTGTATATCAGGGGGTTCAACACCGGTACAACAGCTGTAAACAGAACACTTAATGCTTGCTCCAGTTCAACAAGATGGCTCGCTTGTGGCATCATATACGTAAATAAAACGGTCCCATAGAAGACACTGATGACAGTAAGGTGGGATGAGCACGTATTAAAGGATTTCTTTCTCCCGTCCTTTGACTTCATGCACAAGATGACACGGATAATTTTCATGTAGGAAATAACAGTACACAGAAACGGAAAGAGGCCAAAAATGATCACCTCAATATGTAGTGCAATGTAAAAAAACTTGGTGCCCGTGCAAGATATCTTTAGGAGAGCTTTGGCATCACAAAAATATTGTTCAATTCTGTTTGATTTACAGAATGATATTTTTGAGACTGCTGTGGTGAATAATAAAGAGTTGACGCATCCTGAAACCCAAATTGAAACAATGATCTTGACGCAGTTATTCCCACTGAACACAGAATGATAATGTAAAGGCTTACATATAGCAACATATCGATCGTACGCCATTGTGAAGAGAAGGATGTCTTCCGTGCTGGTACATTGACCAAAAAAATACAGCTGGGTAAAGCACTGATTGAAGGACATTGTGTTCTGGTCAAAGAGTAACATGTCAAGAAGTTTGGGGATATTGACCGAGGTGTACAAGATGTCTACAATAGAGAGGTTACATAGAAATAGATATAAAGGGGAATGTAGGGGCTGGCTGTGATATATAACAATAATAATAGAACAATTCACCAGGATGCCAGTGAGATAAAGAAGGAAAAACGCAATGAAAAGTAACTGTTTATTTCCAGAAATGGAGGGGAAAAATAGAAGATGAAATTCTGCAGGTGGTGTAAAGTTTTCCATTAGTTTTTTTTTTTGTCTTCAATGGGACCCGTCAGGATAGAAGAAATATAGGAGCAAACCCTAAAGCTATAATTCATATCTTGGTATAGTAAATCCAAAACCTGGAGATAAAGAGATTAAAAAATAATAATAAAACTTAAAATGAGAATCTCTCGAAGAATGACCACTATCTCTTGATATTTGGTATTGTTTATTTGTTTTTACAGCAAAGAGATTTCTAAATTCAGAGGGTCCTATTATACCTTTGTACAGATACTATTACTCCTCTGGATATTATTTATTGTTATTTTTACACAGTATTTTTATAGCACCATCATATTATGCAGCGCTGTACATACAAGTCCATAGTCATGTCACTAACTGTCCCTCAAAGGAGCTCACAATCTAACATCCTTACTGTAGTCTAAGGTCAATTTTAGGGGGAAGCCAATTAACCTAACTGCATGTGGGAGGAAACCAGAGTACCCGGAGGAAACCCACGCAGACATGGGGAGAACCTGCAAACTCCATGCAGATAGCATCCTGGCTGGGATTCGAACCTAGGACCTAGCACTGCAAAGGCTGGAGTGCTAACCCCTGAGCCACCGTGCTGCCCATGTGGTGGCTACTTTAGAAGTCATTACCTCTCATACTTCTCATGTCTTTTCCGCCCAAATTGTACATTTCATCACACTATGTGGTATGTTTCATTTTTTGTATATTACAATTTCCAGGTTAAAGATAAGGAAAGTGGAGGGAAGGTCTATCTATCCTTGAAAATATTAATGCCAACCCCAATTATATCAAAAGGTTTAGAAGAATAAGAGAGATAGGCAGTTTTTTTTGGCAAAATAATATTTATTATTGATAAATTAGGTGAGATATATTGTTAGCATACCACACACAATTCATACAATGCTACAACATGAGGTTAGGTGGTTCGTCCCCTCTTTCCTATGTTGGGAAGGGGAGGTCGCTTTTTGAACCAAAGGAACTAGACAAATCACAAGGCTCCCTAAGAATGTAGGTGTAATGGAGTAAGGATAAACAAGTTAGTATGTCCCGACGCATTTCGCCTAACTAGGCTTTTTCAGGGGACTTAGTAGCTTCAAACTGTACTTTGAAGTTTGAACAGTTTGAAGCTTCTAAGTCATCTTAAGAAGCCTGTTATATTATTATATGAATTGTGTGTTGTATTCTAACACTATAACTCACTTAATATATCAATATTAACTATTATTTTGCCAAAAAAAATCACCTTTCTCCCTTATTCTTCTAAACTTCCAGGTTTACCCAGTCATGTGACTTGACATCTGCTTTATATTCTACAGATCATTTTTATATTTTTTCAAGCTTAAGAGACACTTCAAATGAGGTCCAGTTTGTCATATTCAAAAATATTAGGTAGAGTGTATATAAAAAGTATACACACCCCTGTTTTTGTGATATGAAAAAATGAGACCACAATAAATAATTTCCAAACTTTCCCCACTTTTAATACATATTATAACCTGAAAACAAACAAAATTTTGATTGAATTCCAGCATTCAGTCCTCCTGGATCAGAGTCTATCAGCATGACACATCTTGACTTGGTAATATTTTCCCACTCGTCCTTCAGGCAAAAGTGATCCAAATCTGACATATTGGGAGGGTATCCCTTGTGCACAGCCCTCCTTAGGTCACCACACAGATTATATTTGGATGTAGGTCTGGGCTCCGGCTGGGCCAATCCAAAACTATATTTCTTCTGATCAAAACATTCTTTTGTTGATTTGGATATATGCTTGGGGACATAAGTGCATCCTTTTTTGTGGGTTTTCGAAAGAGAACATTTTTAATGGAATAAAAAATATAATAAATCAAATTAGAGCTTACAGAAAAATAATAACAAACCATTAAAGGGTGCTACAAATACATCTGATAATTGCATGAATACCATAGTGCCAGGAGTTCTACCCATATGTCTAATAACATTGAACTTTGTCCATCAGAGGTTGAATTCTATACAATATATGATTAATAGGAAGGTTTTTGTCATCTTCAAAGGGAGAAAAAAGTTCATTGTTATCACATAGTTTGGCTACAAATACGTTTTTTATACATAATGAATAGAAAATGGCAAATGTATTTCAGTAATGGAAGGATGAAGAAAATTGTATTAAACCAATCATAGTCAATACTTCCAATACAAAATCACAGGGATCTGATTTACTAAGGAGAGGATAATATTATTTTTGCTACAACTCAAATACTCAATCATGTGCAGAAAATGAAACTAATTATAGCTGATATATTCTACATGCCTTTTGGTTTATTGTTTCCTTCTTTTGAGAGGTCAGGTATCTGTGTTTGAAAAAATAATTTTTGAAAATCATTTGCTCTGACAAAGACCATTCACTTTCAGTTGGCATCAATAATCCATGGCATCATTTATCTAAAACTGGTAGATGATTTCCATAAGCACAGCAGATGGTGGAGTGGTAAGTAGCACAAGATATCAATACAGATGTAAGGATGAGAATTTATACAGTTTAAATCTCTAAGGGAAGGCAATGAAACAATACACAAATTCCAAAAGGAAATATAATTCCCTCACCTCACTCATTCAATTGGAAATACATAAGAGAATAGACAATGGTAATTTGTTTTTTACTTCTGTGTTTTATAAACTATTGAACTTCAACTGTTTCTGAAACTTTGCATTATTCACCATTAAAATATTACTGTAGTGTCATTATGGAGGTCCAAAAAAGTGGTAATTTTTTTATTTTAAAAATTAAAAAGTTTCCTGTTTTATTTAAGAAATAAATAAATACCTTTTTAGCAAAAAATAAATAAAATAAAATTGAATTTAGATGCAACTGATAAAATTACTGGACTCTAACCTAAAAACTGCACCAGGAGGAAGCAAAACTAGGAGCCAATCAAGGGCTACTGTACTGCTTTATATAATGACAGGGGACATGCTAACAGGAGGGTAAAGAAAAGCAGAGGGATGACCTCATGATTATACTGCTGCTTTTAGCCTGTCCAACCAATGTCTGGCGGTGTTTAGGTCAACATAAAGCTCAATTACTGGAAATGGAACCACGGGCAAAATCAAATATGAAATATGATGTAGTTACTCACTATCATTTACAGCTGCCTTTGTTTTTGTGCCCCTTGTATTATAGTCAAATACAATTTTTTCTGTTATAAGGATTTTTTAGGTGCCTACCAATAAACAATCCAAAATATTAAAAAAATACTTATCTAGTTTATTATGAAACTCTCCCATTTACATATCTATTCGAACTACCCTTGTAATATAGTATTATAACACGTTAATACAATAAATGTGGTATTTTTTAACTTCCTCTAACAGTTTAAAAATATGGCATAGTAATTTACAGTAGCAAGTTTACTCCTATTGGGTCACCAGTTATTCATACTGCTCCACCGCAGACACAATGGCCTTGATTTATTAAAGCTCTCCAAGACTGGAGAAAATAGACTGACATGGGAGAACTTGGGTGATCCAGCAATCTTGGAATTGATTTCTTAAAACCTATTTTCTATTAGTTGATAAAAGTGTTTTCAATCCTGGACCAGTTCCATTACAAGCTTGCGGCATCACCCTGGTTCTTCCATGATATATCTCATTCAGCCCTGGAGAGCTTTGATAAATCAGGCTCAGTGTGGTCACCATAAGTTGGAGGGTCTTACTAGCTAAATCATTAGGTTAAAAAAAAAGGAAAAAAAAATTAAATAAGAGTTAATGCAGCCACCATATCTGAATACTTTAAGCTACAACATATCAGTACGTATTGATGTCTGTGTTTGTTCTTAGGGTTAGTTACATTCTATGTTTACAAATCAAGAAGGCTAAGGTCAGATGGGTGATAGCAAAAGACTTTCCTGGATTGCTCCGGGCAGTTGGCACCTTGATCATCATTCGGAAGCCCCATCTACTTCCGAAAGGAACCAGCCATTCAACATTATGCTACAGTGGGTAGTACTCAGCAGATCACTACTGGCCCCATTCTCTCTGGGCATCCTTGGGTGAGATGCTACATGTAACCTGGAAGAAGCAGCTCAGCAATTGGGGGGCAAAAGGAGCAATACCAGAAAACATGGATCTGGAAGTTCTAGAGGAATGAAGTCTAGGGGTTAAGCCTGCCACAATATATAGTACGTGTACTTTGTGCATTTTTGCACATAATTGCAACATCCCCCGATATGCAGATGGCACTTGAGTACCACAAACCACAATAAACAAATTCAGGTGTGCAGTCTAACAGAAGTGTCTGAAAAAAAACAAAGACTTTCCAATCCTATGAAGGTTACCTCCCTGGTGGTCTAATTATGTCAGTATTTTTATATCAAAAGTGGTACATTGTTTTGCACGGCAATTTGTTGTTTAACCCCCATGGTGGTACAATTAATAGGGATTTCTAAATGCAAAAGTTCTACTTTTAAAAAGACTCTTAATTTTAAATTTCTCACCTAGTCTCACCTTCCTGCCTGCACGGTCCCGGGCCATGCATTGGCGAGCATCCCCTCCTGCCATGCATTGGGGAGCATCTACTTTCCCAAGCCTCGCGTCCCCAACATTCACATGCTAGGGACGCAGATAAACACACATGTGTGTGTTTATATTCGCTGGATTTATTTTGACTTTTTTTTTTATTTTATAGTTTCAACTTTTTAGCAGATAATTGCACTTTTCCAGAGCTCTGCACACTCTAGACCCATGCTTTTCAACCAGGGTTCCTCCAGAGGTTGCTAGGGGTTTCTTGAGGAATGAGCAGTTTCTCAGGTCAAATTAGGTGGTGCCAATGATCTTTTTGGCTATCTGTGAGGTTGACATTCTTCCCAATGGCCAGCATCATAAGAGGCATTTGTACCACTAACCACCATGCTGGTGGTGCCAATGATCTTTTTGGCTATCTGTGAGGTTGACATTCTTCCCAATGGCCAGCATCATAAGAGGCATTTGTACCACTAACCACCATGCTGATGTACTGTGAGCTGTGAATATAGTAATTACAGAAGGGGTACCTTGATGACATGAGAAACACTACTCTAGATCAACCATTTGGAGACATTTTCAACCAGGGTTCCTCCAGAAGTTTTCAGGGGTTCCTTAAGTTGTCATTGATTGACCTCCCATTTGAGGCGGCCTGCATAATTCTAGAGCCACTTGGCTCGTCCGGGATCTGTACTGTCCAACTTAAACTAACTTGTATTAGTAGTAGTTGTGTTGAGCAAATATGTTGCTCAAACTGTTCTAAAAAAGCAAAACTGCAATGGTTTTAAGTGACTAGGAGGGAGTGTGTAATTTGTCTACCTGGGTCAGGAACAGTCAGTTGATGCCTCTTGCTAAGGAACTTTTAAAAAGTATTCCCCCTTAAATAGAACCATAGGCCATTTTCATTATTTTCCTCAATACCCCCATTACATTGTTTTTAATAGAGATTCCCTTATGCCTATCATTTTATCAAGGGTTCCGCATGAATATCAATGTTAGGAAAGGGTGCTCTAGATATTTTAAATTGCTTGGCATTGAATTATAATATTAGGATCGACATTGACAGACTTGGTTGTAGGATGTCCCAACGTTCTTTTGTGGATGACAGACTTTGTTCAATTTTTATTGCACTCTTGACAACTTTCTCAAGGCCTTTTTGATTTCTTTGTTTGGTAGACTGTATATCAAAGGGTTCAACACCAGAACAACTGCTGTAAACAAAACACTTAACGCTTGTTCTAGCTCAACGAGGTGGCTCACTTGTGGCATCAGGTACATGGATAGAACGGTCCCATAACTGGGGGGCCTATAGCAGAATCTAATATTTACCTGTATTAATTGATGTGATTATTCATGGCATAAATTAAACAAGGTGCTCGACATATTCCTGAGGATGTTTGGATCATATTGACAATGATAGCATCACTCAGTTGTCACATTAAGCCAATCACTTGTTTTTACTACATCCCAAAGGTGCTCCATTAGTTGGAGATCTGGTGACTGTGGAGGATATTTGAGTACAGTAAACTCATTGATGTGTTCAAGAAACCAGTTTGAGATGATTTCAGCTTTGTGATATGGCACATTATTCTGCTTGAAGTAGTAGTATCAGAAGATAGGTGTAGTAGCTTTTGGAATATGTGATCATAAAGGGATAGACATGGTCAGCAGCAATGCTAATGTAGGCTCTAGCAGTTAAATTATGTTCAGTTAGTACTAAGGGACCCTAAAGGTGCCACAAATACACCACCACTAGCCTGATCTGTTAATACAAGGCAGGATGGACCCAAGGTTTCATGTCGTTGATGCCAAATTCCGACATGATTTAAATATCAGCACCACTCTGTAGAAAAAAAATCATTGTTATTCCTGTTTTTTATTTACCATATACCTACCTTTGAAGGTCCAACAATGTCAAAATAGAAGATATCACGTTCATCACTTCCAACATAGGATGCTCCAATGCTTCCTATTAGTTAACAGGAAAAATAAATCTCATGGATAAGCTTCAAAAGAAAACGATGGGTTTTGAGAATCACAGTTTTGTGCTAAAATACCAGCATTTTACTTGTTATTAATTTATTATGTTCCTGAAGAACAACAAGTAAAATGTTATTTTGGCACAAAACTGTAGCCCTCAGAACACATCTTTTTTTTAAAGCTCAGATATGAGTTTTTTTTACGTGCGTAAAACTTAATAACCTTTAAAAAATTTGCCGAGTTATTTAATCACCTTTTAATGATTTTTAATGGTTGTTACCTAAACATTTTCCTGACCTTTAAATTCACAATTGTGTTATTGCTTTCTCCATATCAGATCTTTTGATATAAAAAGAGCAGATTGTTGACCTAAATCTTTCCAAATGTTTATTGCTCCTCTGCTATACTTTTGGTCTTTTGTTTTGTATAGTGGCAAATGTTAGAAAAGCAGACAAAGCAGAGTAAAAGCAGCGTATAAAAGATAACAATGGGATGAAAATGTATTCCCCCTAATCTAAGGTTGTAAAGCTCTATTGCTCAGGGTCCTCTTCACCTTCTTTGCTATTGTTTGTACATGTAAAGTATGCAAGTTTGCCATCTGCAGCCCCAATTTATTGTACAGCACTACATATTATGTTACATTTAAAAATAAAGGTTATTATTTTTAATAATAATATTAATTATAGTAATATTAATAATAATTATGCTCAAACTTTTAATGATTATAACATATCTATACTAAAACATGTATGTCATTTGTTACACAAACTCATTACCCTTATGTTAGTTATGTGTATCTAAGTTTTTGAACAAAAAAAAAACATTTTTGTTCTATTTGTCCCTAATTTAGGACGTAGATCACCAATGTGTGTAAATTTTTCAGTTTTTTTAGTGCTGTGGTTGTACTGTGTCCATGGAAGGCAGGATGTCCATGTGACCAGAAAGGCAGCAGCCAATGGTATAAAGTAGAAGCATGTGTAAATACAGCTATGTGGCTGGGAATTTATACTGTAAAACCCCTTTTAGAAATGTAACTATAAAAGATGACCTAAGGGAAATGTAATGATCTCATTTTAACATTTTAGATGGAAATACATCTGAGAATATACTTTGGGCTTTAATTTATTTTATTTTTGTTATTCTAAATTTCATTATTTTCTTTTTGTATTAAAAGTTTTTTTATGTACCTTTTAAGGGATATTGACTGTCTTGTTTTTGTTGTTTTTCGAGCACCTTTGGGATATGGTGAAACATGTGATTTGCTTTTTGTGGCAATAGTGATTCTATAATTTCAATATGATCCAAACATCGTCAGGAATTATTTATCAACACCTTTGATTTAATCCTATAGAAGATTTCAGGTTGATTCCTTCCAGCATCAGTTGCTTCAATGCTTTAGTGAATACAGCATGGGTTCAGCCTTGGACAGCTGATCTTGGCTTCCCTGTTTGCTGGATTAGCTGAACGCATATAAACAATGATGTCAGCTCATTGTTTTGTCCCAGAATAAACCATGTTTTATACTGCGATGGCGCAAAGCATGGAGTTGCCGGACAGATGAGCATCTACTAACACAGCTTGAACCAGTTTGGCCATTCTTCTCTGACCTCCTGTGCCCCGAGAATTGTGGCACACTGGGTATTTTCCCTTTTTCAGCCATTCTTAGTGAACCCTAAGATAGTTGTGCCTGGAAATCTCAACTGGTCCTAAGTTTCTGAAATAGTCAGACTAGCCCACCTGGCACCAACATCCATGCCAAATATAAAGTTATTTAAATCACCTTTCTTCCCCATTCTAATACCCTATTTGAACTTCAGTGGGTTGTTTTTGCAATGTCTACAGGCCAAAATGCATTACTATGCAATTGGCTGATTAGGTATTTGCACTAACAAGCGGTTAGCCATTGGAATATAAGTCAACAGAACCAGGTATATCTTTACTTTTACATTTCCAACTTGATATGGAGAGGTGGCAGAAAAATTTTATGCGGATCAACCAGAGGCAGAAACTTGACAATGTTTGTTCCAGGCTTATATGTATTCCTTGGTGGCCAATCACGCTTGACATAATGGCTAGATCGGGCATAGGATGTCCCACAGGCATAGGAAACAGCAATATTTTGTGAATGCTCCTTGCATTCCCATCAGTAAGCCAATGACCTTTAGATCCCCACAGATGTTCCACTGGTGTGTTTTATACTGGATGGCTTCAAGTAGTAACCTCATGTTGTCATAGGACTCCTTTAGGTTGACTGTCTGATACAGGTGAATTTATGTCAGAATAAGTAAAAGATGAGTGGTAGACGCAGGGAACAGGGTGGAGTTGGGTGACCTGCCGCATCTGGCAGGGGATTTTCCAAGGAGTCCACCACTGTAGGACAGCAGCAACGGTAAACTGTTTGAGGCAACAGCACAAGTTGTCAAACAGGTCTGAGATGTGTGCAGAACACCAGTACGCTGGTAGATTTATTGAGAGGGCGGACTACAATTATACAGCCACGTCATGTGGAAAGTACTGTGGACTGGGTCTCAGGGGCCTCAAGTGCAGCAGGCCCTTCTTCTGCAGCAGCAGCAGCAGCAACCAGCACAGCCGTGACAGAAGCAAAGACAGGAGTTAGCATGGCTAATGTGCCTGTACCTCCCGTTGATTCTCCCTTGTTGTTTGACGAACAGCCTGAGGATCTGTCATTGAGACTTCCAGAGCAGCAGGCAGACTTTGGGACCCTTAAAGAGTGTGGTCAGCACTTGGTGGGCGAGGGTCCTGCATCAGTGGCTGCATTTACAGAGGTTGGCTTAGATGAAAATGAGGATGATGATGACTGGGATGTCACCTGGGAACCAGGCAGAGTGGTTGCACGCAGTGTGGTCCTTTTTTACGCTGAAAAATGATGACGGGTGCGTAGCACTCCGCATCCTGTGCCACAGACAGATTCACAGAGGACAGGCCGGATCACATTTGGGTACAACATCCCTGCTTTCTCCCATGTGCAAGAACCACAAACCAAAGTGGGAGCAGTACTTGCGTTCTCTTGAAGGAGGTGCAACCACCTCATTGTCTCTTCTTCCATCTCTATTGACTCCTTCTCCACCTCCAACTCTCATTGCTACTACATCTCAGGAGGTTGGTGCCAGCCAGATTTCCAGCTGCAAGGAAGTATCAGCTTTTGGCCGCAGATTTTGTGACGTCAGACAACGTTTGTCGCAGCAAGATGGGTACTCCAGTGACCCCTTGCTCCCTCAAGCACACATGTTGCCAGGCAGTGCTGAAACTGGTGTCCTTGGGGGAGAAAAGTCACACCACCAGGGAACTCTTGTGCACTTTGCACAGAGAGGTTAAGGCTTGGCTGACGCCCTCGCGGCTCACAACAGGCAACGGAGCTAACCTTGTGGCCGCGTTGCGCATGGGCAGCATAACACGTGCCCTACTTTGCACACGTACTGAACCTGATGGTGCAGAAATTCCTACTCACGTACCCAGGACTGCAGGACTTACTGAGACAGGCTCGCTCTGCAGCCATGTCTGCCGATCCCCTACTGCCGCCGCGGCGCTTAGCAAAATCCAGCGCCAATAGAGGCTGCCACCGCATAGAGTCATTTGTGACACTGTAACTAGATGGAACTCCACCCTGCTCATGCTCCAGCGTCTGTGTGAGCAAAAGCTAGCCATCCGCCAATACTTGGTCAGCATGGTGCATGGAGGCAGCGCGGCCCTTGGTACAGCCACACAATTGAGCTATTTTAGCAGTGACCAGTGGGGTCACTACGTTGTGAGTAGGGAGCGGTCAGGCTGGAACGATGTCATACTCATCATCTTTCTGCTTGATAATACCCTGTGTGGGCTGATGGAAAGTGGCGATGGGAGAGGAGAGGAGGATGAGGGTGACATTACACTTCATAGCACGCAGCCAGCATCAGGAGGAGCAAGAAGGGAGACTGGCCAGCATCAGGAGTTTCAAGAGGAGGAGGAGGAAGATGAATATGATGAGGGGGACCATGTTGGGGCTGTTGGACAGGATCCATTCAATCTACATTTGTGCTGTCACGCCCCAGGCATTGTGAGGGCGACGTAACAACAGGAACTGCTGCAGCTCGAAGAGGAGGTGGGTGATGAGAAGGAAGATGTTTTGGCGCCTACTGAGGGACAGGAGGAGAATAAGCCCAGGGACCCCTCTTTCATATGTGTGTGTCATATACCATATATCTTCTTAATTTGGTTTTAATTCATTTAGTTCAAGTAAAAGTATGTCAGACAGAGAAGTGGCAGGCTATGCACAGAGGAGTGGCAGAGGCCCACATGTTTCTGGCGCAAGCATAGGTCGCAGCAGAGTAAGGGGGCGTGTCAGCAGGAGTCGCAGCCGAGTCGCAGTCGAGGCCTGAGCTCCCATCTAGCGGTCGTGTCTTGACCAGCAACCCTGCGATTCTTGATTGGTTAACTCGGTCATCCACTTCATCCCAAGTGACATCAGACACCCCCAGCCAACAGTCGGTGGGTTCGTCAGACACAACACTTAGTTGGCAAGGCCTGGGAGCAGACTCTGTGCTCAACTCACCTGTCCTCAACTTGCCTCTGTCCTTTGCTGTTACAGAAGTATTGTATGCTGTGGGCTCACCTCCACTATACAGCGAGGACAAGCTAGTAGAGGACAGTCAGCAGCTACTGCACAGCCAAGATCTGGAGGAGACATTCTCCGCTTTCTCGCTAGGCGGGCAAGTAGTGATGAGGGTAGTGGCGTAGGAGGTGGTGTTGCGAGCTGTCAGGTTCCTGACTGTTGATGAGGACATCAGTGACATGCATACACTACTCGATGATGATGAAGCCGATCGCACTTGTGAGCCGGGTGAAGAAAAGGCTTCATCATCATCAGGAGAAGAGGGTGGCAGCTTGCCCGTGAGGCAGTGGCTGAGCCAGCAAGGTGGTAGCATGGCTGGTAGTCAGCAGGGTGGCAGCAGTGGGAGGTCGGGAGCCAAACGTGCCCGGGGTAGACCACCTGCTTCGCAGCAGCCTACCTGCCCGGGAAGTAGTGGTGCAGGAGTTCACGGAGGCAGCGGCAGTAGCAGTCAGTCAGTGTGGAGTGTTGGGGGGAAAATCACCTACTCGGCTGTGTGGCAGTTTTTTGTTAAGCCGCCGGAGGAGGTTAACATGGCCATATGTAGAATGGGAGGGCAGAAGGTGAGATGTTGGCACCACAACCCTGCGTCAACATATGCAGTGTCACCATAAAGTGGCCTGGGAGAACCGTGGCTCCATGTGCCGCATCACCCAGTGGCATGCACCGGCTTTCAGGCAGTGAAGGCTGCACCACCTCAGCCGAAGGGAGCTTTATGTCATTTTTATCTTCCGCATGTCCAGATGCTCCTGCTCCTCCTACTCCTCGCCAGTCATTCTGTCAGCAATCCGATCACTGAAGTGATTGCCAAGAGACAACAGTATGCGTGCACTCATCCAACGGCGCAGAAGCTGAATGTGCTCCTGTCCAAGTTGCTGGTGCTGCAGTCCCTCACTTTCCAAGTGGTGGACTCTGCACCTTTCAGAGAACTGATGGCTTGTGCTGAGCCAAGGTGGAGAGTCACAAGCAGTCATTTCTTTGCGAAAAAGGCAGTACCAGCCCTGCACAAATATGTAGAACAGAAGGTGGGCCAGTCCTTGAGCCTGTCAGTGTCTGCCAAAGTGCACGGCAGCGCCGACGTGTGGAGCTGTAACTACGGTCAGGGACAATACATGTCCTTTATGGCCCACTGGGTGAATGTGATTCCTGCACAGCCACACCAGCAACTTGGCCAGGTGACACCGCTTCCGCATCCACGTTCTCACGTCGCTGGTCCTGCGACAACGTCCGCCTCTGCCTCCTCATCCTCTACCGTGTCGTCAGCCTCCACTGCAGGGACAATTCACAGTGTCCCTCCAGCATACCACATGTGCAGAGCATGGTGGTGTCATGCTGTTCTGCACCTAGTTTGCCTTAGGGAACAGAGTTCCAAAGGGGAGGAACTGCTCTGTGTGATTCATCAAGAGATCGAATCATGGCTTTCTCCGGGACAACTCAAAATCGGAACCATTGTGACCGACAACGGGAAGAATATTGTGTCTGCTCTGCGTCAAGAAAGGCTGAGCCTTTAGTAAATTAGTAAAGAAACTGACCAGCAGCTAGACATAGAGCATAACCTGAACCAGCAGGCGGTGGCATACTTGGAGTGCTCCCTGCCAGCCGTCATTGAAGATCCGATGGACTACTGGGCAGGCAAACTGGATTTGTGGCCGCAGTAGTGTGGCATCAGAGCAGGTGTTTAGTGCGGAGGGGGCCAAAGTTACCCCAAGAAGAACTTGCCTGTCTACCCAAAATGTGGAGAGACTGACCTTTGTCAAGATGAATCAGGCATGGATGAGCCAGGATTTCCACCCAACAATGCCTGATGCATCTGATTAGATGATCCATGCCGCCTGACCCAAACCTTGACAAAGAGATCGGTTTCTTCTGGCTACCTTCCTCAGCTACTACTCCGATGCTGCCATCCGCCTGATGCCACAGATCAGATGCTAAGTGCTCCTTCTTTCACCCACCTTCATCAGCGGGTACTGGTATTGCCACCCAACGCCCCAGTCTGTCACCGGGTCACTTTGTGGTCTCCTGATGTTGCTGCTGCAATCTTCACACTATGTCACCTTGCCGCTCTGTGGTCTCCTGATGCTGTCGCCACCTCCACACTATATCCTTGTGCCACTCTGTAGCCTCTTGATGCTGCCGGCACCTCCAGACTCTGTCATTGTGCCACTCTGTGGCCGACTCATGCTGCTGCAACCTCCACACTCTGTTGTTGTGCCACTCTCTAGCCTCCTGATGCTGTCCCCACCTCCAGACTCTGTCATTGTGCTACTCTTTGGCCTCCTGATGCTGCCGCCACCTCCACGCTATGTCCTTTTGCCACTCTGTGGCCTCCTGATACTGCCGCCACCTCCACACTGTCATTGTGCCATTCTGTGGCCTCCTGATGTTGCCGCCACCTTCTGACTCTCTCATTGGGCCACTCTGTGGTTTCCTCATGCTGCTTCCACCTCACCACTATGTCATTGTGCCACTCTGTGGACTTCTCAAGCAGTTCTCCCACCCTCCCCACTCCATGACTGGGACACTATTTTGCCTTTTTGGCCTGGATGACATCACTATTTATTTGACCCTTCTTCTGATCTGTCAGAAGGAAGGAAAAAAGAAACGCACAACGGATCCTGTCTGTGTAGCAGCTGTAAGGCCTGTATGGTCCCATCAGAATTGGCTTATGATTTGGTAGCCCAAAGCAAGAGTGGGTACAAAACACAGAAGACATGCAAATATTCCATTCAAATGTAATCTCTGTTTGGGATCCTCTCCTGTTTTTTTTTGGCATTAGCAATACTGATGGATTATTGAGCAAATGCTGACCGAGTGAAGGCATATGCTCCACAGACAGGATCGGTTTTTTGTGGGTTATTTTTCTGATGGATCAGAGGAAGGGCAAAATATTCAGTGACGTCAACACAAACTTAGTGCTGACACCCTCTCCACTCTGTCGGGGGGGCTCTACTTGTATAAGCAGTTAATAGAACAGGTTCTGTAGACATCTATGTGGAATCGGCTAACGAGGGTGTAAAAGGAGTGCACTTCTTCTTGATGCTAAGATAAACCTGTAAGGCTGAGTTCATACTTGACTCAGTTTGGCCCCGTGACTGCCCAAATAAGTGAAGTGTGCAGTGATTCTAATAGCAACACCAGTCATCTGCATGTCATACTGACTCACAGTATTATTTCACTACCACAGCAGACTCCCTATGCCTGTTATTGCAAGGTGTTCTACACCACTATCAAGGCTCTATGCAGGTCGGAAATAGAGTTTTTTAACGCGATTTGCCGCAAATAAATTTGGATCGAAGCGAAAAATTTCAGTGAACCGGCTGAATCGAATTTTTGAGAAATTCGCTCATCTCTAGTCATATTACTCATCAATATTTCCAGTGAGATGTGGCACAACACAGGGGTGTCCTTTGTCACCGCTACTCTTTTTATTTTGGCCTTAGAACCCCTGGCCCATTTGATTAGGTCCAATGTTAATATTAATTAATGTTAATATTGGTGGTGTGGAGAAAAAACTGAATCTTTTTGCAGATGATATTATGCTATCCAATCAACCTACCATTTCCCTGTCAAATTTAGTAACAATCTTATTGGAATTCGCTCAGGTATCAGGCCTCGTGATTAATGAGGAAGAATATATGGCTATGAACATTACACTTGCCCCGTTTTACACTTGCTGGAATCCAGAGTGCATTTAAATTTAAGTGGTCGGAACAGTATCTTGACTATTGGTATTAAACTCACAGGGAAGTATGATCAGCTATACGATGCAAATTTTAAACCACTGTTTGCCAAGCTCAAGGAAATGCTCTCTAGGTGGACAAATTTGCCACTATCATGGATTGGGAGATCCCATTCATTTAAGATGACGTTCCTGCCAAAATTGTTATATTTTTTTAGGACACACCGGTTGCTGTTCCTAATAAATTTTTGCAGGGACTACGAAAATCAGCTATATCTTTTTTATTGAATGGCAAAAAAAATTAGGGTACCTCGGAAAACATTATTAGTTAATAAAAAATCAGGATGTTTGGGGGTACCTAATCTTCTTAAATATTACCAAGCGAGCCGCATCGTTCCCATATGTTAATTTTATGCTGGATCAATGGCACCTTTGTGGGTCCAAATTGGGCAGTATCAATGCCACCCTATAGATGTACATGTGCTCTCATGGATCCCTGGAAAATTTAGGCCACCAAGTATGACCCCGCATTTGCGACACATGTTCCAGTGTTGGTATGGAACCAGATATTCTAGTAAGGTAATGTCCCCATTCCTCCCTCTGCTTCCAATTCAAAATAACCTGACATTTATTCCAGGGTGGGAGTCACTATCTGCATTTAAATGATGGTCTGAGCATAATTATTCCACTGTCCACTTATTTAGCTGTTGGATAGATCAGGAGTTATTATCTGGAACACTATCCGATATAATCATGATGTCCCAGGTAAAGGATATTTTAGGTATTTGCAGCTACATCACTGGATTTTATCTTTAATTCAACATAAGGACCACCTACTACAATTGTCAGTGATATAGCATAGTTGTTTACAGACCCCGTAAACTTCTAAACTGATCTCTATACTGTATAATGAGCTTAACAGAATGGGGAACCCTGACTTGCATAAATATGCAAATTGCATAAATGTGTCAAACTCGGAACATGACATGAAAGGTAAAAGATTGGCTGAAGAATGGACTTGTGTGGGGTCCAAACCAGCCACATGTTCGAGAAATGTCACAACCCTTGAGTTGGCATTCAAAGTTATGATGCGATTGTACATGGCACCTCTAGGCTAAGACACCTTCCAGGCCATGGTTCAGTGTTATGTTTTTGGGGTTGTCAGGAGGAAGGGACAGTTATGCATACCGGATGGATGTGCCCTTATGTTAGTAGATTCTGGGGCAGGGTGTTTAAGTTGTTGAATAGGATATTTCAAATATTTATTCCCAAGGAACCTTGGATGGCCCTACTTAATTTTTAACCAATTTAGCTTACCAAAAAGCAGTTCCAATTATGTATGTATGTATGTATTTCTGGCCGCAAAGTAAGTAATAGCAAGTAATTGGAAGAAACAACTATTGCCCTTTCATGAGGTGAAACTCAGAATGGATATTAGGTTAGTTAACAAGAAACTAATGAGCTCCATCACAGATACACAACAAAAATTTATGTCTGTGTGGGAACCCTGCATACAATTTTCTATACCTTCCATACCGCAGTTGTCTTTGAGCAGCTGGTAATCTCGAACGATGGGTGATAGTGATAGTGTTTTCTGAGTTCTTGGATCCTCATTATCTTATCTGGTGCGAGTTGTACCACTGTTATATTGTTAATTTTATATTTGCTGTTGTTCCCAGGGCAAATTTTGTTATGTTTAGTTTAAGTGCATGAAGGTCAAAGCACTTTATTGATATTATTTACAGAAGTTTTTTTATAATGCAAAAGCTGTGCAAAATGTCAATGATCTATGTTGTGTATTGGTTTATCTCAGATTTGTAACTTTATATTTACATAAAAATGAAAAATAATAAAAATATTGAAAACAAAAATAATTATCTAGTTTATTATGAAACTCTCCCATTTAACTATTTATTTGAACGACCCTTGTAATATAGTATTAAAACTGGTAATACAATAAATTTGGTATTTTATAACTTCTTCTAACAGTCTAAAAATATGACATAGTAATTTACAGTAGCAGGTTTGCTTTTATTGGGTCACCAGTTATTCATATAAAACGATACAATACTGCTCCACCATAGATACAATGGACTGGAGAAAGCTCTCCAAGACAGAGAAAAGAGACTAACATGGGTGAACCTGGGTGATCCAGCAATCCTAGGTTGGATTTCTTAAAACCCATTTGCTATTAGTTGGCAAAAGTTTTCAATCCTGGATAGGTTCCATTCCACGTTTGCGGCATCACCCTGGTTCTTCCATGATATATCTTATTCAGTCTTGGAGAGCTTTGATAAATCAGGCCCATTGTGGTCACCATAAGTTGGAGCTAAATCTTCAGGTCAAAATAAAGGGAAGAAAAATTAAATAAGAGTTAATGCAGCCACCATATCTGAATACTTTAAGCTACAACATATCAGTATGTATTGATGTCTGTGTTTGTTCTTAGGGTTAGTTACATTCTAAGTTTACAAATCAAGAAGGCTAAGGTCGGATGGGTGATGGCAAAAGACTTTCCCGAATTGCTCAGGGAAGTTGGCAGCTTGTTCATCATTCAGAAACCCCAATCTGCTTCAAAAATAAACCAGCCATTCAACATTTGGGTACAGTGGGTAGTACTCAGCAGATCACTACTGGCCCCATTCTCTCTGGGCATCCTTGGGTGAGATGCTACATGTAACCAGGAAGAAGCAGCTCAGCAATTGGGGGGCAAAAGGAGCAATCACAGCAAACATAAATCTGGAAGTTCTAGAGAAATGAAGTCTAGGGGTTACGCCTGCCACAATGTATAAAACTTGTACTTTGTGCATTCTTGCACATAATGGCAATATCCCCCTATGCAAATGGCACTTGAGTACCACAAATCACAATAAAAAAATTCAGGTGTGTGACTTTCCAATCCTTTGAAGAATAAGACTGTACACATATGTCAAATTAGGTGGTGCCAATGATCTTATTGGCTATCTGTAAGGGTGACATTCTTCCCAATGGCCAACAACATGAGAGGCATTTGTACCACTAACCACCATGCTAATGCACTGTGAGCTGTGAATATAGTAATTACAGAAGGGGTACCCTGAAGACATGAGGAACACTGCTCTAGATCAACCATTCTTAGACATTCTCAACCAGGGTTTGAGGTAAAAAGACCTTTTATTCAAGGGGGAAAGATATTTGTTTGATAACTTGATGATAATGGCCATTTTCATAACTTTTATCAAGACCCCCATTACGTTGGTTTTAATAGAGGTTGCCTAGTGCCTGAACATTTTATAAAAGAGTTCTGCAAGAATATCAATGTTAGGAAAGGCTGCTCTAGATATTTAAAATTGCTTGGCATTGAATTATAATATTAAGATGGACATTGACAGACTTGGTTGTAGGATGTCCCAACGTTCTTTTGTGGATGACAGACTTTGTTCAATTTTTATTTCACTCTTGACAACTTTCTCAAGGCTTTTTTGATTTCTTTGTTTGGTAGACTGTATATCAAAGGGTTCAACACCGGAACAACTGCTGTAAACAAAACACTTAACGCTTGTTCTAGCTCAACGAGGTGGCTCACTTGTGGCATCAGGTACATGGATAGAACGGTCCCATAAAAGACACTGATGACGGCAAGGTGAGAGGAACACGTGTTAAAGGTTTTCCATCTTCCTTCTTTAGACTTTATGTGTAGGATGACACGAATGATTTTCATGTAGGATATGACGGTGCATAGAAATGGGCAAATACCAAGTAATAACAACTCAATACACATCACTATAAAAAACAATTCAGTGCCCTTGCAAGATAGCTTTAATAGAGCCTTGGGATCACAATAATACTGTTCAACTGTTGTTGACCCACAAAAGGCCAATTTTGAGGCAGTAAATGTGAACAATAAGGAATTTAAGTATCCAGAAACCCAGATGGCAACAATGATCTTGATGCAGTTCTTTCCACTGAACACAGAATGATAATGTAAAGGATTACAGATAGCAATGTACCGATCATACGCCATTGTGAAGAGGAGGATGTCTTCCGTGCTCGCACAACCCCCATAGAAGTACAGTTGGGCGAAACACTGATTGAAGGACATGGTATTATGGTTAAAGAGTAACATGTCCAAAAGTTTGGGGACATTGACTGTGGTGTACAAGATGTCTATAGTAGACAAGTTACCCAGGAATAGATATAAAGGTGTTTGTAGATGACGGCTGTGATATATAACAATAATAATTGTACTATTCATCAAGACACCAGTGAGATACAGAAGGAGAAACACAATGAAAAGTAGTGGTTTATTTCCAATTAAGGAGGGGAAGAAGAAAAGATGGAAATCTGTTGACAATGTATAGTTTTCCATTGGTTGGCTTTTTTCTTGTTGTTATGTTTCCTTTTTTTCAAGAAAAAAAACAACAAAATATTACAGAAATGTTTAAAAGGCAAATGAAATGTATTCTTTAGAAAGTTCTGTCTTTGGGCTATGCATTTTCTAGTATACAGCTGGGCAAAACAATTATAGACAAACACTTGTTAACAATAGGCTAACCAACAACACTCAATATCAAACTTCAATTGCAAAACTACTAAAATATTACAGAGAATGATACTAATACAGTAATGACTGTATGGGGTTCTATTTATAAATGATTTCACCAGCAATTCACCCAACTGGTACCAAAAGAAAAGCACACATTTAGTTTCAGAAATTGCACGTGTAGAGGAGGAGCAAAAGTGTTAGCAAAGGAGTTAAAAGGGTGTAAGATTTTAAAAAAATCAGAGAAGGAAATTAAATGAATAAAAGGTATATAAAGCAACTCACAGAAAAGGATTAGAACATTTTGGATTACCAGTTCGGAGATTTTAGATAACTTAACTAACATGTTCCAATATATCCAAGGTTAGTATAAAGATCTGTGAAATTAATATTTTATCTCTACAGGGACATCACTTGCTCAAGTAGCAAAAAAAGTATAATTACCAAATTCTGAATCATTTGGCACATATGTATTCATTATGATGGAGAAAAAAAGCTTTGTTTGTATCATTTAGGTTGGCACCAAATGTTTTATTTTTATGTTCAAATAAAGGTTTTTGTTGATTGTATCCGGACTTGCTGCTTTTTTATTTATTATATAAATTCATATATTCAATTCCATGAAACATGATTATGCTATGTAATAAAATCTATTTCTCTGACAGTTACAACCACTTCCAACTTATACTATTTATTGGGTCATTAAAATTCCACCATCAATCATATGATAAGACCAAAAATTTTATATATTTGCAGCTTACCAATTCTTAGGTGTGGTGGTTTAATTTGTTTTTCAGGGCTATTTTTCAATTATTTTAACCTGGCAATCCTGCCTGTAACAAGATTTCTGTGCTAGAGTGACAATGCTTACTGTACGGTATCTAAACCATGTGATTTAGGTGAGCCATGGATGGCACTAAACTTATGTTTCCATATGGAAACAAACACCTCTTCTTCTCCTAATCTCTACTACAAGATGGGTAAAGAAAGAAGCTGCCAAAAGAAATAAATAAATGCAGCCACCATATTCAAGGGTATGGCATTATATTCAATTTTTTGCCCTGGGTTTAGATTTTCTTTACATACCACTTTTCTTCTTTGTATTTTTAAAAAAATGTTCTTTTTTATTAGTTACAAGTTTGTAAACTAATCGTTTAAGCCCTAATTGAATTAGTTTGATTGAATCTCCATTTTAGAAATAAATATAGTAAATAGTAAACAAATATATATGGTAAATTAATACTAGTTTAATGGTAATTAATACGTATCTAGTTGAGAATTTAAAAAGTTAAAATATCTGAAAATCATTTTTGTGTATAATCAGCATCAGCTTCCATTCACACTTGTATATTGTTGTGTTGTTGGATGTCTGTAAAACTGTATACAATGTACAGGAAGATGCCAATATGTCAATTGCTCCAATGAAGAAGGTAGAATCATAAACAGCATCCATACTTCCATAAACTTAGACATCCATATTGGCGTACATCTCATCATGCAACCTAAAAAGTGTGAACAGGCCTTTCAACTACTCTCATATTTAAATTTACCGGTCTGATCTGAATAAGAACAATTCAATGTTTACCTGGGGGAAATCTGTAGATAACTCAATGAAGAATGTGATTAAAGCAAATCTCCTTACTCATGTCTGCATACAAATTTCTGTCTGACTTGTGCTGTATTGTGACAGAAGTGATGGCTTAACACGAGGACAGCAGATGGTGAAGTGTTAAGCTGCAGCATATGTAAATGTAGTCGTGAGGGTGAGAATTTATACAATTCATATCTCACAACAATGGTAATGAAACTCATTATAAAAAATTACCTTGGGGGAAATATAATTCCCTCATCTAACCATTTCAGCTGCAAATCCAACAGGGAACATAGAGTGCTGATTTGTTATTTATTTTATTATTATACATTGTATTGACTTTAAGCTCAGATTGATAATGTGTATTATTAGCTTTTAAAGAATGACTGTTGTAAAATCAAAATGGGCATGAGATAGGTAAACCTAAACCTAAAGTTAAACCTAAATATTATTTTTTATAGTTATTTATCCAAAACAAGTAATATGCCAACACTTATGCCATCAAATGTCACAAAGTTCTTGAATTACACTGGGAAACACATTTTTTGTAGAGTTAGATTTTACACTTGTAATTTTTGGGTGGTGAATCCAGAAATGACCCCAGTTTTTTGCTATCACATCCAGTTTTTACGATACAGGGTACCCTCCATTTTTGTCAAAAAACATCCACATTTTACATACAATGAAAAAATAATAAAATAATACCTTGAATGTACTGTTTATTTAAATTTCTTTTGTTCATACAAAGGATTTATTAATACTCTGACTTTTGTTACAGTAAAACATTTGAAAATTATTCAGGTGAGTGGTTAGGGTACAAACTTATGCTTATAGCTTTTCCTGGACTGTTTAGTGTTAGTATGTACATCCCATCTACCCTGATACCATCCTTCCAAGACCTTCAAATTTTGGAGAAATCGTTTACCTTGCTCATCACTGACTGCACCAATGTTTTCTGGGAAGTTAGAAATATGGGTATGCAGAAAATGCACCTTGATGCTTATATTGCGACCAAACATTTTGTAGCCCTCCAAGAGTTTCTGGACAATTTCTATGTATTTATTTGATCGTGTGTTTCCAAGAAAGTCCTTGACAATGGCTTTAAATGATAACCATGAAATCTTTTCGACTTCTGACATTGTCCTGATGAAATGTTCATCTTTAATTAACTGCCGAATCTGTGGACCTTCAAACACACCAGCCTTTATTTTTTCAAATGACAGGCTAGGAAATGTCAAAATGAGTTACTTGAACCAGTCTCCTTCAGTTGGCAAAGCTTTAACAAACTGCTTCATCAGACCCAGTTTCATGTGCAGAGGCGGGAATATAATATTCTTTCTATCAACAAGTGGCTCATGTAGAATGTTTGGATCACCTGGTTTTAGGGCAGATCTTGGAGGCCAAGTCCTTTCCACCCAATGCCTCTCCCGAGCTCTGCTGTCCCACATGCACAGATAACAGGGATACTTGGTGTATCTGCGTTGCTGACCAAGAAGGAAGCATACCATTTTAAGGTCAACACAGCTTACCCAATTGTTTTGGTGATATTGCAACAACTTAATGACTCTCCTAGGTTTCAATTATTTTTATTACATTTTCTGAATAATAAGTACAAAGGTATTACAACATACATAAAACAAGACTTGGTACAAATTAGGACAGTAAAAAAAAAAACAGGCAGGTACTATATAACTCATTAACAACAGAGATATTATAATAAAAGGAAAAAACAAATAAACAACAAAAAGAAGGGAATAAAAAATAAAACTGCAATAAAACACAATTACAGTAAAAGAAAACAAAGACTGGATTATTTCTTTTTAACTTGATAAAGAAGAGAAAAATTTTAGTTACACAAATAACACCCCAAACAAACCATCTAGCCAACTTAACATTACCATGTAGAAGACAGGGACATATTTAAAGTGGGCATTAAATATAAAATCCAGGGCTCCCAGATAAGTGCAAATTTATTATGGGAATCGGTCACAATACTGGACAATTTCTCATTTATACACATATTGTCCACTCTAAGCTTAACCTCAAAAAATGGCAGGAGTTGCTTTTTCCAATTACTAGCTATGGTCTGTTTAGCTGCAATCAGGATGGGCGAACACAAGTTGAATAGTAGGTAAACTGGCTGGTCTAAAATGTAACAAAGCCAGCCAGGATTCCTGGATATATGAATTGAGAAAATAGTAGACAAAAGTTTAAAAACTCTACCGCAGAAGCGGATGGCAAAAGGATACCTCCACCAGATATGCATGACATCACTAGGTACTTAACATCCCCTATAACAGTTACCAGAACCCTGAGCTACACAATGCTGCAGGCGTGTCGGAATCATGTACCATCTGGTTATACCCTTATATGTTGATTTGACCGTCAAAGTGTTTATGGAACAGGAAGACATGCTAGCCCAAGCTCTAAGCCATTCCTCCGCTGGCCTTGATGTTTTATGATCAGTTTCCCATCTAGACACATAAGTGTGAAAATTGGGCGTAATCAGTTTGTTAATATATGTGTATAAGATTAAGGGATCTGAGGTATTCGTAGACAGATATGCTCCATAACGGAGAGTCACAAAGGAGTATCTCTATCCCGGATAAGTGATTGTAGCCAGTGCCGCAATTGCATATACTGAAAAAATGATTTACCAGGTGCATCATGAAAGAATTTTATAGAATCCCAACTTTTAACCTTAGAATTCTCTATTACGAGGTATACATTAATATAATTGTGTGCATTCCACCACTCAAAGGCCCTTGGAGATATACAGCCCGGTTGAAACAGTGGGTTCTTCTGGATAGGCAATACCGGCAGAAATGACGACATGAGACTACTCGAATAGCGAATCTTATCCCAAACTTAAAACATATGACGTAAGTAGGGATTCATATTACATGACCTAAGTTTGTTAGGAAGCCATGGCAACGCACCTATATCCACAAGTTTGGACAGATCCTGTTCCAGTTGTACCCATAATGGCGCTATATAGGGGGTATATGGGTCGCTTGATTAGGAATCCCTAATCCACCGTGTTTCTTATGTAGATAAATCAACCTTTGAGGGAGTCTTGGTTTCTTGCCCTTCCAAATAAAATTCAGTACTCGTTGAAAAACCCGTATATGGCTAGGAGGAACTCGGACTGGCAAGGAACATATACAAAATTTTAGATAAAATGGTCATTTTGAACCAAATTTACTCTGCTAATCCATGAGACTGGTAGATTAGCCAATTTGAGTAATTCACCTTTTAACAAATTAAGTAGAGGATCAAAATTTGCTTTATATAGGTGATCATAATTGGCCACTGGCTTAATGCCCAAATATTCTAGATGTTGTGAGGCCCATCCGAATTTAAAAAATGGCATATAGAGTCAAATAAAGATTGTGACAAATTATTGATAAGGGCTGTTGATTTACTCTCATTTATTGATAATTGTCTAACCATAACAACATATTAGGAATTTGCATTCTTTGGGCCAGGTGGTCCAAGCGTATTATCTTTCGTGTATTATCAGGTGCCTGTATTCCTGAGACAAACCCCACTTGGTCCCTATGGATCAAAAAACGCAAATATTTATTAATCTATTTGCTAAAATTTTCACCAAAATTTTAATGTCTACATTTAGAAGCGATATAGGTCGGTAGTTATGGATATCTAAACCATCTTTATTTGGCTTTGGTAGCATTATGACATGGGCCAAAAGAGATGAGTGTGGTTCTCGAAGGTTTATTTTGAGATCCTTAAAATAATTAACAAGATGGGGAGCCAAAACTTCCCTAAACTTCTTATAATAAGAGGGCGAAAACCCATCAAGGCCCGGTGTCTTATTAGATTGGAGAGATTTAATTGCGATAATTGTCTCAGTCATAGTAACATCAGCATCCAGGGTTAAAGGCATCTCTTCAGTAAGCATGGGAAGGTTGATACTTTCAAACATAGGGTCAGCCACTGGTCTTTGTAATTCAGATGGAGATGAGTACAGCTTAGTGGGAACCTCCTGAAAACGTTTGACTATATTGACTGGATTGGCTGATACAGTGCCAGTAGTAATCCAACTTAACTATATTGACCCTCCTAGAGCCTGGCTTGTTCGCTCTTGCATGACATTTTTGCCTAGTCCATCTAATTTGTTTCTCAGCTCTACAGTCCAGTAAGACATTTAGCTCTGATCTAATTTGTTGTACTGGTTTATAAAACCTTCTATCCTGTGTCCATCTCCACCTAGCTTCCACCTGCTCCAGTTGATCGGTAAGATCATTGATTCTCTTCACTTTGGTCTTATGGCGTCAACATAGTTGGATAAATTGTCCTCTAATAGTAGCCTTGTGGGCATCCCATAACAAAACAGGGGGTTCTACTAAACCCAGATTATCTTTCAAAAAAAGTGTTATGTAATCCTCCACTAGACGGTCCGCTTCAGGAGATGAAAGCATTGCCTCATTAGGACGCCAATGAATTATTGGACGTCCTTGGAGCTAGGGAATTACATGGGACTATAAAAGGAGAGTTGTCAGACCACAGGAAAGATAGGATTTTGGCTCTTTTTATTTGGGGTAAGAATTTTAGATGAACAAACACATGATCGATTCTGGTAAAACTCTGATGGCATGAGGAAAAGAACATAAAGTACTTTGTAGAAGGGGGAAGTTCCTTCCAGACCTCTACCAGTTGGTGATCTGCTATAGGGTCTCTAAAGATCTGGATATTTAAATTGGGGGCCTTCTGTACCGATGTTGCCAGAAATGATGATTTATCCAATTTGGCGTTAAGCAGCAAATAGGAGTCGCCCATGATAAAAATTGTAACCTTTGCGTATTTCCCCACTGTTGTGAGCAGATGTTGGAAAAAATTTAATTTGGTGTGTGTTAGGACCATAATAGTTAACTATAGCAACTGCCGTATCAAAAATTGGACCCTGTTATATTAGGTACCTGACCGTAGTATCCTGTAGAACCTATTTGCATGTAAGTGGCGTACTTTTGTGGAACACTGTAGTCACCTCACGCTTCTTTTCTGAAAAAGTGGCATGATACACTTGGGGGTAGAGAGTATGTAAATATTTAGGGCAAGGGGAGTTGGAAAATCTAGTTTCCTGCAGACATAATATGTTAGATCCCTGAGAAGAGTAGCAGTTAAATGCCTTTATTCGTTTGTTGGGCGAATTGAAACCCTGGACATTATGTGATGTTATTGTATAGTCAGTTTTTCTCATAGCATTGAAGTAAAAACAAAAAGCGCCCATGAATCCCTAGAAGCTAGATTCACTCCAAACTGAGTACTGAAATATAGTACTAAATCCATATAAATTTGGTATTCATATGAACAAAAAGCCAGATTTCTCTTCAGCCAACCTGCTTTCATAATACCTTTTTTTGTTTTATAGAATGTAGGTTTAAGGATACATCCCTGGGGGGCACATCTAGTCTTTTGGGGCCCAGCCCCAAAGCCCTAGCCCTATGAATACATACACATTCCAGGCGATCCTTAGTAAACTAAATCAAAAAGATCCACAATCGATTCGGGAAGTCCCTTTATGTGGACATTACACCTGCGATGTCAATTTTCCATGTCCTCCAAATGAAGTAAGGCATCCTGCAAATTATCCTGGATGGAAGCTTCATCATGGTCATGAGACTCTAAAACTGTAATCGCATATCTGTCTGGGATTTGGATGCGGTGTTAGACTTCCCCATGTCAGTAGGAGCAATTTTACCTCTCAAAGCTGCCTGGTTCTGCTGCGATATGTAGCTACAAGCCCGGGTGTCTGAGAGCCAATTCAAGCTGCGGACATCTCTGTTGGCTGCTCACTAGCGCCCCCCTCAATGAGCCTCTTTATGTCTGCATACTCTTTGCAAAGATAAACTGCATGGCCAATTGGGACTGACCCAAATATATTGCCATTGTGAAGGAGGACACACTTTAAGCTCCACTTTAAGCTATCGACGTATAATCGCCATTCAGTTTAGTTATAGATTGGAATTGCCAATTCCTCCATCAAACCAGGTATGTTATGGCAATACACAAAGCCACTGTCAAGTCTAAAGTACTGTGAAAATGCAATTTCTCTGGTTCAAAAGTACCATACCTTTTTTCCTTTTTTAAGTAATTTTTTCTCACACAGTCTTGATGCTAGGAGTTCTAAAGCCTTCTTCGATAGTCCCAAATCACATGCCAAATCACTCAACTCATGCTGATCATATCCCTTACGAACAGAGTCCTCTTCAATTTTAAACTATTCATCATTGTTGTCACCTGGTTCATCACCATAATCATGTTCTTCAAGAAAGGGTAGTGTAACGAAAACTGGTACTGGAGGTTAATGCATGATGCAACCCGGGAAATCCTCCTGTTCGGCGAGAGCATGACCTCTCAGCAAATCAGAAGGCTGTTCTCGCTTACATTTTCGATAAGCCAGAAAGGCCTGATTTGCCCCGAGATCGAATTTATTATTTTCGCCCTCATCCCTACTGAGAATATACTTTGGGATTTAATTTATTTTATTTTTGCTAGTCTGTTTCTTTTTTTTTTTTTTTTGTATTAAAAGTTTTTATATGTACCCTTTTATGGGATAATATTGACTGTCATATTTTGGTTGTTTTTAGAGCACCTTTAGGATTTGGTGAAATGTGTGACAGCACCTTGTTTAATCTTGTAGAAAATTTCTGGTTGATCCCTTCCAGTATTACCTACTTCAATGCTTTAATGAATACAGCATGGGTTCAGCCTTGGACAGCTGTCCTTGCCTTCACTGTTTGCTGGATTAGCTGAACACATATAAACAAAGATGTCAGCTCATTGTTTTGTCCCCTAAACCTATTTTTTTTCAATTTACAAATTTGACTATCCCTGCACAATTTTAAGGAGAAGGTATTTAAGTTCAAGTCATCTATCAGCTTGAACTAGTTTGGCCATTCTGCTCTTGCTTCCTGTGCCCAGAGAATTTCAGAACACTGGGTATTTTCCTTTTTTTAGCCATTCCCAGTAAACCCCAAGATGGTTGTGCCTGAAAATCTCAGCAGATCATAAGTTTCTGAAATAGTCAGACTAGCCAACCTGACACTAACAACCATGCCAAAGTCATTTAAATCTCCTTTCTTCCCCATTCTGATGCCCTATTTGAACTTCAGCAGGTGGTTTTGGCAATGTCTACAGGCCAAATAGGTATTTGCACTAACAAGCAGTTAGCCATTGGAATATAAGTCAACTTTTACATTTACAAACCACATATGTTACACTCCCTTACTCCTAAAACACATTATAATCTACAAATTGTAGTTGAAATCTTCCTGTGGCATTGACATTTCTTTCTTTTGACAGATTTTTTCCCGGTGCATCAATATTCAAATAATATGACACTTTGTTATCTTTAAAGTAAAAGCTTTTTGAATTAAATGATTTATTGATGGTTTATCTTTTGTCCCAAAATCTTAAAAAACGTGAAAACACAACAAACCAGCATTTCGTATAGACATTTGTCGCCAACATGTTCATTGGTGGCACTTGTGAGTTTATCTGTGAGGGTGGCAGCTTTCCCAATGACGAACAATATAAGAGACATTTAAGGATTTGAAGTAAGAAGTCTTTTGTTGACGCGGCAAAAATAGTAGTGGATTTGATGGTCTCGCGGTTCTCTCCACACCATCGGGATTGCAAATGGCATTTTGACACTCTTTTTTCCTCATTAAAGCATGTCACCCAGCCTTGTGCCTTTGCAGTGCAAGATCAGGTGACATAGCCAGAAGCTGGAAGATGAAGAAAGAAGATGGCGGCTCCTGGACCTTCCTCCATGACAGGATGAAGGCAGATTACAGGATGATGCAGGACCCAATCCAGAAAAGTCCAAGAGAGATTAGGGGATCTGCAGAAGTAAATGTAAATGAGTTTTTATTTTTAGTTTAGTTCTGCTTTAATTGCAGTGGAGAAAATAAAGGCCAAGTGTGAGTGTGAGGGATACAATGACTGAGTTCAATTACAAACCACTTGCAGAAAGCTCATGCATATATGTATTCATTTTTTTTTACTAGACTTACTTTCATATCTCAAATTTAAAATTCTGGAGCTCAATACCCTTCTCTGTACCTATAAACTGCAGATAATAAATGCTAATGATGATTACTGAAAAATACTAAGCCCAAAGTTTAGCATTATAATATAAAAATAATCTGGACTCCAGTAGAGTTGCTCTTTTGTGAAGGAAGGCTTTCTCAGATTATCTTTGTCAACTTTTTTAACTCTAGATTTCCTTGTTGGGAATCACTTGCTTAAATCATATTTTCCCCTTGCTAACTTTATCAAGGCCCTTTTAACTTCTTTGTTTGGTAGACTGTATATCAGAGGGTTCAACACTGGTACAACAGCTGTAAACAAAATGCTCAATCCTTGTTCTACATCAACGAGGTGTCTTGCTGGTGGCATCATGTACGTAGAGAAAATGGTCCCATAAAAGACACTGATTACAGTGAGATGAGATGAGCATGTGTTAAAGGCTTTATGTCTTCCGTCCTTATGGCTCATGTGTAGGATGACGCGGATAATTTTCATGTACGATATGACAGTGCAGAGAAAGGGGCAAAGACCAAATACTAAAAGTTCAATACATATCACGATGTAAAAAAGTTTAGTGCCCGTGCACGATATCTTAAGGAGAGCTTTGGCATCACAAAAGTATTGTTCAATTATGGTTGACTGACAGAAGGACATTTTGGAGGCAGCTATGGTGACCAATAAGGAGTTGAAGCTTCCAGAAAACCATATGACAATGATGAGTTTTAAGCAGTTCTTCCCACTGAACACAGAATGATAATGTAAAGGCTTACATATAGCAACATATCGATCGTACGCCATTGTGAAGAGAAGGATGTCTTCTGTGCTGGCACAACCCCACCAGAAGAAAAGTTGGGTGAAGCAATGATGGAAGGACATTGTGTTCTGGTCAAAGAGTAACATGTCGAGAAGCTTGGGGACATTGACCGTGGTGTACAAGATGTCTACAATAGACAGATTACAGAGAAATAGATATAAAGGGGAATGTAGGTGCTGGCTGTGATATATAACAATAATAATAGTACAATTCACCAGGAGGCCAGTGAGATATAGGAAGAAAAACACAAAGAAAAAAAGTAGCCTATTCCCAGAGACAGAGGGGAAAAAAAGTAGATGGAATGCTTTAGATGATGTATCATTTTCCATTGGTTGACTTTTTTCTTTTTCAAGAAAAAAACACTAATTTATTAGAGAATGGTCTTTCAAAAATTTAAATTTGGACAATAAATCACAAAATAAATGGACTCCTTATATTTCTTGGTTATGTGCATAGGTTGAAGGAGAAGTTTTACTCCTCATGCATTACCTAGTATACATTTAGGCAAAACAGGGTTACCCATTGCAGAAGGGTCTTTTAAAAAGTTAAGCAAAACAGTATTGGAGAAGGACTTACTAAGACTTACTGGAGAAGGAATACATGCTAACGATAAGTTAAGTAATACCATTCAATGTCAAGATGATGTTAGGGGAATTATCTTGATGGCTCCAGTAGATGATAAGTACCAACTTTAAAGTAAGCAAACTTACCAATGTATTTTACCAGGTTTGTTAAATTTTAATGCATACAGTTTAAAGCCTCAGGGAAATCACAAAAGTATATGTGCTATCAGACAGACTTTGTACTAGCAAGTCCATTCTTCACAATATTTTCAACACTTTCATTTCTGTTATAGCAATTATTTGTACAGTCAAAATATCCTGTATAGTATAAGCCAGACCTAGTATAAAAATGAAATACAATAGACCTGGTCAGACATGCCCTCTCGCAACTCAAACTTTTAAGCATCAATAACAAAGAAAAAAAAAAAAAAAGCTTTTATTGATTTATTATAGATACAGAAACCAATTTCACAATAACTGTACCTTTCTGTTACTCTCTCAATGCAATTTTACCATCTTGCTTTGACAATTTAAACGAACAACAACAACTTTGATTTTTTATCTTAGCATATCCTAATAAGTAAAGAAAAATAAATAAAGTGAAATACTGACAGCTTTTAGATTAAGCAACACTAACATATGCAATGAAATGATGGTACAATACATGTCACAGTGAGTGTGAAAATTACAATTCAATCCTAAATTGTTGACTTTAATAAGATACAATAGCGTTTCTCAATGAGTCATTAACAGCAGCTAATGCAGAGAAACTGATGTACAGAAATTACCCAGCATTAAATAAATAATTTTCTTATCCGTTTTAATTATATATATTAGTATTTGTTACTTAATCATGGCCATTTTCGTGTTTCTGACCTTGAGTGACCATTGGGTTTGCTTTCTTCATTTCAGATCTTTGGATATAAAAAATGGCAGACTGGTGACCTTTTTATTTCAGAATGTTTAATAATCCTTAGCTATATTTATGTTTTTTTGTTCGCTATGTAAACTCTATTTCCCAGGATTCTCTTCCCCTTCTATGTCATTGTTTGCACATTCCAAGTATGCAGATTTGTCATCTGCAGCCCCAATTTATTGTACAGCCTTGCATAATATGCTACATTAAAAAATAAACCTTAACAATAATAATAATTCTGCTCAAATCTTAGACGATTATAATATCACTATATTAAAGTTTGCCTGCCATTTGTTAACAAAAATGAACAACCTCCATATTAGTTATGGGTGTTTAATTTCTTGAAAAAAAACTACATTTGTACTATTGTTACAATATTGTTCTAGTGCTCCTTAGTTTGAGGCATGGGTCATAAATGTTTCTTAATTCATTTATTTAGATTTACAGCGCCCTGTACTGTGAGAGTGTCCATGACTTACCAGCAGGGCAGCAGCCGATAGAAGGTGTATTAGGTGGAAGCATATGTAAATACAGCTATGTGGCTGGGAATTTATACTGTAAAACCACTTTCAGAAATGGAAATGTAACTATAAAAAAAATGACCCGAGGGGAATGTAATCATCTCATCTTAACATTTTACATTGAAATTCATGTGAGAATATACAATGGAAGTGTATTTGGTATTTTTGCTACCTTTTATTGTTTATAGACCAGGAACCAATATACATTTTTTTTAATGCCCCATCCAACAATTTTTCATAAACCACAACAAAACAATGTTATGGATGCTAAAGGCACCATATACAAGGTATAGGCACACATTTATCATATTATAATAAATATTTGTGTTTTTTTTTTTTTTAAAAACAGAGATGTATTTGCTGTAACAAAAACATAAGGTGCACATAATCTCACAGATTGAAGGGTTTCGCAACATAAGCTTCATCAG
Organism: Pyxicephalus adspersus; assembly: GCF_032062135.1. Lineage (NCBI taxonomy): Eukaryota > Metazoa > Chordata > Amphibia > Anura > Pyxicephalidae > Pyxicephalus > Pyxicephalus adspersus. The sequence goes on from NC_092864.1 coordinate 7,860,040, forward strand.
GACTGATGAGACTGGTATTAAATTTAGGATCATATCTTCTAAGTATTAGAACCAAAAATAGACTTTTTTCAATAGCTTTTCAAGATGGGACCAGGCCAAGCGGAACTGATATTGACCATTAACCAGACATTTATACATAAGTAGTGTTGATGTTCGAATTCGCGTTGTCCCTATTTTAGACCCGAATATGGCTGTTCGAATTTGGGTAGACCCGAAACGAATTTTGCTGCATTCGACAGCAAAAATTCGAGAGGAAAAAAAAAATTTTTTTTCTAAACTTTTTTTGTATGTGTTTTTTATTTTAAACTTGTTCTTTTTTATTTTTTTACAGGTTATCCCACAATGACATTATGAATCATAATGTCATTGTGGGATTCCTGGACCGTGGGAACTTTATCTAGGAGTCTCCTTAATAAAGGGGGCTTCCAGATTCCAAAGTCCTGCTAAAGATGTTTATAAAAGCCCCCATTGTTTTCAATGGAAGCTTTCATAAAAGTTTAAAAACGCTTGAAAAAGCCTCCATTGAGTTCAATGGAAGCGTTTTCCTGCGTTTATCCAGCGCTTTAATTTTTTAAATGTTGCAAGCAACGTTTAAGATAACGCTCAAAAACGTGCCTGAAGGAAATGTCCTGGTGAAGATTAGCCCATGGGAATGCAGTCCGTGTAGACTAAAGCTGCATACACACGTCCAATAATTATCGTTAGAGACGACCGATGAACAACCGATTGGCCAAAAAAAAAGTGACCAAGGACGCCGACGAACAAGGATTGTCGCTGGAAATGAACGACTGCCACGGTGGATCTGATTGGCCGACGATCTTTCACTATCTGTCGTGTGTACAGTATCGTGTCGCTCAGTGATTGTGTATGTTACTGCGGTACACTTTCTCCTTTACATGTCCCTCCCTGCATCGTTCAAACGATTGTATCTAGTGTGTGGACACTGTTGGTGGATTATATATGAACCATCATATTGTTACAGCATGTACAGAATTGTGCACAATATGATTGTTCAAGTATAAACGTGCATAACCGTTGATCGGTCACAATCGTTCATTTTCTAACAATCATTATTGGAAGTGTGTAGCTAGCTTTAGTCTAAAATTGATTTGAGATGTGCACTTTAATATTCATGTGAAGCACAGGGGCATGTAATAGTGTTATGTATCTTTTTACAATGTATCTTTTTACACCTGTTTGGAGGCTGTAGAAGCTCTACACAGTGCTGAAACAAACCCAAATTTTTCTCCCATTGACTTTAATGGGATTCGAATTCGATGTTCGACCACCCGAATTTTTTTGCTATATTCGAGCGAATAGCTGCCGAATCGAATAGTGAGCTATTCGACGAACACTATACATAAGCTTAATGGGAGCGTCATATCATAGGGTCTTTTGATCGTGCAGCACTATGTATTTCAAGTTTTTCACAGGCACCTCATTTCTTACCTCACTTTATTTCAATTGATTGATTTTGTGTGTGTGGATAGCAGCCTCCAAAAAAAAAAAGGAGCCCTGAAAGGGTTAAACTTGAAGTACAGGCAACAATAAAAATATTTATTATGTATACCTATTGCTCTTCTGCATACCTTGGTTGTGGAGAAGAGCATTGAATATCTGACAAGGTAGTTACAGTTACATAGCCCACCGTTGGGGAGAGGGCCTCATCCACACAATACACTCTGTGTTGTGGGTGTTTTTGGGAGAGGAGCTTATTTGAAATCAGGAAGCCACAGGGAATGAGTAAAGGGTGTTCCCCTTACCCAAGTCTAGAAAAGGTTAAATCAGCTCTAGAAATAATAGGCCTATTGCATAAAAGCTCTCCAAGGCTGAAGAGGATATACTTTCCACAATGAAGCTGGGTATACAGCAAACCTGGAATAGATTTCTTAAAAGTCATTTTCTATTTGTTAGCAAATCTTTTCAATCCTGGACCAGATCCATTTCAGGTTTGCTGAATCACCCAGGTTCACTGATAAAAGTGTATTCTTTCCAGCCTTGGAGAGCTTTAATTTATAAGACCAATGAGTCAAAACCATATGAAAATATCTTAATTGCTCTTTTTTAACAAACAATTCCTTATGTAGGGTCTAGCATTGTCCAAACGGCATCCCATGGCAGTTGATCTGGCATTCCTGGATCATTTGTCATGGGATGTTATTTAAACATGGCTGCCATGGATTTTATAAATGTGTGAACATTTCACTTTACCAAAATGTATCTGATTGACCTAAGACAAAAACCCTTGTTTATCTGCAAGCATTTGGATAGATTGTACTGGCATTTCAAGTAGAATTATGGTAGAATCAGGACTTCAAGACTATGGTAGAATCAGGACTACAGAGAATCATGAGACTACAAACCTTTAATTTATTTTGCAGAATTTGATCACTTTCTAGTAGGTACCATCAAATAGCAGAATTATGATACTAGTGGTCTTTATTATTCTTTCTCTAATACTTTCCATTGCAGGACTAGCTATATCAAAATAGAAGGTTCCACACTGATGTCTTTCAGCATAAGCTGCTCCAATGCTTCAGTGAATACAACACGGGTTCAGCCCAGGACAGCTGTCCCTGGCTGCCCCGTTGCTGGATTGGTAGACTGCATGTAAACAATGACCTGAGATTATTGTTTTGACCCTGGCACCCAATTTTATTTTCACTTGGGAAATGTTCCTATAGGTCCCCCTAACTCCCCTGCAGTTTTAGTGACAATATTATGTTCTGGGATTTATAGGTAACAAAAAAAGTTGGTGGTTGGCAATAGCTTACATTTAAAATAACCAATTCCTGCCCTAGTTTAACATTCATTTTTGACAATATCTATTGTAATTGGACTTAATAGGGTACTTAAAACTATTTCATACATTGCAATTGGCCAAATATTTATTAAAATATTGGTGAATATTCATCTAATTGTATCAAATCCAATTTTTACAAATTTAACCATGCCTACCTAATTGAAAGGAATGTGTATTTGAGTTCATGTTGCCTTTCTGTCAGCTTGAACCTGGCCACTCTTCTCTAACCTCCTGTGCCAAAGAACAGCAGTTTCTGTAATAGTCAGGCCAGCCCGCCTGGCACCAACACTCATGCCAAGTTCAAAGTCACATTTAGTCCCCATTTTGATGCCCTGTTTGAACTTTAGCAGGTCAATTTGATATCAAATATCTACAGAGGCTCAGAGGCATTACTGTGCAAATAGCTGATATCTGTGCTAACAAACATTTGAAGAGGTACAACTGGTAGAGTGGCCAGTAAGTCTAAATCTACATCCATTCACTTAATGGAAGATAAGTCAACTGAACCAGATTTATCTTTATTCTTACATTGCCAGACTGTAGATATTAGACTCCCTTACATTGTGAATACATATTGACCAACACATTCTTGTTGAAACCTGACTCTTTTGACCACAGCAGTCTTGGATGGTGTATCATCATAAAATAATATGGCAGCTAGACAATTTATTATATATATATATATAAATGCACAACACTTTACAAAGTCCATAGTCATGTCAATAGCTGTCACTCAAATGGGTTAACAATCTAATGTCCCTACCATAGTCATATCTTTTTACTACAAAAAAATGTAAATTCTTTGGGGTAAGCCAATTAACCTAACTGCATGTTGCTGTAATGTGGGTGGAAACCGGAGTACCCGGTGGAAACCAATGCAAACACAGGGAAAATGTGCAAACTCCATGCAGATAATGTCCTGGCCAAGATTTGAACCTGGGACCCAGCACTGCAAAGGCCAGAGTGCTAACCCATGAGCCACCTCATTAGACACAAAATCTGAAAAATATTGCCATGCACAGGAACCCAACATCCATTCTATGGCCTTTGTGAGTTACAAATCTCAAAAGGATAGTCTAGCAAATCTTTAAGTTGTTTTTACCCATTTTATATGGTATTGTGTTATTTTACCTGTAACAGGTGTAAAGGAATCAACAAGTTTGAATGAATACTACTTTATATTCGTACTTATGAGGAAGAGTTCAAAATCATATCTGTACACACGTCACCAACATTTATTTATTATTCGTATCAAAGCTCGTTTGACATCTTTGTTTCGTAAACTATACAGCAAAGGGTTTAACATGGGAGTCACAACTGTGTAGAAAATGGTACACAACCTTTCTAAGACTTCTAAGTTGACCGATGGAGGAATCATGTACACAAGGACAGATGTACCATAGAAAATACTGAGGACCATGATATGGGATGAGCAAGTGGAGAAAGCTTTTCTCCTTCCATCCCTGGATGTCATGGCCAAGATGACATTGAAAACTTTGACGTAAGACGCTAAACTGCAGGCAAATGGGCAAAATCCAAAAAGAATCATTTCAGTAAATATGACAAACAGAAACAAGTTACCGGGACAAGATAATTTAATGACTGCCTTAAAGTCACAGTAAAACTGTTTAATAGTGGCAGAGTGACACAAGGGTGTGTATGATGCAGAAATTGTTACGATCAAGGCGTTTAAAAATGCAATTACCCATATGGCCACCATGAGTAGGACACAATGTCTTTTACTTAAAATCTCCATGTAACGCAAAGGCTTACATATGGCGACGTACCGGTCATAGGCCATGGCTAGGAGTAGATTAACTTCAACACAGGCACCCCAAAAATAAAAGAACATTTGGGAAAAACATTGTGCAAAGGATACTGTGTTATTTCCAGAAAGTAATATGTCCAAGAGTTTCGGAATTGTTGTGGTTGTATAACAAATGTCAACAAAGGACAAATGACACAGAAAAAGGTACATGGGCATATGAAGGTGAACATCAGTATATATGACAATAACCAATACTAGATTCAGCACTATACCAATGAAGTATATCAAGAAAAAGAAAACAGAGTATCCATTCTTATCCCATTTATTTGAAAGTGCCAAGATATGGAATTCTTTGAATGATGTCATGTTTTCCATGTTTTCAGCTGACTAGAAGAAAGTAGGTATGAATGGTTTGTTAATGTGAATTCACATAAACATTTCTAAAATTATTATTATTAAGAAACAGTATTTATATAACGCCAGCAAATTACACAGCTCCTTATATTAAATAGTGGTTGCAAGTGACAGACAAAAACAAATAATGACACAGAAGAAAAGGAGGACCCTGCCCAGAAGAGCTTACAATCCAAGAGCAAAAAAAAAAAAGAGCAATAAGGGCGATAAGGAATGGTGGGAGAGTAATGAGGGTTTAAAAGACAGAAGAAGGTGGGTAGAGGAGTTTGAAAACATGGGTGCTAATTTAAATGTGAGTCGCTCGGGGGGGGGGGGATTTTTCTATCAGAACAGAAAGGTAAGTGGGCCAAAAACTGTGGAGGGATTTGAAGGCAAAGCACCGGAGCTTGAATATGATTCTAAGGTGAAATGGAAGCCAATAAATAAAACTAGAGAGAGAGGCATCAGAAGACGAATGGGAAGGATAGATGGGTCTGGCTTCAACATTCATAATAGATTGTAGAGAGAGTCATGTTAGTGGAATACCAGAGAGGAGGAGGTTACAGTAGTCCAGACGAGAGATGATAAGAGCGTTGTGCAGGGGAAAGTGACAGGACTTAGAAATGCTTTGGATATGCGGGATGAAGGAGACACACGTGCCTGAGGGGATGGATGAATAACAGTGTTATTACCAGGTACAAATATGTCAGTAGAAGATGGGGGGTTGTTCTGTTTTATCCAGGTTAAGTTTCAGAAATCTATCAGACATCCATTATGAGATGGCCGACAGACATTAAGAATTTTCAAAGCAATACAACAGGTAATAAAATAATAACTAAAATCATAAAAGACAAAAACCAAAACAAAACAAGTAGACAGTACATTTTAAACCCAAAACCAAGTAAATTGTTGAGGTTGTAAATGTGAAAGTGAATTAGCCATACACAATATTAAGGATCTACCAGGATAATTTGAAAGTCTCGTTATCATTAGATCTTTCTGTGCTACAATTGAAAGCAGCCATTTCTGTCTATAAACACTGACCAAAAAGTCTGTTTTTGATAATGGTGGATAGTTCTATCCACCATTATCAAAAACAGACTTTTTGGTCAGTGTTTATAGACAGAAGTGGCTGCTTTCAATTTTTTAGCACAGGAAGATATAATGATAACAATTGTAGAACAGAACGATCTAATGATTGCCATTGAGCAGCAAGTCTTGGCTGTCATTTTGACAGCTAGGCATTGCTGCTAAAGTCAGTGGGGGAGTATTAGGCTGGTTAAATTTGCCCATTTGCTTTGTTTATACAACAATTTATTACTTCAGATAGCTATTTGGTTACTACTCATACCTTCTAAGGCTTAAAGCCTGGGTATTTTTTCTTGTGCTTTATGGTTTTATGTTTTCCTGATGTTTCCATGCATTGTTATCCCATACACCCAAACATTTCGATAGTTTTAGTGACTTTGACTTAAATTGTCCTTTTTAAGACTCTGAAAATAGATTTAAAGTTTCTCCAGGTTATACCTGTTTTCCATAGTTGGCTGATCTTTGACAGACAGCTTGACTTAGACAGTGTGGTTTGAATTTAAATCTCTGCCAGACAACTCGCCCCTGGTTTCCTTCAGGCATCTGGACCACTGGTTATGCCCTTGGGTTTGCCTGGCCTGGATTGCAACTTAGATCTTCATTAGGCCTCTCCAGAAAATTCCAGTCTATCTTTTAGCACGGACATTGTTTTGCATCATCCTATTCATGTGACACACTTAGTCTCCATTTTGAAGCTGAAACCATATCTTTACCTGATTAATGTAGATAATGAATTCTTACCTGTACCAAGTACTTGACACTACCATCCACTGTTTGATATGTATGAATATCTAAATGCTCCTATGCACTTTTTTTCCATAATAAAACATTCTTTGTTTTAATTAGCAACTAAACTCCCTCAACGGTAATTACTATACCTGAGCACACTTTTTTAATTTCTATGTACCCGAGGGGTTGGCATAAGGTTCATTACTAGAGAGGAGGTAGCCACTTACCACTGTTTTCAACTGTTTTTATATTTAGTAAATTATTACAGAATATAAATTTTACAAATAATTCTCACATTTATTGCAAATTAGAGGAATAATATAAAGAGCTAATAAGTTTGTTAAACACAGAATCAATATTCTTCATTGTTTATTTTGAAATTTTCAATAATATAAATGATTTAAATGCATATTATATAATATTATATTATAACCCAGTCTCATTACCTTACTGATATGTGATGAAGAAAACAAATCATCCTGCAGCAACACAAAGTGCACATTAGCAATTGCAGCAAAAGGCTCAATGGTGACTAATATATATAATTCTGTGTTCAAGTATTATTTGTAATTCATACCTATGAGGATTTTTACCATAATTATCCTCAAGTGTAAAATGCAAGTAAACTGTTTCCCACTTCATATAATTATTAAATGTGTTTTGCTGTGTGTTGAAAGTTTCTTTTAAAATATCTAAAATGAGCACATCCTTTTTATAGTTTGTGGAATGTGATGCCTTAACCTGGATATGGTTTATAGACAAATGGGTGAGTGAATTTATTATCTGACATTTGGAAAAATGAAGTCTAATTGAAAGTAAAGAATAGAGTTACATGCTTGTTAAAAACTGATAAAATGTATTTATAAATAAAGTTAATGTGAATACCTAATTTTAGCTTGGTATTGACTTGTAATCACTTATAGAGAAACTTTTGGAAGAATATAGGGAAAAACTACAGGTGTGCTAAATGTACATAATTACGAGTAACATGGTGACAGCAAGAGAGGGAAAGTAAGCTAATCAGTGCGCTGCTTCTTTATTGTTCCATCAGTGATCTTCTATTTTCCAGTCGCTTGAGGAAGTAGAGGAGACCGGGCTATATTTCTCTAACTGCAGTGGACAAAAGTCAGATCAGTAGGTTGGCTATGTTGTCTGGCAGGCTGTAAAAACCCCATAGGACTGGCTAAACAAAAATGTCAATGTTTTGGAACATAAAACAGCCCACATGTAACTCATACATTCCACTCCATCCCTTTGCTGCATTTTGTTCCCCTTCTAGTGACTCTAGGCTAAGGTGCACACGCAGGGGTTATATCATCGAATGACTAAAGAGGATCGCCCATCATCATGAAAATCCTCCGTGAGGCCATTGGTGAAGATGAGGGCTTCTGTGAATGCAGCGATCCTTTGGCCTTCCTCTCTATGATGCTGATATGTCCACAGGATTGTGACCACAACTGGACAGTGAATGATAAAGTATTTGAGCTTATATTTGTTATTATTTTTGATATTTTTGCCACATATATTTTGTAACTTTGTTAAAATAAAGGAATTTGTCTGTTGTAGTCAAAAAATGGTGTTTCTGCTAATGAAGCAAAATAAGCGAAACGCATTGAGTAACATCAATTGTTAATAAGTAATATGATTGCAGCATTATGGCTATATAATAAAACATTGTGGTTGTTTTTTTGTGAATTTTATCATTTGTTGCTTTAAGTGTAAATTGTTTTAATATTTTTACCTTAAAAGTCCCATGCTTTGTTTCACAGTTCTGCAAGGCAGGATGGTAGACCCTCTGTGTCTCCAGCTCAGTGGGTAGAGACTTGCACAGGGCGCAGAGTCTAAGCAGGACCCGGGTCTTCAGCAGAGCCTCTGGAGGTGAGGATGTTGTGCTGCGGGCAACTGCCACGTTGCGGCCCCCGGGCAGGCCGAGGCGGGTGACTGCTGACAGACAGAAATGGGACGTGGTACCAGAGCGAGAAGCAGAGAGTAGTCAGGCAAGCTAGAAGTCAGGGCAGGTAGCGATCAGGAGTAGTCAAGGTTAAACCGAGGGTGGTACGCAAATATTCAGGGGCAAGAGACTAAACAAACAGGAACCTGGAAGCAGAGCCAAAGGAACACCTTAATTAAGCAACTTCCTGTTGCCCTTCACTTCCTTTTAAGGTCAGGGTCTGTGATGAGTGGAGCCATGTGACCTGCTGCATCCTATCCTACCACCAGATGGGGTCCAGGAGACTAGAGTTTGGTGGTGTTTACATCTCCACCAGCAGAGGGAGCGCGTCTGCGAAACTCCCTAGTCCTCTGAGGTAATGGAGCAGCTGACTGGGAGTCACATGACCTAGACCAGGAAGTGAGCTGAGGAGATGATACCTTAGCAGAGCTGGTGCTGGCAGCAGGTGAGTGAAAGGTGGATGGCACTGACAGAGGCATAGATCCCTTGGACCTGCAGGGATCTGTGACACTTTGGATTTTGGTTTATGGTTAGTAGGGATATAGTACAGAGATTAAGGACTCAAATTTTTGTTATGCGATTAAAACAACTAAGCAAAAAGTTTTGGCTATACATGCATGGTAACATCAATGGAGGAATGAGGGAAAACAGGAAAGCAACAAAAGTGCTAGGTTACAGGTGCCTCAAGCTACTAGATCTTAATGGCCTAATCCACCCACTTTTGGTAAGATCAAGAGACAATCTAATGTCTTTGGGCCACTACAGAATATTCAGACCACGACAGGCAAAGAAACAAACTGAGTGTGTCATTGCTAAAAGTTATGTCCTTCATATGCTAGAGCTGGAGGTGTTTGCAGAATTCTTTAATTGCCTTCTTCCAAAGCCTAAACATAAATACTTGCATGTTTCATCCATTAGTATATAGAAGTCATGTTTGTCAAAAGCCGAGTTCCTAATTCAAGTCAATGTGAAGATTTACAATAAGCAATGTTTGGAACCACTGTTGTAGTGACAGATGTTTCATCGATTGCAGTATTTTAGCACCAGATCTATTTCAATGTCTCATCACCGTATAGTAAACAACGTACACACAATCTACATTTGTGCTTGGAGGTTTGGCAATTATCATAGGTTCCTCTGATGTTTGTGGCAGTATTGGTCCCTAGATTCATAGTAGTGATTCACTAAAATATTGACCCTATTCTTTTCACCTGAGTATGACTAGACAGAGAAAATATCAGTTCACCAAAGACGGAATCTTTAGTCCAATCTGGGTCGTCCAGATGGCTGAGGGAATAGATAGGTTGAGTTTGTGATGCGACCAAGTGCCATCTTACATCTTCAATTGCAAGATTTGTCCAGTAGCAAGTCCAAGTTCTGTATCCACCTGCCAGTGGGGTAGCACGTGGCTCAGGGGTTAGCACTCTGGCCTTTGCAGCGCTAGGTCCTAGGTTCAAATCCAAGCCAGGACACTATCTGCATGAACTTTGTAGGTTCTTCCCGTGTCTGCATGGGTTTCCTCCTACATCCCAAAAACATGCAGTGAGGTTAATTGGCTTCCCCCTAATATTGACCTTGGACTACATTAATGACATATGACTATGGTAGGGACATTAGATTGTGAGCTCCTATGAGGGACACTTGGTGACATGACTATGGACTTTGTACAGCGTTGCATATCATGATGGCGCTATATAAATACTGTGTAATAATAATTCTGTAGTGCTTTTAGGCTTTACTGTTATTTGCCATTGTTTTTATGCCTAACTAGTCAAGTACACAATTGTCCTCTCTTTAGCTGGACTAAGTAACACATTACTGTTGGGGTTCACCACAACACCATTTTCATAGGGGTGCATGTAATTAGGATTTCAATTGAGTTGGGCTCATGCTTCCATCTTCACCTTTTTTTTGTATCCTCACCACTACTGTAGTGGCTTGTGCGCTTTACCTGCAAGATATAATGTGTAATATATACAATTGGCTTCAGATCTATCAGTCCAGCAATGATCATCAAGTTTCCTACTTGTTCACATATGCATTTTTTGCATCCTGGTTTAATTAGCTAGGATGTATGTATTTATCTACCCTATAGCACAAGAGGCATTAAGAAGTCAGATAGAACATCTATGCCAGATAAGTCTTAGTTGTTTTTTTTTTTAATGCATGCTGGTACTTGTTACAATGTCACAGTGAACACAAGCGGGTGGTGGATCCTTAGTGTTTCCAGCCCACTTTGCAGGGACACAAACGGGGCACAGAGTCTAAGGCACTAGCCTCCAGCTTCACCAGTGCATATTAAAAGGGGTTATGGACTTTAGGAGGTGGTGGCAAAGTTGCGGCACCCGAACAAACAGGGGCTGCTGGCTGGGTAGGACCAATGCAGAGTACAAGAGCGAAAGGCAGAAGCGTAGTTGGACGAATCAAGACAGGAGGCCATCGAAGATGGTCAGGACAGAGCCAGGGTCGGTATTCCAAAGTGTCAGAATCAGGACCAGGAAGCACTAACTAGGAGTTTGAAACATAGCCTGCAAGAAACGTTTTTTTTCAGTCAACATCCTGTTGCCCATCATTTCCTTATATAGGGCAAGTCATGCGACAAGAGGAAACCATGTATCCAGCATGTGACATACCACACCACCAGAGGGCATGCTGGTGCTGAGATAGTTTAGGTGGTGTTCACACTTCTGCCAGTAGATGGAGGTCTGTGGAAAATCTGGGTCCTCTGAAGTGAAGAGGTAATCACACCAGGGAATAAACAGTGAATGGGATTCCTGGGCAGAGCTGCTGCTGGCTGGAGAGGAGTGCAAGGTGGGTGACAGAAAAGGGCGCAGATCACCTGGTTTTGCGGGGATCTGTGACATTACTACACTAAATAACAACTCTATGGTTCCTTCTGGTAAATAAAAATTTTTACCTATGCCACCTCCCCTAATTAAGATTACAGGAAGAAAGAACAAAATGAATGGGACATATTTCATACATAATCACATCGACAGTTTTATTAAAATATTACAATTTTTTTATAACCATTAAAATCCAAATAGCATAAATGGGTGATTTAGTTACATTATTATGTAGAAAGCAGTCTCTAAAGATGTTCCTAAAACATTCTACGCGTTTTGCGGAGCATAGTCTGCTTCATCAGGAATAAGGACACATATGTAACAATGGCCAATACATAATACAGGCATGTGGGGCTTTTCTATCACAGACAAACAAGACTGATCAAAAGGGCGGCAGCAGAACCAGCATTGCACTCCTACTATTCCATGGACGTTTCGCGCTGATCTTATTTTATGAGTATTCCACTAATATATTATCACCTAATATGATAGAGAATGCTATATATTCTAAGCCATATAACTGTTCTCTATCTATCAACTTAGATGTGAAATGAAGTTGAACCACATATTTATCAGACACATGGTTCCCCTTTGTTTTGTATTTACTGCCCCCCCGCCCCCTTCACCTACCTACATAATTTTTTAGTTAACTTCTAGGGGAGGAGCAAAGGATACAATGGAATGTCACTTGAGTGACGGGTTGACATCACATTCATGATTTTGGCACCAGACTTGGGGCTTTTGAATGTCTGCACAAGGGAAGCTTTTACAGGTAAATTAAAACTATAAAACATGTTAAATGCACATTAGACTGTTTTCGCCAATGATGACGCTTGCCACTGTTTGGGGTCAGCAGGGGGTCCGCTGCTTCCTGTCTTACAGTATTGCTACCCGTTTTTTATATAAGGGAGGGCCCACACTGTTTTTTTGAGGCCAGAGTACTATGACAGTAGTTACAAAACCCTTTAAAAATCCAACTCTTTATTGGGCTTAAAAGAATTTGGCCCGGATACTAAACTATACAAGAGAAAACAAATCTTTAATTTTTTTAAAATCCTATTTACAGAATTCAGTGATGGCTTAATAGGATTCTACGATCAGACATTTCAGCACCGGCTACGTTACGCTCCACAATGACTGAATGAGTTCTGTCTGCCTTGCCAGAGTTCCTGTCATTGAATTTAGTTGCATGATTGGCTAAACTGGAAATGGCCCGATCAGGGACTTATAGTCCAAGCAGATTTGTCATACAAGTTCTATTACACAAGGCAGCAAACACAGTTGCGATGAAGGGCAGTTTGTAAAATTAGGTCATAGCATAAAATAAACAAAAATCTTGTCCAAGCCCCTAATCAAACTTAGATCAGTTCCTAATCTAATTTCTCAACACAAAAGGCACTTTTTGTACCCTTTAGTGTTCTATGAACAGCTATTTTAGGAGAAAGAGAGAGAAAACCCAGAGCATCAATCAATCAATATATATATATATATATATATATATATATATATTTAAATGACTATTTACAGCTGGGCCTAAAAATGAGGCGAGCTTTTTAACATGGAGGAACCCTTGAAATAACTTTCAGGCCATCAGGCCTGAATTACTATAATTATTGCTATAATTACTAAATCCACGGCTCACAGTACATTAGTGTGGTGGTCACTTGGAAATATGCCTCGTACATTTCTGACCAGTGGGAGGAATGTCACCCTTACAGATAGCCAAAAAGATCATTGGTATCAGTAAAACTAACCTGAGACAACCCTGGTTGAAAAACACAGGTGTGGACCAATGAATGAAGGCTAAATCCCCCTAAAACTCTACTTAGACTCCACAAAATTCAAGTGTTTTCATTTATTTTTATTTTTTTTTTGCAAAATAATATTATGTTTCAACGAATATACAGAATAGAGAAAAATGTTTTATTATTCTTTATTTCTTATATTAGGTATTTTTCTCAAATCAGTATCTGGGACAAACTAGCATTTGGCTTCACCAGCGCATAGCACAAGAGGTAATGGACTTTGGGGGGTGGT
>NC_092864.1:7874943-7878669 GCF_032062135.1 Pyxicephalus adspersus
AAAAAAAAATAGATAAGGCTTACTGGATAGGCTGAGAGAGGTCAGGTGAGGGGAGGGACAGCAATAGTTTCAAACCAGATAGGGAGGTTACTGGTCAGTTGAGCCTAGAAGCCAAGGAAGAAGGTTTGGTTCTCCCACCCCCCTTCCCAGGCACTGGTCATGATTTTTTAGGCTATGTGATGAATGGTCAAGTTGGATGTGCTGGGTTTTGGGGAATGTTGTTGAAGACATTTTAAAAGGGGGACGAACCCATTAGAGGTATAGGTGGTCCTGCAACACATTGTGGGTTTAAGCATCTCTGGATGAAATTGTATAGTGACTGGTCAAAAACAAAGACGGCCTCTCCCCAGGAATAAGTGTGTTATTTAGGTCCCTTCATGGGCCTTAGCCTAGAAAAAGTATATTATGGTTGTTAATATAATAATGTTGTTAATAAAGGGCCGCTGTAGCCAATTTAAACCACAAATTGTGTATGTGTGGGTTATTTTGGTTAAAAGAGAGAGGGGCAAAAAACAAAAATGATTTATCTCATATTCTTCCTGGGAAGTGTCAAGATTTTGAGGCATATTTACTATTTACTTACTTTTTTGCCAATCTGTAACTATAATAATCAAGCACATTCCTTGTGAGCATATACCTGTGTTGCTGAATGAAACTACATTTTCAGACTTTTTCCATCATCTGTGATTGAATTAAGGGCTATTTACTTTTGGTTAGGGCACATAGTCTTCATTAATAAACCACATGAACCATTTAAGAACAAGTCAAATTACAAAGTCTGTCCTGCACAAGCAACACACATTTCAAACAAATGTGTAATGCACAACATTTATGTCATTGTGTCAACCATGCAAGATAAATATCCGCACTAACAGTTCCATGGAAAGTTCTTTTAAAGTTCAATGCCAAAAACCAGTTTTTCTGGGATACCATGATTTCCCTTTTTCAAGGGAGCACTACAGTTCTCCTGACTGAGAGGATTGTGGTGTGTCGAATTGGAATAATATATGCAGTATGTTGGGGATTACCAATAGGGAGTGCAAGTGAGGACTGAACATATGGTGACACAAATGGCCAAGATGCAGGGGGCAATGTTGGAAGATTGCTTTGTGCTGAACACTATTGAGATCCATTTTAGGCCCTTCTATGTTAGAACAAATTGATAATGAATGCTTTGAATGTGGTATTCAACAGATGGGATTTATCAATTACCTTTGGTGTCAGTCCTGTGATTCTTGAGGATGCAGAATTTGCGAAACGCGTCGAAGATATTGGTACTGAAATTTTACTTGTACATTCTCACATTTATGATAGAAATATTTTTCAGATTTTTAACTTATAAATACATTATGGTTTTAAGGAAGATTATAGCAACCTTCCATACCTCATTTGGAACGCACTCTTCCAAGTATTACAAATAACAACTGCCACAATGGTACCCCTGAAGAAGCCTATTCTGCGAAACACGTTGATTTATACGCGACCCTTGTGGTCCAACGTTTCGATTGCTAACTACTATAAAGCGACAGTTTGACATATGTATAACATAGCCATCCCACACCTGTGAATGTTAACAGGACCAGGGATTGAACACTATTAATGATTGTATACTGCTACATTTTGATCTGATAATTGGTCCCTTAATGTACAGGGGTTAATTGTCTAATTTACATATATCATTAAACTTTACAAAACAACTGTAAGCCAACAGTAGTCACCATTACAATATTATTACTTTGTATTTATATAGCACTGACATATTAAGCATTGCTGTACAAAGTCCATAGTCACGTTATTAACTGTTCCTGAAAGGAGCTTACAATCTTAGTCATATAGTCGTATATGTCATTAAAACAGACTAACGTCAATTTTAGGGGAAGTCAGCTAAATTACTGCATGTTTTTGGAATGTGTGAATAAACTGGGGTATCCAGAGAAACCCCCCACAAACACAGTGAGAACCTGAAAACTCCATGCAGACAGTGTCCTGGCCGAGATCCGAACCTAGGACCCAACGCTGCAAAGGCCAGAGTTCTAACCTCTGAGCCACTGTGTTGCCCGTGGATGATTATAGGGCTTTGAGTTGTTTACTTTGCCCCAAGAAATCTCTTCATTGCCCTTCTAACATCTTTATTCTGCAGGCTGTATATCAGTGGATTTAGCATGGGTGTGATGGTTGTACAAAAGACAGAGAAAACCTGATATAGGACATCCCCACACCCTTTCGGGGACATCAAGTACATGGCCACGGCTGTGACAAAATACAAAGTAATGATGGTGAGATGGGACGAACATGTAGAAAAGGCTTTTCTTCTTCCATCCTTTGTTTTAATCCTCATGATTTCAGTAATAATTTTACTATAAGACAACAAGCAGCACAACAATGGGATAACTCCAAACAGCATAGTTTCAACGTTAAGCGCTATATAAAAGGCTTTACTGCTGGTACAAAAAAGATTATTCAGACCTTTAACATCACAGAAGAATTGCTGAACTTGAACAGAATGGCAAAATGTCATTGTGGAGGCTGAGTAAGCCATAAGTATTGCATTTAAACATGTATAAAGCCACAAGCCACTGGTAAGCAGGACACAGTTTCTTTTACACAAGATACGTTGATGATGTAATGGTTTACATATTGCAACGTATCGGTCATATGCCATGGCGGCCAGCAAAACATCCTCTGTGCCAGCAATAAATGTAAAAGCAAAGACTTGGGTAAAACACTGAGTAAAAGATATTTTATTATTTCTTGTTAACAACATATGCAGAAGTTTAGGCACCATGGCATTTGTGTATAATATATCTATGACAGATAGGTTACAGATAAATAAATACATTGGGGTGTGTAACTGACTGTCCAAACAAATCAATGCAATCATAGCAGAATTTCCAATTATTCCAACAAAGTAAATTAGGAAAAATGCACACAAAAAAAAAATGTCACTTGTTGAATTTTTGGAAAATGTGACAAGGTAAAAGAATTGAATGGATGTGCTGTTATCCATAGGTATCCAACTGTAGTCAAAAAAATACAAATAGTCAGTAACTTTGCCTTTACATGTTTTTTTTCAATCTAACAAGAGAGTTGACGTTTTTTCTTCATTAATAACAAATAAATAATTTATTATCATAACTAAAGGAACAAGATTTGCATTTTTTTATGTCGATAGGCCTCTGAATTGACTTCATTTCGGCTGTAAGGTCCTGGTCCAGCAACATTATCCAGAACATGTCGGTCCTCCAATTTAACGCCACACTCTTCGTCTATAGCAAATGTCTGCACAGCCTTGGGAGGCTAGATCCGTCCTCCCAACACACAGTTGCACACAGGATTTCTGGAAGGAGTGACTGAGAACTAGAAGCCCACAGATAAATCAGTACCAGGATTTCCGCAGAAACATTCCAGGATACAGAGCTAAAAGTCATACACAAGTAATCAGTCCCACAAGATAAGGTGTCCAAGGGGAAATACAAGGTCAGTCCTGGCAGCATTCACTCATAGGGTCAGAAACAGGCAGAATCAGCAACAAATAAATCTAACAAATAACACACCAGCAAGAGGTCAGTCAAGCTTAACCTCCTTGCCGTTAAGCCCGACCTTCGTACGGGCAAAAAAAAAATGGCTAGGATGGTTAACCCCGAGATTTTTCCCATCCTTACTTACCTGGTCCCCCTGTGCTCATCCAGCGTCGTGTTCGTGTTCCAGCGTCGTTCTCTGTCGATC
>NC_092864.1:7879688-7922690 GCF_032062135.1 Pyxicephalus adspersus
GTGACTGTGGGCAGAAAGGCTATAAAGTCCTAGCAGTCAATGCAGTGCAGGAACTAATCTGCTCTTGAAATCCCCTTCAGCTGTGCACAGCCTCAGAGTGTATGCTGGAGATGCTGAGAAATTACACCTGCACAGCTAAAGGGAAGCAATAGATGCTACTATTTGCCTTTTCTCCTTGCCGCTGCAAGTGACATAGCTGGACAGAATAAATGGGGAGAGATACTGCAGTGGCCAGACAGTCAACATCTATTTATACAAAAAGATTCTGCAAAGTTACATTTATAGAAAGCCATCTTTTTGCCATGTTCAAGATACATGGATTGTGATTGCATTATTGTGCAGGTGAATTGGAACTTAAATAATTTTTACATTTTGTATTCAAAAACAAATCTTCTTTTTGAAAGCTTTAGTCCACTTTGCAGAACTTTCCTAAATCATTCCTTAATTTTCAAAACTTAAATAAAACATTTATTCTAAGCATTTAATAGATGGAGAATAGATAACCTAAAATGATTTTATCCACAGAACAATAAAAGTAAAAAAAATTGTGAAACAAAATTTAAAATTAAAGTAAAAGATCAGGAGATAATTTTGACATCTGCAGGTTAAGATGAAAGCAATGTCATACTAAAATTCTCTAGATTACCTTTAGTATTTTACATGATAATGTTTTTCTTTGATAAATAGGTAAATAAAACAATACAATTCCATTATCATCTCTGAGCCTTTAAATTCAACAAGTATTTTTTTCAATGCTCAATTATTTATTCCAGTGCAAAAGTATTTATTCAAATGCAGTTAAGTATATATTCCAAAAAGTATTTATTCCAATGATGTGCAACATTTTAAGTAGGAGTTTGTGTTCCCTTATCCAATGGCAGAACTAGACATATCCGAGAATTTATACATGAATATAGCGAGCATGCAACCATTATGCATCACAATACATGATTCCTTAAGGGAAAATGTAATGCTTCATAATAAACATAATCCCTGACCTGTATCCGAGCCCTTGGGTTTTAGGTCTTTTGATTTTAATATTTAACATTAATTTTAAACAAAAAGAAATAAAAACTTTCTCATTAAAAACATATCTATATGCTTATATAAGCATAATACATGTTTAAAGCAACTGAGGTTTCTATATTTACAAATATTTGCTTACATTTTCTATTTAGACAGACTGTCATACATCTTTTTTCTAACGTTAGAACATTTTAGACACTCCACAATGTTACTGTCAGTGTTAGGTTCTAGCGGAGGTTTGGTGGCTGTAATCCAGTTGTTGGCAGTAATTATTTTTATTGGTTAGTGATCATCAGAGGGTGGGACTACCTTTACACCAACCGCCAATGAGAATGCTCAAATCCATATGGGCATTTTCATTAGCTGGTGTTGCCAAGGGCAGTTTGTAATGATATTTGGTACACACAGCGTAGATATCCCTTCTTTGTGGCCATTCATAAATATATCTAAAAAGGTTTTGGTCCCAAAATCCCAGTTTTCTGGGTTTTGTGTCTGTTCTTTGTCACTTTCAAAGCCATAAAAAGAAGCCTTAGCTTTGCTTTATTTGTATTAGCACAACTATTGATAATATTTCCGTTTTCCTGTGTCTTTTGCAATAGATTGCCTAGCAGTCCTGCAAATGGCCAGCTCAGACCATCAAAATTTGTCCTCCTCCTATTTATGTCTATCTCTTGAGATGAACAATAACACATGGCATATTACACCATGTCTTTATTTATTTACCAAATCAAAATGAGGAAGCAATGTGTGAAAAAATAACTACACCATTACAACTTCCATATGAATTAAAAGTATAGGCACCAGGTGCTGCTAATCAAATGCCCTTGATTATTTGATCTTCAGCATGTGACCACATCTAAAAAATACAGAAGTTATGGCAGTTTGCTGGTCTGGAGCATTCAGGTGTGTATTAACATAATGTAGGAAAGACATTGGCAATGATATTAGAGAAGCAATTGTTACTGTCCATTAATCTGTAAATGGTTATAAAACCATTCCCAAACAATTTGTAATCCATTCTACAGTTAGAGGAATTATTCAAATGTGGAAAACACTCAAGACAGTTGCCAATCTTCAAAGTGCAGTGCAAATGAATTTTGAAGAAAAAATGTTAAATGTTGAAATTCATGACAGGACAGTTAGAAAAAGACTGGAAAAGAATGGCTTGTTTTTAAGTGTTGCCAGAAGCATCCCTCTTCTCTCTAAAAAGGGAGCAGCACAGCTTAGGATGGGAAGTTGTATCTGAACAAATCCCAAGACTTTCAGAACAATATTTTTTGGACAGGCAACACCAAAGTGGAGATATTTCCCCATAATGAACAATACCACATTTGGTGAAAACTAAATACAGCATATTAGCACAAACGCATCATACGAACTGTCAGGCATGGTGGTGGAGGGGTGATGATTTTGGCTTGCTTTGCATCCAGAGGATGTGGTCGCCTTGCACCCATTGAGTTGACTATAAACTTCTCTGTATACCAAGCTATTCTGGAGTGAATTTGTGAGGTCATCTGTGCAATAGCTGAAATTAGATGATGCAATAGGACAATGATTCCGAACACACCAGCAATTCTACAACAGAATGACCGAAAAAGTAAAAAATTCATGTTGCGGCCCAGTGGAATCTTTTGTGTCTTGTTTTACAACGAGGTTGGATTTATGTACATTTATTTATTGGGGAAGGGAGTTGTGCCAGTGCGCGATTTGTTTTGGTATGGTGGAAATCAACTCCCTGGTGTTGTAACTTTTTTCACTCTGTGTTATGGAGTGGAACAGGTTTGTTGTGTTGGCGTAATAGCTCAGTGGGGAACCACTCCTCCTCACCAACCTACTAGGTAAAAAATTAACTCACTCCTGGGATGTGTCAGTGGCGTGCAAGACATTCGCTCAATGAGCCATTATGGATATAGACCTCCTCTGACCATAGCCACTGTCTAGGTATCTGTTATACCTACCACACAATGACAATTTCAAAAAGCTGCAGATATTATGGGCTACGGATAGGGAGGGCTGGGTTTTCTAAATATTGTTTTTTTAGTAACTTCTAATGGGGTTGAGCACATTCTATCATTTCCTTAATGAAGTTGGCTATCACTATCTTGTTTGGCAGGACTGCACCACCAATAGCTTGGCGAGGAAGGCATACTTCTGCTTCCTTGCCAAACATTCTTCATTCTTTACTGTAGGACTGACAACTACAAGAAGCGTAAGGAGAATAAGGAGCAGAAGGAAGAAGATTTTGTGGGAGAGGTGAAGATGACCCTTTCTGTACATGTGCAGCCCAAAATTCCTGTCCAGATGACAATGGACCCCCAACAGCAGCGGTTAGGTTGATGAGAAGTATGTGGTAGGACCTGTTGGGCATAGCATTTCCCCCAGATTAATGGATGATTCAGGGATGAGGGAAAATGTTAAATATGCCTGGTTGTCCATGGCTTATTTTGTGTTTACAAATGGTGCACAATGCAAATGATCCATCAACATGGCAGGCACAAAAAATGCCCAGAGAGCACCCAAAGAACTAAATCTCCAAATCTGGAAGCTCTCAGGGCTGTGCCAGAGTCAAGTCTAAAGTATCTGCTGCTTCTAAGGGACCTGCAAAACTTTGAGGAAAAAACATTGAGAAACAAGTAAGAAGCCTTTTATTGCAAACTGCTTATTTTTTAATGGGTGTTGCCACACAGTGCCCTCCTTACCACCACTGTTCTCATCACTCTCACTCGGTAGCTGTGTCTTGTACAGAACACTCTCATTATCATGGTCCTAATGTCACACAAATTATGTCAAACTTGTTCACTAAGTGCTGCTTATCTACCAGGTGTTTTGCGAGCCCTTGTTTTCAGCAATACATTAACATTACTACTACCACTACCACCATCACCACTACTACCATCAGCACCACCACCACTATCACCAGCAGCACCAACACTACAGCCACCAGATCAAGACAGTGAATAACCATTATGCCACTATTTTTTTCTTCTCCTCAACACTGTAGCTCCTCCACAATACACATTGTGTATCACATCTACATTACCTAATCAAATCTTGTTTCCTATGATTTACACAAACTCTATTTTCTGAGAAACAGGAATACTATGTGAAAACAGAAAAGGAGATCCTGCACCCTCAGAGTGAAAGGGTATGAGTGTTGTGGAAAAAGCAGAGGTACCCTTGCTCCAGCATAATATATCATGTTCACTGTCTTGGTATTTCTGCTGTGAATAAGATGATGAACACTCCAAACAGTCCACAAGGAGTAAAGCTTGGCTGGGAGCTATCTTCCTCTTGCGCTTACTTTGTGAAAGCATGTACAATGGGACCACTTTCTGAATGCTACACTTAGTGGTCCTGTGCTTGGTAATGGTGCTGTTAGATCCCTCCCTCATGCTGCTCCCCATATTTGAGGGGAAATCCAGACTCCAGAGGTTTAGGTTTTCTAGGCCAAAAATTTACCTAATTAGTAGCAGGACAAAATGTAGCTTTGTTGAAACTGTGAGTCAAAGTCTTAATTGAAAGCTTCAGCAAACTAATTCTATATTTAATTAAAATGACAAATCAGAGAAGACATTTTGTACAATGGATACCTGTAATATCAGATGTTTATTAAATACTTTAAAACAAAGAACAATGAAAGCAACAATGCAAAAGTTTCAGATGTTGTAACGATATTCAATATGACATGACAAGAGAATATTTCAAAAAGAATCTCAAACGTGTTTCACTGCTAATGACCTGCTTTTTAATGGGAGGAAACAAACAAAGGTTCAAAAAACTAATTTCAAAAGAAAAAAGTAAATGTAATATAATGAAATCATTATAGGTGGATATAACGATAAACCTAAAGTATGTGGTTACATAATAACACTATATACCCTTAGTACTTTTTTCACCAGAAGTTTTAGTGAATATCTCTCATTACATGTATATTTAAGTTGCTGAATCTCAACTTAAGGGCTTGCAGATGGAAATTGTTTATCTCTTACAGTAGTTCTTAAGGATGTGACTTATTTTTTTTCCTACCTAAACTATTTATATGGATCTATTTTTGCTTCAGGTGGATTTGCAAATTGAATATTCACAAAATTCATAATGCAAAAATTTTCAAAATGTTTGTGTAACTCTTTAAAAACAAGATTAAAGAAAAACAACATTAGATTTTCTTTGCCATAGAGTCCTAAATTATTATTTTATAGGAACTATTTTTCTATTTATATTTTGTTGAAAACGCCAGCCTGACCAATCTCAGAGGTTAAGAGGTTTTATCTTTAGACATTTACATTGTAGCCTTTAAATCAAGACCCAGTTGTCTCCCAATTGCTTTCTTTACGTCTGTGTTTGGTAGACTGTATATTAGAGGGCTCAACATGGGTGCAACTGTTCTATACAAGGCACTGAAGACTTGTTCCATGATATTTGTGTTGCTAGATGATGGTATTGTATAAACAGATACACCTGCTCCCAAGTACATGATGATGACGATTTGGTGAGATGAGCAAGTCTAGAAGGCTTTCTTCCTTCGATCCTTGGATTTAATGGGTAAGATAACTGAGATAATCTTGATGTAGGACATCAGGCTGCAGAGTAAGGGTCCAAGTCCAAAGAACATCGCTTCTACACCAAATACTGTAAAAAATATTTCAGCACCAGTGCAGGAGATCTTAGTTAAAGCTTTAGCATCACAAAAGAATTGTTGAATAGTTGTGGAATGACAAAAGGACATACATGAGGCGGAATAGGTAAAGAAAATTGAATTCAAACAGGCCAGGAACACTACCCTAATCATTATAGGCACAAATTTTTTTGTACCAAAAATGTGGTGGTAGTTCAAGGGGTCACATATAACTACATATCTGTCATAGGCCATCAAAGCCAATATCATATTCTCAGTTCCTACAACTAATAAAAGGAAGAACATTTGAGTGAAGCACTGTAGGTAAGTCATCATGTTATTTCCAGACAGTAACATATCCAGCAGTTTTGGCAGCACGATTGTTGTGTAAGAAACATCTACAATGGA
This sequence comes from Pyxicephalus adspersus, assembly GCF_032062135.1. Classification (NCBI taxonomy): domain Eukaryota; kingdom Metazoa; phylum Chordata; class Amphibia; order Anura; family Pyxicephalidae; genus Pyxicephalus; species Pyxicephalus adspersus. Next base: position 7,885,738 of record NC_092864.1, read on the forward strand.
CAAGTTACAGAGGAACACATATAAAGGGGTGTGTAGTTGATAATCCAAACAAATCACCATGACTATAAAAACATTTAGCAGCAAGCCAATGAAGTAGATGAAGAAAAATACACCAGAAAGAAAATGCTTTTTTGACAGATTCCCAGAAAATGCCAGAAAATGAAAATATTTAGTAGATAAACAATTCATGATTAGATCATCTATCGATTAGTATCTTAACCCCTTTAACAAAAAAGTTGCATACAGAGGGAGGTCTACAAAAAAAAAAAAGATGTTAGGATTTCTTCCAGCAGTAACAGGAGGTAGACCAGCATTGGCAGTTTACACTAAGTAGCCACAAAGTCAGAGATAAGTTAAAAGTGCATGCATACAAGGAACAGCAAACAATAATGATATCACAAACACAGTGCAATCAACCATAAAGCACACAGTGGCAACAAGATAATAACAACTATGTATTACAATTAGTAGACTTCAAAGGGCAAGTGGCCAGAGCACCAACAAGGTTCCAGGTCCAATAGTAGGGCAGAGGGAGGCATGTACACCAGAATATCTAGTCCCACGTGTGGCTAAACCAGGAGGTAACCCTGCAGCAAGTCACCTGCTGGTTGCCAGTGAAAGCACATGCAAGGTGTGCAAAAACACAGTGCCACCAGCAGGCAACATTGGAAGCTACAGATTTTTTGACAAACGGTCAGTGGTGTATGTAATGATAAGATTAACATATTGAGCACTATGAATGAATTCCTCTAAAAAGGTGGTAAGCAGAAATGAAAAACATAAACAGGAATGATTACGGTAATTTCAAGTCTGGAGAGGATACCCTTTTATCAGTGAAACTGGGTGACACAGCAAACCTGGAATGGATCTAGTCCAGGACTGAAAACATTTGCTAAGAAATAGCAAATTACTTTTAATAAATCCATTCCAGGTTTTCTGGATCACCCAGCCTTACCAATGAAAGTGTATCCTCTCCAGCCTTGGAGAGCTTTAATAAATCAGTCTCACAGGCTCAACTGAAGTTCCAACCTGTCTCAAATAAATGTTCTTTTGGCTGGTGTTGCAGCAAATCACTTTGCAGTTCCCAAAAGCCAAAAAAGTTCCAAAAAACCTACTGATATAATGAGGATGTATTATATTAATTTGTAGCATTTCCTGTTTACCTAAAAAAATAGCATTTAACAGATAGAGATTTTTTTTCAATTATTCGTTTTACTGATATATAAAACTAATATATAATGCCTTTAAAACTTTTTTTTTTAGCTGTAAATAAAAATTCTTGTTAAAAAATTGAGACTGATTTTTCTAGGGTTTAAAATAATAAAGAAGTTAAAATAATATCCCCTGAATTTTCAATCAACTTTAATCAGAGTAAAGGACATGTAAAGGAGAAAGTGCACCGCAGAAACATGCACAAACGACCGTACACACGATAGATAGTGAAAGATCGTTGGCGATGATGATCCATAGTGAAAGATCGTCGGCGAAGTGATCAGATCCACCGTGGCGGTCATTCATTTCCAATGACAATCCTCGTTTGTCGGCGTCCTTGGTCACTTTTTTTTGGACAATCAGTTGTTCATCGGTCGTTTCTAACTATAATTATTGGACATGTGTATGCAGCTTTAGTCCACACGGACTGTTTTCCCAGCATTTACATGAGGCTTTTAAAGCCCATGTTTGAAGTCCCTAATCTACACCAGGACGTTTCCTTCAGGCACATTTTTGAGCGTTATCTTAAACGCAACATTTAGAAAATTAAAACGCTGGATAAACGCGGGAAAACGCTTCCATTAAACTCAATGGAGGCTTTTTCAAGCGTTTTTAAACTTTTATGAAAGCTTCCACTGAAAACAATGGGGGCTTTTATAAATATTTTTAGCAGGAATTTGGAATCTGGAAGCCCCCTTTAATAAGGAGAGTCCAAAATCTCCACCGCCCCACCCTGGGGAATGAGTACAGGGGTACATAAATCCCCTTACTAATTCCCTGAAAGGGTTAAAATATAAGTAAAAAATAGGTCAGGGCTTTAATTTAAAATTATTTTATTAATGTGTTTTTGTGTAATTAAACTTTTTTTTTTTTTTACAGGTTATCCCAATGACAGGAGGATTTCCAGGGTTTCAATAAACAGAGCCCTGGAAATCCTCCTGACAGGGAGGGATTGCAGGGCACTGGGGGTGGAGACAAGGCTCTCCATTCACCCCTAATGCTCTGGCTGAGGTTTTATATTTCTCAGCCATTCAGCACTAGAGCTGAATGGGGAGACTTGTGCCCATTCATCCCTAGTGCTCTGTGATTGGCTGAGAAATAGGAAATCCTGATGACAGCTCAAGCATCATCAGTATTTCCCTTTCCTCAGCCAATCAGGGAGCAGAGCAATCAGTAGAACTTTACTATTCTGATTGCTCTGCTCCCCTGATTGGCTAAAGAAAGGGAAATCCTGATGATGCCTTTGTTGTGATCAGGCTTTCCCTTTCCTCATGGAGCAGAGCAATCAGCGGAGCTTTACTATGCTGACAGCTCTGCTCCCCTGATCGTTGCTGCAGCCCAAGAGGAGCTGTGACATGTATTCTGTATGTGTAATACATGTCACAGCTCCTCTTGGGCTGCGGCAGTAATCAGGGGAGCTGAGCTGTCAGCATAGTAAAGCTCTGCTGATTACTCTGCTCCCTGATTGGCTGAGGAAAGGGAAACCCTGATGAGGGTTTCCTATTTCTCAGCCAATCACAGAGCAGTAGAGGTATGAATGGAGATAGTATCTCCATTCAACCTCTATTGCCCTCGTATTGCCTGCGGTTACAGCTAATTAAAGGCACCTGCTTTCAATTAGCTGTGACCGCAAAGTTCCCACGGTCCAGGAATCCCACAATGACATTATGATTCATAATGTCATTGTCGGATAACCTGTAAAAAATAAAAAAGTTTAAAAACTTTTTTTTTTTTCCTCCCGAATTTTTGCTGTCGAATCCTGTGTTTTTCGGGTCAGGTCTACCAGAATTTGAACAGCCATATTCGGGTCGAATATAAGGACAACCCGAATTCGAACATCAACACTAGTAATGACATATTACTGTAGTAGGGACATTAGATTGTGGATTTCCCAGAGACTATTAGCTGTATGACTATGGACTTTGTAAATAAGCCAGCACTACAGAAATACCAATAAATAAAAAAAAATTAGACCCTGGTTTGCCCCAGCATATATATAAATAATAAAAATCCTAAAAAAAAATATTTAAAAAGTGACAAATTATTAGGGAGGACAAATTACTCGTTTTGTGGATGATTTACTAAAGAAGTTAAAAATCTTCACCCAATAAATTATAGCCGAATCAAATTAAATCAGAAGTGAATCAGAGTTATTAAAAGAACATTCTGGACTCCATATTCTAATATTTTTCAACCCTAATTAAACCCTAATTAGCCTTATTGCCAAGGTTAACAAATGCAATGGTAATTTAATTTTACATTTAAGCTTTAAAATTTGCTTTCCTTTAGTAACATTTCATGTTTTTTCCATCCAATGATAATATGGAATAAATGAATAATATATAATACATTTTGGTTCAGTCATACAATATAATGCTTTTTTAACATATCTGGGCTACTTTTTTAAGGTCAACACACCTGATTGCCTCTTATGTGAATGCTCCTCTAAAAATACTTTGAAGATAACTAAATTTAATAGGAGCCAGACTGTTCTATGTGAGCTTACATGCATCAATAAAATGACATACCTTTGGTTATTTGAAATAAAACAATCTTAACAAAAGAAATGTTTTTTTTATAATAATATATATATATAATTACAAAATGATATTGTTTCCTTACTATTAAAATTACATACAGACACAGAGTGTTCTGTGCAGCATGTAGGGTTTATTATTATTGAGAGAAATTGGAATATTTATAATGTAATCAGCCATGTCTTTATTCATAAATAAATACTTCTTTGGGACTATATGATCTGTGGGATTATATCAACTGCACAACTGGGAATGAATTCAGAAGGAAATAAATTAAAACATAGTAAAGATTCATCTACTTTTTAAAAAAGTTTAGCCCAAACCAATTCTATATGCACTTTCAATATACAATCATAATTTTATTAAAAGTAGTTTTAAATTTTTTTAAAAAAATCAATTTTTTGAGGGGTGGATTGGAGTCAAATTTCATGTGGGATTGCTTTTTGCACATGATTTTTGTAACACACCATAGAGGCCAATGAATGCGTTAACCTGTGAGTTAACCCGTGTTGCCTCAAATAAGCCTTTTGTTTGGTTTAGAACTGAACCAAATGTAAGATGTTCGGGCTGATTTTGTAATTGTCCCAAACTGGAACTACAACACTACCAACGAGAGTAACCTTAAATTTACTAGATTTGTCCATGTAAATTGGAGTTTTATGTTTGACCCCTACCCCTCATCACTGGCTTCATAATGATTTGTGTCTGATTTACCATGAGTATAAATTAATGTTCATTATGTTCTTGGCTAAGCCAAGCTTTCCATGTTCTCCAAAACACGCTTGAGTCAAACATGTACCTAGGGTAAGGCACACAGCTAAGTGGGGAGTGTAAGCCAATGGTAATGATGTCCATTGTAAACTAAGTTTTCCAGGAACACCCACTAATCATACTTCATTCTCCTCTAAGCTCTCCCATCCTTCCAGCAGTCTCTTACCTTTTTATAGTAATTTCCAATATTTTATGATTGTTTCACATTGGTGTGTGTCTAATGTGATTTCACAATATTATGGCCATATATGGGCCCTGATTCATCAATGAAATCCGCGCTCGCTGGACGCGCGTACGTTCGCGCTTCCAGCGTGTGTGCCATTAGAAAGAATGATTTTTTAGGGGAACAGTGACTTTTCATGCAAGCTCGCCAGTGTGAAGCTGCCGGAGATGCGCGGCTCCTGCCGCAAGCTCATTCAGTTGCTGAATTGTGCGACTGCTTCTGATTTCAGGTCGCGAATACGAATGCGCGAGCGAGCGTCCGATTTTGCTTTATGAATTAGGGCCATGGTATAGAAAAAGCTCAAATTCAGATACATTAACAAACAATGGTACAAGTATTTAGGTTTATACTATTTACAGCTCATGGATAATCGGTTTTATGGATAGTTATGGACCTTATATAGATTCCTATTTGCATTTTTGAGCTTTGGAGGTTTTATTCACTTTTATTTGTTATGTACACATTAATATTTGAAAAAAAAATCAATAGACATCATTAGACTATTAAGTACTATTAATTTAGAATATTTACTCTACTGAGTGTAGAAATTCCTCAAAGCAACGCTATCTAGACCAGTGTTTTTCAACCTTTTTTGGGCAAAGGCACACTTGTTTCATGAAAAAAATCACGAGGCACACCACCATTAGAAAATGTTAAAAAATTTAACTCTGTGCTTATATTGACTATATATAAAGTAATTCTCTTGAATAGGAATCAAATAAACACAAAGAAAGTATTTTATAATTACTTTATTATGAAATATTAAGTAAACAGAATAGTGAAAAACAGAATAGTGAAAAATTATAAAATACTTTATTCTAGGCTTTTTCAATCTCACCACTAGATGGCAATGTGGCAGCACTGTACACCTACGAACATAACTCGCCTGTGTCTCAAGCCTGTGTCTCAGTGCAGCTCTCGTACGGCACACCAGGCAACATCTCGCGGCACACTAGTGTGCCGTGGAACAGCGGTTGAAAAACACTGATCTAGACTAAATCACAAGCTATCCAGACTGAATCAACTCTTTGGAGGCTAGTTACAGCAGAAGGTTTGGATGCCCCCCGGCCAGGGTCAAGACGAGAGTAGGGTGCACTGAGAACTGAGGCCAAGAAAGGCAACAGGTGAAAGTCAAGGTCGAGATAATCTGATGTACAGGGTGGATCAAGCAATATTCATAATTAAGATGGTTCAGCGTCTGAGCAGGTGGCATGCAATACTTGCAGTCAAAACAGGCCAAAGTGGCAGGTGGCAAGCAATAATTTTTATTAGAACAGGTAAAAGCAACAGAGAAACAGAGAACAAGATCAAGCCAAAGTTGGAAGTCAAATAGGCAAAATATTGTTAAGCAAGTAGCTGATAACATGGTGAAGATCTAGCAACCTGTGCCCAAAACTAGAGAAGATTAAATAATACTAGCAGGAAAAAGCATTTCAGGATCACGACCAGGAACTAATCTGCTCACTGGCTGCAGGCCATACTCTCAAACCCCCTCCAGCTGGGCACAATGTGCTGAGGATGGCACATTTTCCAGTACAAAGATCTTGTTCTGGTCTATTAGTAAGCCTTGGTCCTATTGAAGGTCAAGATATACCTTTATATTCTGTGTGAAAAGGTCAAGCTGGATCATAAGACATTTATGTTTGCAGACAAAATGGTATCTGGTTCTTCTGGGAACAATCTTCTTGGACCCAAGCCAAAAAGTGCCAGTGTCTTAAGATGTTTAGCAGTTCTTACTTGAGTACTTGAGCTTCTCTTGGTCCCTGAAAACTAAGATAGGACGAGCAGCCACTTTCAGACAAGGTAATGTCGTTCTTCAAAGGCCTTCTTGATGGTAAAAAATACAGGCCAACTCGCTAGGACAAGACTGCACCCACTGAAATCTCAGAAGTTCATGTAGGATAAAAGGCAAAGTAGGATCCCCTGTGTTTCTCGGGTTGCGGGTTGGATGGGTCTGGTCAGGCAGCCCCAACATGGTCTCCCTCATTATTATCAATATAATCATCTTCCTCCTCTTGAAACGGCTGATGCTGGCTGGTGTCCTTTCTTGCTTCTCCTGATGCTGGCTGTGCGCTATGGAGTGTAAGGTCCCCTTTATCCTCCTCCCCCATTTCTTCCCCTCCTCTCCCATTGCCACTTTCCATAAGCCCACACAGGGTATTATCAAGCAGAAAGATGATGGGTATGACGATGTTCCAAACTGACCGCTCCCTACTCACAACGTAGTGACCCCACTGGACACTGCTAAAATAGCTCAGTTGTGTGGCTGTACCAAGGGCCCCGCTGCCTCCATGCACCACGCTGACCAAGTAATGGCGGATGGCTAGCTTTTGCTCACACAGACGCTGGAGCATGTGCAGATGTGGATTTGACTGGACACCGAGAATGGCAATGCCCGTGTGAGGTTACCTATTACATGTGCATGTAAACTGGGTACAGCTGTGTGGGAGAAGTAAGGCCTGCTTGGCTCAGCACAGGCCATCAGGTCACGGAAGGAAGCCAATTACTATTGAGCCCATAGCCTGATGCCTTAAACAGAACCAGAACTATGGTAAAGTGGGCTGAAGGGACTGGGAGCTAGGGGAGCTGAACGAGTCATTGGAGTTCCTATCTTTTGGCGACAAACATCCTCTGATGCTATGAAACCAGCGTCTAGAAGCTGATATTTCCTTTCAGCTGGCAGTCTGGCTGGCCCCAACCTCCTGTGGCATAGTAGCAATGACAGTTGGAGGTGGAGAAGGAGTCAATGGAAGTGGAAGAAGAGACAATGACAAGTTGCACCTCCTTCAAGAGAACGCAAGTACTGCTCCCACTTTGGTTTGTGGTTCTTGCACATGTGGGAAAGCAGGGATGTTGTATCCAAATGTCTGTCCTCTGCGAATGTGCCTGTGGCACGGGATGCAGATTGCTACGCACCTGTCAACGTCTTTCAGCCTGAAAAAGGACCACACTGCAAAGGTGCGTGCAACCACTCAGCCGCTCTTTTTCTTTGCCTGCCTCTGCGTCTGCTGGGTGCTCTGCGTCTGCTCCAGCTCCACCTCCCCCACACTGGTTCCCAGGTGACACGGTCATCATCATCCTCATTTTCGTGCAAGCCAACCTATGCAAATGCAGCCACTGATGCAGTACCTTTGCTCAACAATATATTTTGCAATGTATTTTTTTGAGAGAAATACAGATTTTTTTCTGACTTATTTGATAGACAGCAAGTGGTATCAAAATGAAATATCCATTATTTTTGGGGAGTATTACATACATTTTTCTGGCTTTTTTTGATAGGTAGCAAGTGGTATCAAAATGATATATCTGTATTTTTTGGGGGATATACAGAAATGTTTCTGCCTTTTTTGCTGCAAAATCTGTATATTTCCAGGATATACAGAAGGCTCCTAACCTGTCCCTGTCAAAATGCACTTCTCTCCCTGCTTCTTTCCTTCACACAGAACACAGAAGATGGAGTGACTATCCCCCGAGCCAGGGTTCTATGGCATGAGGAAGGGGTAACCGCACCAAAACCCCATAGCCAACCAGAATGGGGCCTTGAAATTTTGTGAACTTTAGGGGCTCCACAGAGCACAGACCCTAATGTTCATTGCCATAAAAGTGGCCCCCAGGATGTCAACAGCATGCAAACTCAATTTGGGGACCCTGGTCTTCAAATCGCCTAATGTGAAAATATCCCCAATTGTCGTTTTTATGCAGCTCTTAGGGTCCCCTGAGTACCCTAAAAATGTCATATTTCTATGACAATCAGTGAATGAGATATGAGGATTTATACATGGGGATAATGACTGCTGCATGGATATAGACACAGGTCTCATGCTGCTGCTATGGGTTATTTCACAGTACAAGGTGAGCAGGGAGTAACTTCCTCTCCTGGCAGCATGATCTTAGTAGAGAAAGATAGGAGATGTGTGCACCCCATTCCCTGAAAAACAACAAGCGGAGAGGAATTGAGGAGAGGGTTGGATCTAACTGCTCCACAGGCTGGATGTGGCTTGTGGCTGTAGGTTGGGCATCCTTGATATAGTCAATACAAGAGCGCAAAATGTGGTCCTTCTTTTCTACAAAAAATATGTCTTTGATGGTGGGATATGTTAAGGAGTGAATGCATTTGAGAAAAACAAATTTATAGTGGGTTAATGCTCCCAAATGTAATCATGGATCTTGGACACAGTTTTATTTAGCTGTATAAGCAATGTGAAGGGAGAAAGTCTACTTTTTTTGTCAAAGACAAAATTAGGAATACAAGTCAATAGGAATAGTCAATAGTAATACAAATATTCCTATTAGGCTGGTGGTATGAGCTCTTTCTTGGCTGCATCAACACACATTTATTGGGCCAGTTTAGTCAAACAGAACAGGCGACAATAGTATAAAGAAAAACACAGTCATTCCGGGCCGGTTAATGGTTAATGGTATAAAGGTTTATACACATGTAACCAAGGTATGCCCAGAATTATGGGGAAGATCAAATATTATAAAAAAATCAGAAACTACTGTTGATTAGAAGGAATCTGTCTTATGTGTGGGTATGATTACTAAGGACTTAATGATGAAACTATCTGCAAGCCATAACAGAAGTGGCATCTTATGGCGGAAGGGCAAAAGTAGTCATTTCACAAGAGAGCCATCAAGGAAGCAGACTCTGAATTCAAGTATGGCTTGGACCTCAAAGATTCCTGCAGAGGCCTGCAAGGAAAGACAAAATTGAATGTGAGTAGAAGACACAGTCAGTATGGGGAAGGTTAAAGAAGGGTCTTTGGCCTTACCTAATGGAATAGAGAGGTGTCCAGGAACTAACCAGTACCTCTGCAATGTAGGCTGATTAAGAAATCTCTCTGGCATTCCTCACTTGATAGAGAGGGTCCGGCAAGGCATGCATGGGCTAAAAATGTCCTGGGGATCTGATACGGGAGGTGGTGGTTACTGATGGTGACATAACTGGGAAGTTAAACGGGGATAAATAGAGCACACCCATTCTTTCCAGCTGGCTATCTTGGAGTCATTGGCCAGTAAGATTAGGTATTTCAGGGTGCCTGGTACCCCAAACTGAGCAATTTCATCCTTGAAATTTTCTCAGAGGTTAAGAGGTTTTATCTTTAGACATTTACATTGTAGCCTTTAAATCAAGACCCAGTTGTCTCCCAATTGCTTTCTTTACGTCTGTGTTTTGTAGACTGTATATTAGAGGGGTCAACATGGGTGCAACTGTTGTATACAAGGCACTGAAGACTTGTTCCATGATATTTGTGTTGCTAGATGATGGTATTGTATAAACAGATACACCTGCTCCGAAGTACATGATGATGACGATTGGGTGAGATGAGCAAGTAAAGAAGGCTTTCTTCCTTCTATCCTTGGATTTAATGTGTAAGATAACTGAGATAATCTTGATGTAGGACATCAGGCTGCAGAGAAAGGGTCCAAGTCCAAAGAACATCGCTTCTACACCAAATACTGTAAAAAATATTTCAGCACCAGTGCAGGAGATCTTAGTTAAAGCTTTAGCATCACAAAAGAATTGTTGAATAGTTGTGGAATGACAAAAGGACATAAATGAGGTGGAATAGGTAAAGAAGATTGAATTCAAACAGGCCAGGAACACTACCCCAATCATTATAAGCACACATTTTTTTGTACCAAAAATGTGGTGGTAGTTCAAGGGGTCACATATAGCTACATATCTGTCATAGGCCATCAAAGCCAATATCATATTCTCAGTTCCTACAGCTAAAATAAGGAAGAACATTTGAGTGAAGCACTGTAGGTAAGTCATTATGGTTTTTCCAGACAGTAACATATCCAGCAGTTTTGGCAGCACAATTGTTGTGTACGAAACATCTACAATGGACAAGTTACAGAGCAACACATATAAAGGGGTGTGTAGTTGATAATCCAAACATATCACCATAACTATAAAAACATTTAGCAGCAAGCCAATGAAGTAGATGAAGAAAAATACACCAGAAAGAAAATGCTTTATTGACAGATTCCCAGAAAATGCCAGAAAATGAAAATATTTAGTAGATGAACAATTCATAATTAGATCAAATATCGATTAGTATCTTAACCCCTTTAACAAAAAAGTTGCATACAGAGGAAGGTCTACAAAAAAAAAAGATGTTAGGATTTCTTCCAGCAGTAACAGGAGGTAGACCAGCATTGGCAGTTTACACTAAGTAGCCACAAAGTCAGAGAAAAGTTAAAAGTGTTTATTTCAAAGTGCATGCATACAAGGAAGAGCAAACAATAGTGATATCACAAACACAGTGCAATCAACCCTAAAGCACACAGTGGCAACAAGATAATAACAACTATGTATAACAATGAGTAGATTTCAAAGGGCAAGTGGCCAGAGCACCAACAAGGTTCCAGGTCCAATAGTAGGGCAGAGGGAGGCATGTAAACCAGAATATCTAGTCCCACGTGTGGCTAAACCAGGAGGTAACCCTGCAGCAAGTCACCTGCTGGTTGCCAGTGGAAGCACATGCAAGGTGTGCTAAAACACAGTGCCACCAGCAGGCAACATTGGAAGCTACAGATTTTTTGACGGTCAGTGGTATATGTAATGATAAGATTAACATATTGAGCACTATAAAAAGATTCCTCTAAAAAGGTGGTAAGCAGAAATGAAAAACATAAACAAGAACGATAGCGGTAATTCCAGACGCTCAGTGAGCCATGGAGCCTGATTTATTAAAGTTCTCCTAGTCTGGAGATGATACACTTTTTTCAGTGAAACTGGGTGACACAGCAAACCTGGAATGGATCTTGTCCAGGACTGAAAATATTTGCTAACAAATAGCAAATTACTTTTAATCCACTTTTAATCCATTCCAGGTTTTCTGGATCACCCAGCCTTACCAATGAAAGTGTATCCTCTCTAGCCTTGGAGAGCTTTAATAAATCAGTCTAACAGGCTCAACTGGATTTCCAACCTGTCTCAAATAAATGTTCCTTTGGCTGGTGTTGCAGCAAATCACATTGCAGTTCCCAAAAGCAACATGTGGTAGTAGTTGCCACCTATTGACATAATGAGGATGTATTATAGTAATTTGTAGCATTTCATGTTTACCTAAAAAAATATATTTTTAAAAGATAGAGATTTTTAAAAATTATTTGATTTACTGATATATAAAACTAATATATAATGCCTTTAAAACTTTTTTTTTTAGCTGTAAATAAAAATTCTTGTTTTCAAAAACTGAGATAATAAAGAAGTTAAAATAATATCCCCTGAATTTCAATCAACTTTAATCAGAGTTTTATTGCTGGAAGAATAGCAAAGGTTATGGTTTCTCAGTGGCTGGTAATGTAACCTTTGCATGGAGTGTATATGTTATCCGTGGGTTTACTTCCACATTCAAAAAACATACTGGTATGTTAATTAATCGTAGACCATGGTAATGACATATTACTATAGTAGGGACATTAGATTGTGGATTTCTCAGAGACTATTAGCTGTATGACTATGGACTCTGTAAATAAGCCAGAACTACAGAAATACCAATAAATAAAAAAAATTAGACCCTGGTTTGCCCCAGAATATATATTAATAATAACAATTCTAAACAAATATTAAAAAAGTGACAAATTATTAGGGAGAACAAATTACTTATTTTGTGGATGATCATCACAACTTATTTTGTGATGATTAATAAAGAAGTTAAAGATCTTTACCTAATAAATTATAGTCCAATCAAATTAAATCAGAAGTGAATCAGAGTTATTAAAAGAAGATTCTGGACTCCCTATTCTAATACTTTTCTAATCAACCCTAATTAGCCTTATGCCAAGGTAACAAATGCAATGGTAATTTAATTTTACATTTAAGCTTTAAAATTTGCTTTCCTTTATGAATAATATATAATACTATTTGGTTATCAGACATACTATATATATATATATATATATATATATATATATATATATAGACATTTGAAAATTGCATTTTGTATTGCAATGTCTTGTGCTGTTTTTTTTTAAATATCTGGGCTATGTTTTTAAGGTCAACACACCTGATTGCCTCTTATGTGAATGCTCCTCTAAAAATACTTTGAAGTTAACTAAATTTATTAGGAGCCAGACTGTTCTATGTGAGCTTACATGCATCAATAAAATTACATACCTTTGGTTATTTGAAATAAAACAATCCTAACAAAAGTAATGTTTTTTTAAAATATATATATATATATATATATATATATATAATTACAAAATTATATTGTTTCCTACCATTAAAATGACATACAGGCACAGAGTGTTCTGTACAGCATGTACGACTTGATATTATTGAGAGAAATTGGAATATTTAAAATGTAATCAGTCATGTCTTTATTCATAAATAAATACTTCTTTGGGACTATATCATCTGTGGGATTATATCAATTGCACAACTGGGAATTAATTCAGAAGGAAAAAAGTTAAAACATAGTAATGATTCATCTACTTTTTATAAACTTTTATCCCAAACCAATGCTATATGCACTTTCAATATACAGTCATATAATTAATAAAAGTAGTTTTAATTTTTTTTCTTTTAAATTTAATTTTTTGAGGGGTGGATTGGAGTCAAATTTCATGTGGGATTGCTTTTGCACATGATTTTTGTAACACAAGATAGAGGCCAATGGATGTGTTAACCCATGGGTTAACCAGAACTGAACCAAATGTCAGATGTTCAGGCTGATTTTGTAATTGTCCCAAACTGGAACAACAACACTACCAATGAGAGTAACCTTAAATTGGAGTTTTATGTTTGACCCCTACCCCTCATCACTGACTTCATATTGAGTTGTGTCTGATTTACCATGGGTATAATTGAATGTTCATTATGTTCTTGGCTAAGCCAAGCTTTCCATGTTCTCCAAAACATGCTTGAGTCAAACATGTACCTAGGGTAAGGCGGTGGCTCAGGGGTTAGCACTCTGGCCTTTGCAGCGCTAGGTCCCAGGTTCGATCCCCAGCCAGGACACTATCTGCATGGAGTTTGCAGGTTCTCCCCGTGTCTGCGTGGGTTTCCTCCGGGTACTCCGGTTTCCTCCCACATTAGGTGGTAGGTTCATTGGCTTCCCCCTAAATTGACCTAGACTACATTAATGGCATATGACTATAGTAGGGACATTAGATTGTGAGTTCCTTTGAGGGACAGTTAGTGACACAACTATGGACTCTGTACAGCGCTGCGTAATATGATGGTGCTATATAAGTACTGTATAATAATAATAAAGGCACACAGCTAAGTGGGGAGTGTAAGCCAAAGGTAGTGATGTCCATTGTAAACTAAGTTTCCCAGGAACACCCACTAATCATACTTCATTCACCTCTAAGCTCTCTCATCCTTCCAGCAGCCTCTTTCACCTTTTTATAGTAATTTCCAATATTTTATGATTGTTTCACATTGGTGTGTGTCTAATGTAATTTCACAATATTATGGCCATATATGGTATAGAAAAAAACTCAAATTCAAATACATTAACAAACAATGGTACAAGTATTTAGGTTTATACTATTTACAGCTCATGGATAATCTGTTTTATGGATAGTTTTGGCACTTATAAAGAGTCATATTTGCATTTTTGAGCTTTGCAGATTTTATTCCCTTTTATTTATTATTTACACATTAATATTTGAAAAGAAAATCAATGGACATATTTAGACTATTAAGTACAATGAATTTAGATTATGTAGTCTACTGAGTGTAGAAATTCCTCAAAGCAAAGCTATCCAGACTAAATCTCAAGCTTTCCAGACTGAATCAACTCTTTGGAGGCTAGTTTTGTAACAGCAGAAGGTGTGGATGCCTCCTGGCCAGGGTCGAGATGAGAGTAGGGTGCACTGAGAAATGAGGTCAAGAAAGGCAACAGGTGAAAGTAAAGGTCGAGACAATCTGATGTAGAGGGTGGGACAAGAAATATTCATAATCAAGATGGTCCAGTGTCTGGGCAGGTGGCATGCAATACTTGCAGTAAAATCAGGCCAAAGTGAGGGCAGGTGGCAAGCAATAATTTTCATTAGAACAGGTAAAAGCAACAGAGAAACAGAGAACAAGATCAAATAGATAAAATATTGCTAGGCAAGTAGCTCATAACAAGGTGAAGATTCAGCAACCTGTGCCCAAAACTAGAGAAGATTAAATAATACTAGCAGGAAAAAGCATTTCAGGATGACGACCAGGAACTAATCTGCTCATTGGCTGCAGGCCATACTCTCAAATCCCCTCCAGCTGGGCACAGTGTGCTGAGGATGGCACATTTTCCAGTACAAAGTTCTGGTCTATTAGTAAGCCTTGGTCCTATTGAAGGTCAAGATATACCTTTATATTCTGTGTGAAAAGGTCAAGCTGGATCATAAGACATTTTTTTTGCAGACAAATTGGTATCTGTTTTTTCTGGGAACAATCTTCTTGGACCCAAGCCAAAAAGTGCCAGTGTCTTAAGATGTTTAGCAGTTCTCAAGTACTTGAGCTTCTCTTGGTCCCTGAAAACTAAGAAAGGACGAGCAGCCACTTTCAGACAAGGTAATGTCGTTCTTCAAAGGCCATCTTGATGGTAAAAAATATAGCCCATTCGCTAGGACAAGATTGCACCCACTGAAATCTCAGAAGTTCATGCAGGATAAAAGGCAAAGTAGGATCCCCTGCGTTTCTCGGGTCCAATCAAAGGGGACATGAGGAATGGTGAACTTAGTAAAAGGTGAAACAACTGCTGAAAAATTGAAACAGCCTAAAAACCGCTGAACTCCCTTTCAGCCAACTGAGGCTGGCCATATCACTACGGCTGCGACCTCTTTTAAAATCCATGCATATTACCCTAGTGGAAATCACTACTCCCAAATCACTACTCCCAAACTACTACTAAATTAAGTAGGGTCCTTTCTAAATACACAGTTTTCAGGTTTTGTGTATATAGTAACAGAGGTAGCCAAAAACTTTTTTCTCCCCCCTGGCATTACGATTCTGTCCGTATTTTTACTCAAAAAGCGTTACATTGTTTTGCATGGAAATTTATTTTACATTGTAGACCTAAAATTCTTAGGTATAACTCACCGAAATATGTCCAATATTTATTACATTTAACAATAAACTTTAAATAAAAAGAAACTCTGTTAAAACAAGGGTGCATAGAAATACTAAAACCTGTAATATAACTGTACAGTAGCATGTATAATATATACATAATATAATTATAAATATATTATACAAAGATTTTTTTGTATTGGATTCAATACAGTTATTTTGTATTGAATCCAATACAAAATTATTTAAATTTCCCGCTGAGGGTCCCGCCCGCACTGACGACGACGGGGAACGACACTGCATTCGCCAGGAGAAGATTTAAAGAAGAGGACGCCGCTGAAGGACATGCAGGGATGAGCAGGACACCGGGGGACAGGTAAGTTTTCTTTTTTATGAGTACTCAGGGTTACCACTTTTTGCATGTTTTTTTTACCCCAAGCCGCACTCGGTAATACTGCCAGGGGGGTTAACATGGGTTTGTTTTCTCAAAGGAAGATGATATTTTCATGATGATATATAGATATCATCCATGTATACGACCAAAAAGACATAAAAAAAGTGAATGAAAATGTAATTTGCGAAAAGTTGGAACTCTTTGGGAGCATTACACAGACCATTTGGAATCACAACATATTTAAAATGACCAAATTGAGTAGAGAATGACATCTTCCTCTTATCTCTTTCTTAGATCCTCACTCAGATCTAAGTTAGAAAGTACTTTAGCCACCTTTTTGTTTTTGCTGGAGCATGTGCAGGGTGGAGTTCATCTAGTTACAGTGTCACAAATGACAAGTGGCAGCCTCTGTTGGCACTGGATCTTGCTAAGGGCCGCAGCGGCAGTAGGGGATTGGCGGACATGGCTGCAGATGGGACGAGCCTGTCTCAATAAGTCCTGCAGTCCTGGGTACATGAGGAGGAACTTTTGCACCAACAAGTTCAGTACGTGGGCAAAGCAGGGCATATGTGTTTTGCGGCCCATGCACAACGTGGCCAAAATATTGACCCCGTTGTCGCACACTACATTACCTCTTGTGAGCTGGGAGGGTGTCAGCCAAGCCTTTACCTCTCTGTGCAAAGTGGATAAGAGTTTCCTGGTGGTGTGACTTTTCTCCCACAAGAACACCAGTTTCAACACTGCCTGGCAACGGGTGTGCTTCAGGGAGCCGTAGTGGCGTGCCCGCTTAACCACAGTGTCCTCCGCTTCTGGCCTTTCAGGAGGAGTGTCGAAAAGAGAGGGTTTGTCGGTGGAAGGAATGAAGGAGGATGGAGAGGATTGGGGTGGGCCATGCTTTCCCACCATACCCCTCAGTTTGGGTACCAGGTGCTGCAATGCTTCTTTCAGTCTACTGCCCACTGAGCTATGAAAGGCCACCCAGTGGGCGGTGAAGGACAGGTAGCATCCCACTCCGTGCCTGGTTGTCCAGCTGTCTATGGTGATGTGGATTTGACTGGACACCGAGAATGCCAATGCCCGGGTGAGGTTATTACATGTGCATGTAAACTGGGTACAGCTGTGCGGGAGAAGTAATGCCTGCTTGGCTCAGCACAGGCCATCAGGTCACGGAAGGGAGCCGAGTCAACAATGCTGTACGGCAGTAGCTGCAAGGCCAATAGTTTGGCTAGATGCGAATTGAGCTCAATTACTATTGAGCCCATAGCCTGATGCCTTAAACAGAACTATGGTAAAGTGGGCTGAAGGGACTGGGAGCTAGGGGAGCTGAAGGGGTCACTGGAGTACCTATCTTGCGGCGACAAACATCCTCTGACGTTACGAAACCAGCATCTAGAAGCTGATATTTCCTTTCAGCTGGCAGTCTGGCTGGCACCAACCTCCTGAGACGTAGTATCAATGACAGTTGGAGGTGGAGAAGGAGTCAATGGATGTGGAAGAAGAGACGATGACAAGTTGAAACTCCTTGAGAACGCAAGTACTGCTCCCACTTTGGTTTGTGGTTCTTGAGCATGTGGGAAAGCAGAGATGTTGTATCCAAAAGTCTGTCCTCTGCGAATGTGCCTGTTTCACAGGATGCAGATTGCTACGCACCTGTCGTCGTCTTTCAGCCTGAAAAAGGACCACACTGGAAAGGTGCATGCATCCACTCAACTGCTTTATTTCTTTGCCTGCCTCTCCGTCTGCTGGATGCTCTGCGTCTGCTCCAGCTCCATCTTCCCCTTGGTCACATCGTCTCTGACTGTTCCCCTGCTTGTGCCCACTCCTCTGTCTCTTCTTTGGGACCCACATGAGGCAAATTTGCGGCCCCTTCCATCCCCAGTCTGTTGCTGCTGTTGCTGCTGCCTTTCCTCTACGTCTGTTTCGGAACTGCTGCTAGCCCTTACACTGGTTCCCAGGTGACACGGTTGTCATCATCCTCATTTTCATGCAAGCCAAGCTATGCAAATGCAGCCACTGATGCAGAACCTTCGCTCAGCAATATTTTTGCAATGTCTTTTTATGAGAGAAATACAGAAATTTTTCTGACTTATTTGATAGATAGCAAGTGGGATCAGAATAAAATATCTGTAATTTTTTGAGAGTAATACAGACATTTTTCTGGCTTTTTTGAAAGATAGCAAGTGGTATCAAAATGAAATATCTGCATTTTTTGGGGAGTATTACAGAAATTTTTCTGGCTTTTTTTGATAGGTAGCAAGTGGTATCAGAATGATATATCTGTATTTTTTTGAGAGTAGAACAGAAATGTTTCTGCCTTTTTTGCTGCAAAATCTGTATATTTCCAGATATACGGAAGGCTCCTAACCTGTCCCTGTCACAATGCACTTCTCTTCCTGCTTCTTTCCTTCACACAGAACACAAGATGGAGTGATGAACCCCCGAGCCAGGGTTCTATGGCATGAGGAAGGGATAACCGCACCAAAACCCCATAGCCAACCAGAATGGGGCCTTAAAATTTTGGGAACTTTATTAGCTCCACGGAGCACAGACCCTAATGTTCATTGCCATAAAAGTGGCCCCCAGGATGTCACCAGCATGCAAACTCAATTTGGGGACCCTGGTCTTCAAATAACCTCCCTTATTGTGAAAATATCCCCAATTGTTGTTTTTATGCAGCTCTTAAAAATGTATCCTAAAAATGTCATATTTCTATGACAATCAGTGAATGAGATATGAGGATTTATACATGGGGATAATGACTGCTGCATGGATATAGACACAGGTCTCATGCTGCTGCTATGGGTTTTTTCACAGTACAAGGTGAGCAGGGAGTAACTTCCTCTCCTGGCAGCATGATCTTAGTAGAGAAAGATAGGAGATGTGTGCACCCCATTCCCTGAAAAACAACAAGCGGAGAGGAATTGAGGAGAGGGTTGGATCTAACTGCTCCACAGGCTGGATGTGGCTTGTGGCTGTAGGTTGGGCATCCTTGATATAGTCAATACAAGAGCGCAAAATGTGGTCCTTCTTTTCTACAAAAAATATGTCTTTGATGGTGGGATATGTTAAGGAGTGAATGCATTTGAGAAAAACAAATTTATAGTGGGTTAATGCTCCCAAATGTAATCATGGATCTTGGACACAGTTTTATTTAGCTGTATAAGCAATGTGAAGGGAGAAAGTCTACTTTTTTTGTCAAAGACAAAATTAGGAATACAAGTCAATAGGAATAGTCAATAGTAATACAAATATTCCTATTAGGCTGGTGGTATGAGCTCTTTCTTGGCTGCATCAACACACATTTATTGGGCCAGTTTAGTCAAACAGAACAGGCGACAATAGTATAAAGAAAAACACAGTCATTCCGGGCCGGTTAATGGTTAATGGTATAAAGGTTTATACACATGTAACCAAGGTATGCCCAGAATTATGGGGAAGATCAAATATTATAAAAAAATCAGAAACTACTGTTGATTAGAAGGAATCTGTCTTATGTGTGGGTATGATTACTAAGGACTTAATGATGAAACTATCTGCAAGCCATAACAGAAGTGGCATCTTATGGCGGAAGGGCAAAAGTAGTCATTTCACAAGAGAGCCATCAAGGAAGCAGACTCTGAATTCAAGTATGGCTTGGACCTCAAAGATTCCTGCAGAGGCCTGCAAGGAAAGACAAAATTAAATGTGAGTAGAAGACACAGTCAGTATGGGGAAGGTTAAAGAAGGGTCTTTGGCCTTACCTAATGGAATAGAGAGGTGTCCAGGAACTAACCAGTACCTCTGCAATGTAGGCTGATTAAGAAATCTCTCTGGCATTCCTCACTTGATAGAGAGGGTCCGGCAAGGCATGCATGGGCTAAAAATGTCCTGGGGATCTGATACGGGAGGTGGTGGTTACTGTTGGTGACATAACTGGGAAGTTAAAAGGGGATAAATAGAGCACACCCATTCTTTCCAGCTGGCTATCTTGGAGTCATTGGCCAGTAAGATTAGGTATTTCAGGGTGCCTGGTACCCCAAACTGAGCAATTTCATCCTTGAAATTTTTGGACTATATGATACAAAACTGGCTTTGTATTGCCATGTCATCCACTGGGTGTCAAATCTCAAGCATTACAATCAGAATTTCTAAATCTCTATAAGCCTATGGGTTATGAACGTGGTGAGTGCAGCTTCCGTTGTTTCAGTCTGTCTGGAGTCATTGTAATTTTCTGCTAGTTTCTCAAAGAGGCAGAGGCACTGCTATCCTTGAGCTGGAAGGCCCACATCTAAAGGTTGTCAATGGAGGAGTGAGATAACTGTTCCTACTTTGGTATGTTCTTCCACAAAGGTCCAGGGGTGAAGAAGGAAGTGGAGCAGACACACTCTGCAGAAAACCTGCTATTGATTTCTGTCACTGGAGGACCAGGTGGGCAAAGGCAAATAAGGCTCAGGGACCAGTACAAAAAAGATAACAAAGCTGACTGAAACATTGGCCACTGACACTTGTGGACTGGACATGGACTAGATTCAATTCTCCAGATGAAAGTAACCCCTCAGGACCTCTTGCATGGAGATATTCAATTCATAGATCTTTTTATATAATTGTTCCAGCTAAGTGTCTCCTGATATTCCCCAGAGCATCCCATGGTTAACAGGGAACAGATGGTTTTGGTGTAGAGACAGCCATTGAATTACCAGGTTAGTTTTGTATTTGAAGAAGATGTAAAGGCACCCTGGTCAGGGTCCAGATGACAGTAGGTTGCACTGAGAACCAAGGTCAAGACAAGCAACAGGCCAAGGTCAAGGTTGATATATTTCTATGTCCAGGCTGACAACAATAACAATAATCATGATCAAGACAGGCCAGGGTCAGGGCAAGTAGCAGGCTATATTTGTGGTTTGCTAGCGCACATAAAGTCCAGTGCAAAGACGCGTGCACGTGGCTGCACAACCCCATAACCAACAACTGTGGCCAAAGGGGAGACCTGCAAGCAAAGTAATAACGCATCAACTCATGGTCATCTACAGAGATTACACTGAAATAGACAATGTCAAATATTATGCTATGCTATATATAGATGCTCTGAATCACTTGGAAATGTGATCACTTCTTTGCACCGAAAATCAATACTGATATACATACAGTATACAATGATTATATTCTTTAAATATAGTTTCCCTACCCCCTCCCCACACACAATCTGTATAATAATGTTTATCAGCATGTTGTTCTGTGTTTGGGACTAGTTTAATAAACTTTTTCCACTTCCAATTTGGGAAAAAACTGATTGAATTGGCCATAATGATTATCAGAAGGCAAATAAAAAGGTTCCCAGTCATGTGGTTATGTCATAATAAATATAAAATAAAATAAAAACAATGTAACAAAATACATTTGATAAATAATCAGGCTTTATATCTTTTATGTAGCCCTAAAATGTATACATGATAAATTATAGGGAGCTGAGGAATTTTGCTGATTCTTGTAGTTAATTATTTTTGTACTTTTGTTATGTTTTGTAGATGATTGAATTATGTTGAAACATATATAAATTGTACTCTTCTCATCAGTAAACTAACGTCTGCTTCCTCCCTTTCTGCCTTGAAACTCTTCCTTTCCTCTCTACGGCCATATATCTGTTACTTTGACAAAAATATCTTGTTCTAAGAAAACCATAAGGACATTTGTCATGTCTGCTAATTGTCTGTAGTCATGTGATCATGCCTTTGAACTGGTATATAAACTGTGTGCAAACAATAAAGTTTTGAGAGTGATCTAACCACACATTAAGTTGTGTTACACTCTTCCAGCGCTGTAAACAGAAGGTATCAGAACGAGGGAAATATTGATCTGGGATCAATTAACATAAATTAAGTATGTAAATAAGGGAATGTAAAGGTAATTCATTATATATATATATATATATATATATATATATATATATATATATATATCAATTCTTTTGGAGATGTGCTTGTGTAGCAGAGATTTGGCAATATTTTCATGAAATTATAGAGTGGATACTCCACTCCATGCATATTTCTATTATACTGCTGGAAAAACTTGGAAGTAATTTTGTGAATGCTGATTTTCCTTTGGAAAGCCTATACTACTCTTCAATGTTGTGAAAAATATCCATCCTTGAAAAATGTTAAGGTTACAAAAAATGTTACAAAACTGCTAAATAAGTAAAACTGATAGCAAAAATTGTGTGCTTATTTTTAACACATTTTGGTCCCCTATAGTGATAAAAATAAAAACTATAATAAAACAATAATAATCTTGCATAGTCGTGCATTTTTGGTGGAAACAAAGAAGATCATTCTAATTATAAAAAGCAAGTGTTTAGTGGGTGATGAAATAATTAAAAAAATATTTTATTTTTGGAAGGGATTTTTTTTTTAATTGAACGCTTGTGTATGCATCAACACAATATAAACATTATGTTCCCCCATATGAATACAGTATGTATGAGCACTGCGGCTTGTGTGTGAGATACTTTGGTCGGTTTCTTTTTGGCTGTAATGGAGATGATTTTTTGCTGATACAACTATATGATTTTGAAATACAATATTATAAACATTTATAATAAAAAAAGGTTGTGATACTATATAAAGATTTTTTCTGGATGGTTTTTATTTCATACTTTGTTTAGTATTTATTTTTTTTTTCATTTTATTTTGGAAAAAATATGTTTTTAATATAATAATTACTATTTAAATCTCTTTAACTTTTGTGAGCTAATTTCTGGATGACTGAAGTTAGCAGAGCTTTACCTCATTCACTAAGCTAAGTGGATTATTCCTTGCAAGGAGATAATTGACTTGCTATGGGAACAACCTATATTATATTAATATTATATTATTATTTTTATTATTGAGTGCTGGGAGCAGGAACCACATCCAAAGGGATGCAAGGGCTGCTCCCTGGCTGAACAGTACTTTGGCCAGGGCGGATCCCTCCGCCTGTAGAGACCTGACAAGCTGCGAGCAGGGCAGCAGCCTCGGCCATGCTGCCTGCTACAGCGGCGTCCCCCTCTGTGGCTGGGAACCCCAGGGACACCGCGGGCTCGCAGGGCGGGTAAGTTCCTTACAAAACCATCTTCAGATCATTCCCTTATCTTGGAGCAGGTCTTCACGGCACTCTACACCACCATTACACCCATGTTAAATCCTTTGGTCTACAGCCTACGAAACAAGGACGTAAAGACGGCACTGAAGAAACTAATTGGGACTAATAAAATATAAAAAGTTGAATGTTTATTACATTAAAAGTTTGTAAGAATATTAATAAAATATTTATTTCCATATGCTTTGCTCATGACCTAGGTTGTACTTGATGAACTACTTTCTGCCTATTTTTAACCTAAAACTGTGTAACCTGTTTATATTAAATATGCACAAATGTTTGGGTCATAAAGCCAGGTAGACCAACTGGGCCTGATTTTTGAAAAGCTCTCTGAGACTACAGAAGATAGACTATCACAGGAGAACATAGGTGATCCAGCTAACATACAATAGATCTGGATTAGGATTTAACACATTTGCCAACTAATAGAAAATTATTTTAATGAAATCGGATCCAGGTTTGCTAGGTCACACAGGTTCCCCCATGATAGTCCTACTTCTCCAATCAAAGAGAACTTTAAAATCAGAAGCATAGTGTCACCAGAGAAGAAATGGTCAACTATGGGACAGGACAGATGCTAGTGCACTGAAAAACTACAAACAGATGAAGGCTTCAGTGGTGTATTTAATTTTCCTTGATTACATTTAAAGCATTTTCTGATTGTATTTATCTCTATTTAGGATGTCTGCAATAGTGGACCTGCTGCTGTTCATTCTACAGCTCTGCTCTCAGAACTAGCAATGTAAAACAATGTGATGATGTGACATCTATGTTTACAAAATAATATCTAGGTTCACAAAAACCTTTAAAATAAATGTGCATAAAAATGTATTAAATTCTTTGTGGCTATGAAGAAAGAATTTCAGTTTACACTTTTGTGTTTGGCATGCTTGCATGGTTTAGTTAGTTAATGGTAGAGGAAAGTAAAGACCTTGTGAATTACAATAATAAAGTAGAGGGTTGGAATTTTGTTACAATTTGTATTTCTAAGTAGACAAGTGTGTAATTATGTAACAAAAATATGGATTCATTGGTCCTGATTTATTAAAGGCTGGAGAGGATATACCTTGTTCAGTGAACATGGGTGATCAAGCAAACCTGGAATGGATACAGTCCAGGATTCAAAATATTTGCTAAAAAATTGCAAATGACTTTTTAATAATGAATTCCAGGTTTGCTGGATTACTAAATGATGAAAGTGTATCCTCTCCAGCCTTGAAGAGCTTTAATAAATCAGTCTTTTTAGGGGTTGGTAAGTCACCACGTTGTTGTAGCACAGTTGTAGCACAGTTGCTCCCAACGCAAGATGGTGAAGGAATGAGTAATATACAGACAATTTGTGTTTGGTCCAGGGATATTGGCAAGGAGCAGGAGGAGATTCTCTTCTTGAATCACTGAATGATGGGTGAATCTAGAGAATCCATATGCAACTTTACTTCGTCGTTAAAGATTAGTTTAGAGGTTGGGTTAGATAAGTGGAAGCATTAGGAGATTGATGGACAGATGAGGTTAACATTTAGTAGATTAGGATTTACTAAAGTGTTATAGTGGGACAAAACACCATATAGTAATAAATAAAAGCCTTTTTTGGGACTTTTGGCTAATGTTAGGTTCAAGTGTTAAGGAGAGGTCAAGCATAAAAGGACTCTTGAAATGCTGTTTCTGCAAACAGTATGAATAAAGAATGTCCTGAAAGAAGATAGTAAATATATACATACCTGTATATATATTCATATATACCTGTAAAAAGAAAGCATCACCTAAAAAAAAACATCACATTCAAGAACCAGGTGTTCAATGTCCTCTGCTGCACTCAGCCAACCAACTGAATGAGCCAAAAAATTTACATTTACACAACACTTTTGACTCATTCCATTTGGCCTCCCTAGTATATGCTTATCTCCACCGCCAAAGGAAATATTACTTGAAAACTCACAATGACAAAAAAAATATTACTGGACACAGGGACATTTTATATTGCCAAATTTCAGAAAGAGCAACGTGATTTTGTACAGTGGCTATCAGTGCTTTTATTACTTTACCATACCTACCATAATGTGGTAAGGTAACCAGCATCTCTATTCCCTTAAAGAAAGTAGTTGCTTACAATATTTTAAAGTTGCTGTCATGATCACCAGTTGCAGCAAAAGTGGCGGTTGAAGCCCCAGTGATTAACTTTGTGGACTGTTGCAAACAATATCTGTCAATCTGTACCATAGTGACCATACCATTTGCCATTATTTAAATTGGTGGGAAGCAGTAGTGGTTGGCAGTCAATCCATGAACAATTATAAAATTGACAATTATATTTGCTGATCCACACTTAACATTATTTTGTCAAGTGCCCTATAGTTTATGGTACATAAAAAAATGGGATCTCTCAAGATTGGCCACTTTTTTTTAATAAACATACATATAATCTAGTGTCCTTGTGGCTTTATCCTTTCTATGCTTGTTTGTACCAACAAAACCATCATGCGTTAATGGTAAGAAAAATAAAACACTTGAACATTTTCACCCTTGGGCTTTCAGTCCCAGTATGCCTGACTGTAATAGTCTCTCATAATAGTAAGTGGAGAATTGGGGACATCTCTATAGTCCAATTCCCTATTGCCATTCTGAATTTATTTAAAGCTCCGCACAAAATCCCAAGATTTGGTATTAGATGAAAACTTATGACAGCCTGTAACCTCAAATGGTCTCAGTCAGCTCATTTTAAAAATAGGATAAAAGTCTCAAATTTGTCCCAATTTAACTAGTCCCATAGAATGTGTGATGGTAGGTAGTTTTTGTTTCTATCAGTGTAGAAATCTAGGGATCATTTAGTAGCCATTGCTTCAAGTCAGATGACTGAGGAAAGAATATTTGGAGCAGTACAGAACTGGTTTCTCTCCAAATAATCTTTTAAATAATTACAAGAGGGCTGCCCTGAATGTGTGGAAGGGGGTAAGAATAAAGATAGGGTTCACAACACATGCTGTACATAATGCTGACATTTTTTAGAGGGTGCTGCTATGTTATGTAAACTGTGGAGAAGGAGGTGGAGGACAACGAGCAGAAAGCTTCCCGCTGAGTCCTCTCCATCTAGGACTGTTATGTTGTTATAAAGCTCAGGCCACTCATAGATTTACATTTCTGTATGCCTATGTATGCCTATTACAGTGACCCAGAAAACAGCACCTTAAGGACATCTCTAATGGCACACACCTTATTTCTTTCACCAATGGTTTCCATTATCACATTCCATTATCACCCATCTATCTAGAAGGTGGATTTTGTTGTTGATCTGTAAAGGAATCTTTTAGACCACCAAATCCCTCTTAACCCAAGTGAACCCATTTTACAGAAATTTCTACTTTATTTATTGACCATATACTTGTTTGGGGTCAGTGATTCAAAGTAAGTTAACCAAAAACAGCCAGGAATCAACAAAATACCAAGTACAGAATGAGTCTGTTGTCTTTACAGAAAGGCATCAAAATGGAAAACCAAACGTCTATTACCGAATTCCACATTCTGTCCTTTTTTGCAAGCTCAAAGTATAAACCTATTCTGTTCTGTGTGTTTCTTTTGCTTTTCTTGATGGGAATCCTAATGAATACAACCATAATTACTGTAATAAGTCAAAACAAACACTTGCATACTCCGATGTACTTCTTTCTTTGTAACTTGGCCTTTTTAGATATCTTTTTTACAACTACAACTGTTCCATTGCTACTGTACATGTTGTCGTCAGGAAATAACACAATCTCCTTAACAAAATGTTTCACCCAAATGTATTTTTTTTTTATAGCCTCCAGTACAGAGGTTTTTCTGCTAGTCACGATGGCTTATGACCGATATGTAGCTATTTGTAAGCCTTTACACTATCACCGCATTTTAAGTAGGAAAACCTGTACAGTACTCAACCTTGGGACTTGGGTTATTGGAGCCCTAAATTCAGTTATACTGACAATTCCAGCTACAAAATTGTCTTTTTGTCATTCTAACATTATTAAACATTACTTCTGTGATGCTAAAGCATTGACTAGGATTGCCTGTGCTGGGACCGATGTCTTTTATACATCTGTATATGCTGATTTTTTCTTGATGGCATTCTGTCCATTTTTGTGTTACTTGGCATCATATGGTAAAGTGATCAGGGTCATCCTGAGTATTAAGTCCAAAGACGGAAGACAAAAAGCCTTCTCTACTTGTTCTTCTCATATCATTGTCATTCTCCTATACTTTAGTTTATCTGGGGGGAATTATTTGATGTCTTCATCAGAGTACTTTGCTTTCCAGGAACAAGTGGTCACTGCTCTGTATGCCAATGTAACACCCTTGGTAAATCCAGTAATTTACAGTCTACGGAGTAAAGAACTCAAACAAGCTTTACAGGAGTTACTGAGGAAGCTAATCAATGTTTGATATATAATATTCGTGGACAGAAAAGTAGGCTTGGTTAAAATACGTCAAGAAGGACTAAATGTGAAGGACATCCCTTTCCTCTTTCAAAAGCAGAATGTAATATAGCAAGTGGTGAACATATGGGGCCACATAAGAAATGTAAAGTGAAAAATATACGTTACTTAAAAAATGATTTATTTTGAAATACATTCCATGCTTCTATATAACTTTTTCAATATGTAGCCAGCCATTGAATCATTCAAAGTACTCTATGATTGCTATACTCTTAGAGAAAACCAAATAATAATTGAGACCATGCAGGAATAAGAACATTCAAACTTTTTTATTATTTGATTCTTATTTAGAATTACATAGTTTGAGGCTGACGTCTTAGTCTCAGTGTTAATGATCAAAGGTTACTAGATGCATGTTTCTATACTTACAGGATTACAAAATGGTATAAGTGTTAGGGGATGCTTATCTGGTCGGGGATCCTGTTCTGTATGCCACCACAGTATCACACCATGTTCATTCTGTTTAAGGAGAACAAGGAAATAGCAGAATCTCCTGCTTCCCTTTAGCCATACAGCTTGGGATGTATCTTCTTGGCATCCCCAGCACATACTCTGAGGCTGAGCACACCTGAAGGAGATTTTAGGTGCCGATTGGTCCCTGGCTTCATCCTGCCCTGCAATTGGCTGCTGGGACGTTATAGCCTCTCTGCTCACAGCCACCAGTTGCCTGTTGTAGCGTTAAGCTGGGCAGACCTGTTGTGGGCTCCTGGTCATCTGTTAGTACCTCAGTGTAGATTTCCTTTAGCCCCTGAACCTATCTCAAGTATCCTGGCCCCATTCTTGTGGCAAAGAAGCCAATATTTGATTTTTTTAACAGAAAATATAAAATATTGAAAGCAATATCAGTCCAGGACTGGACCTCTGAGAACCAATAGTCCACAGTGACTTCTGTAGCTTCGGGTAATAGTTAACCAGTGCACAACAATGAAGTACAGGTTACCTAAATTAGGCTTGAATGGCATGGAGGTTGGTGATAATGAACACAGTAGGCAGCAGGTTCACCCTATTTACAGTTAAAGCCCCAGCAGTTCTTTATCTTGCCAAGCAACCAGTTGGCATGGTAAAGTTTGATTCAAGTTTTAGTATTCCTGTTCTGATCATTTTTCTTAGTCACTCACAACAATAGTCTCAAACTCTGGGTTTGCAGCTTGATCTGTTTGTTGACTTTGCCATTCAACCGGTTGGCATGATAAAGTCCAATGTAAAGTACATTGGACTTTATCATGCCAATGTAAAGTACATGAATGTTGCAATATACAAACAATTGTTGCAAGCAATTCAAATATTTTTCTTTGCCAAAGGGTACCATTTGCCATTTACTTGTTTTTCACAGGTGAATGCAACATTCTTTTGGGTTGGGGGCTGTGACTAGGTTCAGTTTGTGAAGGATTGGAATATCTGATCCTTTAGGTGAAAAAAAAAAAGACTTCACTAGGGTTCAACTCAAACATCAAGAGGTTTCTTCCTGCTTTAACCCCCCTAGTGTTCTAATTATGTTCTTTATTTCCATTCAAAAAGCGTTACATTTTTTTGCATGGAAATTTATTTTACATTGTAGGCCTATAATTCTTAAGCATAACTCACCTAAATATGTCCAATATTTAAAAAATTTAATAAATAAAATAATAAACTTTAAATAAAAAAAACACAAAAATCCTTTAAAAAAAAATAAAAAATAGTGAAACGTAATATGACTGTACAGTAGCATGTATATTATGTATATATATTATATAATGATTTATTTGTATTGGACTCAATACAGCTATTTTGTATTGAACTCAATACAAAATTATTTGAATTTCTCGCCGCTCCTCCTGCCTGCACCGACGTCAACCCCAGAGATTGTCTCTGCAGTCGCCGGCTGAAGACTGAAGGAAGAAAACGTGTCCGGAGGAGCTGCAGGGACCAGCAGGTTGCCAGGGGGCTCCAACAGAACAAGGTAACTGTTTTTTTTAATGTTTTTAGCAACCCCGCGTGTGACTCAGGATTACTGGTTTTTGCATGGTAAATCTATCCAGAGTCACACTCGGGAATACCACTAGGGGAGATAAAGAATGTATTGCTAACTTAAAAAATGATTTACCCAACTTTAAAGAATATTTGTTTAAATTAAAAAAACAAATTGCCCAAATTCAAAGTGTAAGTAGTCCCTAACCTAATGGGTGAATATTGTTTGATGAGCACTTTCATTGTACAAAATACATCAGAAATTGCCGGTAAAAATATAATCATTTAAACTTCAGAGGTAGAAAATAATATTTACATTTTTATTGGAACATAATACTTATTTATTGTTAAAATATTTTGTATTTTTTTAATATTTGTTACCTGAGTTATTGTCTAGTTTCATACAATTTAGGAATCTTATGAAAATTTAAAAAACCCTTCTATCAAGATACAAAAACTTCTTTTCACACCTGAGTGTTTTTACCCTGTATGGGTTTGAGATCTATTCTATAGGAATAGAAAATGATCTGAGAGATTTTTAATCTTCCTCTATGACCCTTTTTCCATACAGTCATTGTTATTTTATAAAAAGCTTTGCACTTATTCCAGGATCAATAACTGGTGAAGGCCCATGATAGCCCTGAACTATTAAAGGGTATACTCAAGTCAACGGCTCATTGCAGAAAAGAGATACAAATTTGGCAATACATCTCATTGTTCATTGCAGAAGAATATCTGTAATGCTGTGCTAAAAAATTCTTTTTTATGGGGGTAATTTGAACGTTTTTGCTTCCAGACAGTTGAGTTCAAGGTGTATATTTATAGCAAGGTAAATTTAAATGATCATATATTTGTTGACAATACTACTGGTCTGATCACACAGTTCAGATACAGTGTCAAAAAAAAGGTTATACATATATATATATATATATATATATATATATATATATATATAAATTTACACGAATAGCAATGTATACATACACATATACACACATACATCATATAAAGAAATCAAATAGGGTCTGTGGGGCCTAGAAAGGGAAAGAAAATGAAAAGGATGGGGAAAAGGGAGCATTATCACCATATAGCAATGGAAGTACGAACATTGTTACCAATAACACAACCATAAGTCATAGTATACATTGTATATCCATGAGGAATCCAGAATATAACAACTGCAGTTCATGGATATCATCTACTATCAATCTAAGCATCCAGGAGAATTCAATAAACCAAAACCTGTCAATTTCAACATAACTGTTGAGAGATGTCCCCTCTGATGTTTGTTTGTTCTAATCCATCCAGGTCATGGTACATGGACATGGAACATGGTACATGGACTTTACAGAAAGTCTTCCTGAAAAACCACAATTTTGTTACTGAATTTTATATAATACCCTTCTCTGTAAGTGCCAATTATGAACTTCTTATTTTTTCTGCATTCCTTTTGCTTTTCTCTATGGAAATTCTGATGAACTTTACTATAATCACAGTAATAGGTAACAACAAAAATTTACAGGTCCCTATGTACTTTTTAGAAGTCTTTTTTACATCTACAACAATCCCTTTCCTGCTGTACATGTTGTCATCGAGAAATAACACAATTTCCTTCAAAAACTGTTTCACCCAGATGATTTTTTCTTTACAGAAGTTTACCTCTTGGTGATAATGGCTTATGACCAATATGTGGCTAAATGTCAGTCTTTACACCATCGTATTTTAAGTAGGAAAACTTGTATATTATGAAATATTGTAACCTGGGTCCTAGAAAGCCTAAATTCACTTCTGTTGATACTGCCAGCTACAAAAATTGTATTTTTGCCATTCTAATGTCATTAAACAGTACTTTTGTGATGCTAAGGCACTGACCAAAATTACCTGTGCGGGCACAGATATATTCTATAGGCTTTATATTTTGTTCTTTTCTTGATGGGATTCTTTCCTCTTTTGGGTTGTTTTACATCATATGGCAAAGTGATGATCAATGTCATCCTAAAAATTAAATCCAAAGATGGAATACAAAAAGCATTCTACACTTGTTCATCCCATTTGATTGTCATCCTTGTTTACTTTGGTGGAGCTTTTCTTATTCTGAAAATTTTGCTTTCCAGGAACAGACCATCACTGCTATGTATGCATATGGTACACCTACGGTAAACCCTGTAATTTATAGTCCACGCAATAAGGAACTCAGCCAAGCTCTGCAGAAAGCTCTGCAGGCAATTGTTTAAAATGTGATTATATTGCTATCTTGGCTCTTACCCCTAAACCTCAATAGCTCACCTCACTCATTTTATTTGCAGCAAGATGCCACCATCTACAGATATGTTTTAGAAGTCAGACCATTGGAAGATCCCACTGCCTGGATCCATAATATAATTTTCGTTATTTATTATGCTTTGGAAGCCTTTATGATTCCAGGACCCCTAGTTTACTGACCTTTCATGCTACCTATAGCCATACAACCATCATTTAGTTATTAATATTTAACTCTACTGAAATATTTATTTAGCAAAAGTGCTTGTCAAGGATCCAATAAATAAAGGCTAAATAAATATCTATATATATACCCTAGATTTTGTACAATACATATGGTGTTTTAACTTAGTATTGTAGCATTTCTTTAAAAACAAATGTCAGTCAATCAATATAAAAGAAAAAAATATATGTTTGATAATTTGTTCTATCACTGCCCACAATGTTTTGTGGTTGCTTAACTCCTTGGAACAGTAATTTAAACCAAATGAAATACAATAATTATAATTATAACAATGAAAAGATTACAATAATGATAATAATGTAAACAGACATCAAAACAAATAAAAAGGAAGATGGAGTTAGAACAAAGGAATGGAAATCTACCAATAAATACAGCCTAAAGAAACATGTCCTGGTAACAAAAATACATTATTACATTAAATGAGGGAGCAGAAAATAAGAATATAGAGGCAGCAACCCGGTCCTTAATAATATAGTTTATTTAAATATATTTTTTGGTATTTTTGTATAATTTATTCAATTTATATATATATATATATATATATATATATATATATTCTATATATATATCTATATATTCTAAAGTCACCAGGATTACGGGCACATCACCCCTTTCAGGGTGCTCTGGTGAAGACCAGGTGCCACTTAGATTCTGGGGTGATCACACGTTGCATGCTGGAAGGAAGATCCTAACATCCAGCCTTGCCCTTTGTATTTTTTTTTTTACTTTTTGCCAGGAACAGCAGTAGCTGCTTTCACAAAGGAAAAGTGGAGAAGAGCAGATTGCAAAAAAGAGACTAATTAAAATCCCGGTAGAGGAAACAAAAAGGCATTGGACAAATGGGGAGGCTGCACATTTTTATTTTGACAAAAGGAGGCTAGCTCCCTGTTAAAAAAAAAAAACTATGTACCTATTTCCAAAAAACAAAGGTAAAGTATATTTATTATAGGTAACTGATACCTTTAAAGTCCCATAAATGTTTAATTTTCATTGTTTTAAAGTATATTCAGTAAAACACAATTTCAAAAAGGTCTGAAGATAGTAAAATCATCAAACTGCTGTGATGGGGAAGGATGTCCCATTGACATGTGGGAATATATCCTAAGTGAAACACTTTTAGAAAAAGCATGTTGTTTTAAAAAAAAAATAAAAGTTAAAATATAGTAGGGAAAATATGTTTTTAAAGCCTGCAGGGATTAATTAGCATTACTATTTAGCTCATTATTATATTATTGCTTTGATTTACTTTCAACATGCACAAAAGTATGTTCATTTACATAGAAAACCACATTCAATTACATTACACTGGGGGCACTTAAGACTGCAACCACTTACAGTAAAGCATTTGTTACAAATTGTTTAATTAACATGTTTTGAAATGTGTTAAAGCTGCACACCCCACTCTCAGAAAATAAAAACTGTTGATGGGAAATTGACTGATCTATGTCTGGGAAGTAAAGGGAATGGTTTCAGTATATCCAAACTTAAAAAGGAATTAAACCCAAACGTTCTTAAAATAAAAAATCAACTTACCTTCAATCCCGCAGGGCGGTCCTATCCATCCGGTGGTCTCTTCCATTGGGTCCCGCATTGTCCCGGCTTCTGCCTGTGAACCGGGGCACCGGGCACAGCCATCCTCGTCTATTCTTCCAACATCACCCGACTCAGGCGTGAGATCGGGTAACATAGGTTAAAAAAAAATTTGCCGATCTCACTGCACATGCGTGAAATCTGCAAATACTTTTCCCTCCTTTTGCACATGCCCGAGAAGGCGAGAGTGCTACCCTCTGAGCCACCGTGCTGCCCAAAATTCCTGCCCAAATTGACCTAAAAGCTGCATATACAACTGCAAGTCTGAAAGGGGTCGCAACTGAAGAATAAATCTGACTTTCTAGCTAACTTCTTTCAATTTACTGGAATAACAAATTCAGCCAACATGATAAAAGCTCTAAACACATTCCCAGAATAATTCTATAAAAATGGCCAAAAGAGGCCACTGATTTTTCTAGGTATAATTTGTTGATCAATCACTTTGCACAGGGAGGATATAAAATATTCAGTCCATCCTATCGTTCTCTGCAATACAAAATGTTCTCTGCGCATCTACAGTCCATTACAGGTCAATTTGAATCTTCAAGTAAGTTTGCTTGGATGGTATGCATTGATGTGACTTTGTAATCCTCATTATTCTTAGTTTCCTCTTTTGCTGCAATGTTTGTTTGCGTGGTTTGTAATTTAGTAATTCTTCATCAATGTTTTGTCATTTTTCCACAAATATTAAGTACAAATGTATGCATGGTTGCACTCCAAACTGTTACTTGAACCCCTTTTATGCCTTTGTGCCATTCTCAAAGTCACATTGGTATTTAATTGTATTTTGTACATAACCTTTTATGACTAAATTGTCATGGTTTTTATTTCCTTGCCTTTTTTAATTTTAATAGTCTGATTTGCTGCCATACAACTCCTATGTTCATTTGTAGTTGTGTTATAGGTTTGTTTTCATTAAGCTGTGCTGCCTGATCTTAGCCCTATTGTATACAAACACACTTCCGCTTGCTGTCCAAACTGGTTGTGAATTAGTTGTCCAGCTGAGTTGCATACTCATTCTAACACACCTGATAGTGATGGAAGGAGGTACAGATCGCAAAGCACAACATCAAACCACAATGATTGCCAAGCTCACAAGCAGGGTCAGACACTCTTGGAAATGAACAGATGTTGTGTTGTTGCTCAACCTATTTTGCCCAATAAATAGTGGATTGTATGCATTATTTAGCTGTTTACATTAAACAAATAGTACTAGTAGCTAAAACTTCCAGGGACAAAAACACTTTGTACCAAACACGTGTTCTTGCTTTTCCAGCCTTTCAGGGTGTTTATGTAGTTTGAATGCCATTTTAGACCTTTGCCCACTATATATAATTGACCTACTCACCTCAGCTTGGTAGTGGAAGCACATAAGGTGGATTCCTCCTTTAACCAGAAGCAAAATCATCCATGAATGTTGCTTGGAGCCAAGCCCATGTATCAGAAATCATAGCGAAAAACTGGGCAATCTTTTCAATTTGAAGCATGTTAAGCAATATGCCCCCCAAAAAATCCTCTTTGCCTATATATATATTGTATATGTACACACATAAATGCATACATTTATATACAGTATATGCATGTATGTACACACATTAGTGCACATGAAGCAAAACAAACAATATACACATAAAAAATAATTCACCTGAATGATTATCCTTCCCTGAAAAAATGGCTGCGCATTTTTCAACTGATAGAACACAGTTCGTGCGCACAACAATGCGGATAACACTCCTGATGTTTGACGCACAACTATGCACATCAACAAATGAGTTTTAATAAGGCAATTGTGCTGTTTTTAACTTTTCAAACAATTCATAGAAGGGAACTGCTTAAAAACAAGCATAATTGACTTTTTTAAATTGTAGGTCCTGGGAGATTGTAAAAGCGATCACATAAAAACAAACCCCACAAAAAACAAACAACTACAAAATGTTTCAAACAACTTTATTCAAAATAAACCCATTTGCTAAAAGGTCACATTAAAATATAGAGACCACACAGACACCACTAAGTTTACATGACAAAATAAAAAACAAAAAAAACAAACACATATAAACCCACATATAAAGCCAAAATAGTTAAAAAATGGCCCAACAAATATTGCATTAAAAATTACTTACCAAACCAATATGCAATTTTGACTTATCAAGAGTGCAAAACTGGATAAAAATTTATTTATGCAGGACAAACATTTAAAGGTGGTAATAAAGACATATTACTGAAATGAAACAATATGGCCACAAACACAATAACATATCATTAACATTGACTTCCTAATTGCAAAATGGACATTGAAACATTCAAAGTTTAAAAAACAAAAGCAGCATTTGTACTAAATGGGAAACAAAGTATGAAATGTAGCAACATAGATTAAATAGGATAACAAAATAACAACAGCCCCCCTTCAAGAAAAAAAAAAAAAAGTCAAAGGAAAAAGCAAGTTAGACAACACCCTTATACATGCTCATATTTATGCGCACAGCTGATACAAATTCCCCTGCAATTGGATGTGCGCAGTCCGTGAAATTTGGCTGTTTGTTTTTTTTTCAGTTGCACATTTCAAAATCATTTATTGATTCAATCCTTTGGATTTGTACATCAGTGAACACCTATCTAATAAAAATACATTAGAACAAAGTAGAGGAGAAGGCTTCAATGTTAAAGCCATTTATTAAATGTGTGCGTTTAGTGTAACTTTTTAAACTTTTATTTTTTTACACATTATCCCCCAATGACAGGATGATTCCCATAGCTGCATTCATTCAAGAACACCCCAAACATTTTTTATTTATGGCTAAGTGTAAGATGTGTGCCATTAGAAAGAATGATTTTTAGGGGAACAGTGACTTTTAATGCAAGCTCGCCAGTGTCGAGCTGTCGGAGATCCACGGTTTAGAGTGAGCAATCATTTCAGTTGATAATAGCTTGGAGAATACACCAGTGTATTCTTGCCGGTCGAAATTAGCTTGATAAGTAGGTGTTTGGCCTCTGATTCCGGGTCGCATGTATACACACGTGAGCGAGCTTACGATTTGGCATGATAAATATCAGGCTCCCCCTATCTATTTTGGTTCTAATGTAGATAAGTATAGTGTATTTTCATGATATAAGGTTTATTTATTTTTTGTGAACCTGTTTTCTTTTTAATATTCCATAATTCTCCTAACCAGAAGTGAACCT
>NC_092864.1:7923681-7924263 GCF_032062135.1 Pyxicephalus adspersus
GTGAAGAACAGGTGTCACTTTAATTCCAGGGCGATTCCATGTTACGTGCTAGAAGGGAGTACATAACAGCCAGCCTTGACCTTTGTGATTTTTGCCAGGAACAGCAATACTGCTTTCCCAGATGAAAAGAGATGAGCAGATTGCAGAATAGAGACCAATAATAACCCTGGAAGAGTTATAAATAATGTATTTGACAAGATGAGGCTGCTTGTGTTTATTCTAACAAGAAGAGGCTAATTCCTTGTTAAAAACAATGCAAACATTTCTGTAAAAAATAGTATATTCGCTATAACTTAATTTTACAGGAAGCCGTTGTCTTTTGTAATTTTTAGCGAAGGGTTGTCATCAAAACTGCTCTGGACAGAGGGATGCCACATTGACACAGGGAATATATCCCAATTGAAAAAAAAATGATGTGTTTTTTCTGTAAATAAAGTTTAAAGTAAATTAAGGTTAAAATATAGTAGAGAAAATGTTTTAATGCCTCGAGGGATTCATTAACATTAACTTTTAGCTCATTATTATCTCAATGCTTTGATCTATACCTCACTTTCAATGTGCACAAAAACTTGTTAATTTACA
>NC_092864.1:7924980-7933880 GCF_032062135.1 Pyxicephalus adspersus
TGAATATCATTTTTTTTAGGGGTCTACCCATGGATGTCATTAAAAAAGTTCATGTCAAGCCACATCCCAGTTACAGCATGAAAGACAAAGAAGAGAAAATATGTGGGATTTAAAAAAAAAATACCTTTATTGAAAAATAAATTAAAAGTTTGCATTATTTACATAAAAGGGGTTATCTGCAAAAGAATTACATTTAGGTATGTGTCTAACTATACTATATCACCAGAGACCTCCATTATGCTGAGAGGTTAGAAACTTATATTACATATATAACATAGTAGTTCTAAAAACCTTAAGAAACCATTCAACTTTTTTCAATACTTTTCACAGATATAAGTCTGCTTCTTCAGGAGATGTAATGGTTAGGAGGTAAGTCGGTAAAATCTTTAAAACAATTGCATGTACGTACAATAGGCTAAAAAAAAATATCCAAAAGATCTAAATTACCTTAAAAACTCTTCCAAAGCCAATAACCCTAAACAGGGGTAGGGAGGAAGGCTCAAAGAGAGTCTCTAGAGACTTTTTTTTTTCTAAAAAATGCCCAACACGTTTCACAGACAATGTCTCTGCTTCTTCAGAGAATATCACATACAATGCTTGAGGAAACAAAAATATTTCCACCATCTATGAAACTTTATGTAATACATGTATAGACACAATAAATAGTTCCCATTATTTATTTAAATGGCAGTGGCTAGGACATTGGGTCAGCTCATGGCAGAATGCCACAGCTCATTGCAGGCCTGAAATCGCCCTAATAGTTAAATTTTTAACAACGAGTCTGAAAGGGTCCTCGGGGCACATTTAATAAAAAGCCTAAACAAAATCCCAGAATGATTTATTACAAAATGCCAAAAGAGGCCACTGATTTCCCAGGGTATCATTTGTTGAACAACTCCTTGTACAGATAAAGTATAAAATATCCAGTCCACCTCATTGTTCTTTGCAATACAAAATGTGTATTGCTATGATGGTAAGCTATGCTTTTTTTATTATTGCAGGCTTTTTGGGAGCTGTTATGAAACCATTAAGTGTGATATATGTGGTTCAGCTGGTATTAGTATTTCCAAAATTTCGGATTTACATTTTAGTAGTTCAGTATGCTGATACAAGGACATGGATTATGTTACATAGCTCTGCGGTAAGATTACAATTCAGTACTTAGAACTATGAGATTTTTTTGCTGTATGCTGTTGCTTTATATATTGTCCCAGCACTTCTTACAAATGGACCAAAAAAGAATAATAGGGAGCTCATTATTTTACATGCAACACATTTTTATTTGTTGTGCTTATTCTGATTCTAATGCAGGTAACTGAAATGTATTTTATTATATAAGGTTTGATCTGTTTTGTGGTCTTGTTATATAAATTTACTGCATTCCATTTTTCTCCTTAGGTTTAACCAAAGTAAACCCAGATTACATAAATGCAATGTATAAAATTATATGCAAAAGCAAACATTGACATCCTTTATAAGATTTAACATTTATTTGTAAAATATGTTTTTGTAATATTCTTTATTTGTTAAAAAGGGATAATAAACAAAAATAGCACAATAATAAAAGGCATAATAAAAGCACATAAGCATAAGTAATATCATGGCACGCATCTTACACAAGAACGTATGAACCAAAATATGAAGTGGTCCACATATTCTATGAAAAATATAGGCAGACAACATAGCAACAAGGGTAAAATATATACAGAAAAGTGCAGATAACCAAATAAAATGAATGAACAAAAAGCTAAGAAGGGGTATGGTCCAGGTGGTGTCTATATTCTTGGGAACCCTGAAACAGCAACGATGCACTCTAGGCCAAAAGGAGCAGCTTTCATGTAAAGTGATACCTGGTGACCCTGCTATATAGCTGCTCGTGTTTTGGTTGACAACTGTCCCATAATTGCTTGTGTGTTGTCATGTTGTGACATGCAGCACTTGTTGAGAATGCAGGCTGTCATGCTGAATCATACAAACATGGTCACTCTCAATCAACCGATTCAAGACAACAGTTTGCAGCGAGTGCATGTGCAAAAAGTGGCTGAAACAGGCTGAAGAACAACAGCCGCATAGAGATGCAAAATTTTTAAAACATTTAAAAAAAGGTGGAAAAAGTCATTTATTTAAAATAATGGTAATATTTTTGTGATACATGTGTTTCTGCAATATAGAGTTTAGATTTTTTTAATGTTTTGCTTTTCTTGTCTGATTTTATAGAATGCAAACAAAATGGAAAATCTTACCTGTTATGATGAATTCCAAATTGTGCCTTTTAATGTAAGTGCCAAAAACAAACCTTTTCTTTTCTGCGTATTCCTTTTTCTATACTTGATGGGAAATGTCTTGAATTTCAGTATAACTATAGTAATTTGTATCAATGAAAACTTGCACATTCCAATGTACCTCTTTCTATGTAACTTAGCCGTGATCGATGTCATGTTTCCAACAACAACCGTCCCATTACTTTTGTACATGTTGTCGTCGGGAAATAACAAAGTCTCCTTTAACCAGTGTTTTACCCAGATGTTTTTTTTCATGGCAGCCGCCAGCACTGAAGCTGTTCTTTTGGTCATAATGGCCTATGACCGGTATGTGGCCATCTG
The DNA here is from genome assembly GCF_032062135.1 of Pyxicephalus adspersus. NCBI lineage: Eukaryota > Metazoa > Chordata > Amphibia > Anura > Pyxicephalidae > Pyxicephalus > Pyxicephalus adspersus. Next base: position 7,927,584 of record NC_092864.1, read on the forward strand.
CAGGCCCCTATATTATCATAACGTTTTGAGCAGGAGAAACTGTACAATGTTAATTTTGATATCCTGGACTATAGGAATCATGAATTCTGTAGAACTGACAACCGCAGTCTCAGTGATGTCATTCTGCCGTTCTAATATTATTAAGCAATATTTCTGTGACTCCAAAGCTCTTTCAAAACTTTCCTCTGGCGGCTCTAATTTCTTCCGTTATTCCATCTATGCTGACTTCTTCCTCTTGGGATTTGTATCGTTTTCGTGCTGTTTGAGCTCATATGCCAACGTAATCAGTGTCATATTAAGTATGAAGTCCAAAGAAGGAAGGCAAAAAGCCTTCTCCACTTGTTCTTCCCATCTTACCATCATCATTATTTACTATGGCTCATCTGCCTTGAATTTTTTAATGTCTTCAACAGAATATTTTCCATTTCAAGAACAGTTAATCACTGCTCTTTATGCCAACATCCCACCCATGGTTAACCCTCTCATCTATAGTCTACGTAGTAAGGAACTGAAACAAGCTATGCAGAAAATATTTAAATTTAGTTAGATTACATATTTACAAATATGTAATATCACAAATTACATATTTTGTCATATTTAGTTTAGACATCAAATTCCTCACCATCCACGGATGTTTCATAGTCACTTTTTAGAAGTCAGAAATTTGGTTGTCCCTCATTGCCAGGATTTATAATACCATTGTCATACTTTGGCATCATTGGGAGACAAGGTATGATTCTATCTCCCCTAGTCTACAGATCTTCCATACTATCTAAAACTATACAAGCTATATTAAATCATTATGAATTCTAATTTTTTTTTCCATTTATGCTTTGGCTGATCTTACAAATTGCCTTGTTTATTTCTAAGCTCCTTTCATATTGATTGTTTTCAGAATGGTCCTACTGTAGTCCTAATTGTGTTGTTTTTATGCTTTCTCTCTGATCAGTTGTATTTGCTTTTTTACTAAGCATTACCACTCTGTATTATGTATACTATGCTAAGTTGTCAAGATACTTTTCTATAACACAAATGTTATTGTTCTAAAATCTCAAATAAAGTACACAATTATAAACATCTGATTGTACTATTTAATGTAAATTCATACTTATGGCAACAATAGCCCAAACATATATTTTCACAATACACAGTTTTGGGACTTTAATGGTACCAATCCTATCCAACTATAATGCTAAAACAAACTTTTATTTAGAAAAAAAAACCCAGCAAGATTTACATGCAACCATATTAAAAATTAATTGTTGTTAATGGCAAATATTCAATCAATGTTTTCCAATGCGTTTCGCTTAAATTGCTTTGTCAGGAGGAATGTTTGCCAAATCAGTCTACAAGGTGACCTTCATGTTAGAACATTAGCAGAAAAAATATTTGTTACATTTGCTATTGTTCTTTTATTCTTGAGTTATACACTTATATGCCTTATGTTCAATAATAGCCCAAACATAAAACTCTTTAATATTTAAATTATTAGAGGATAACTCTTATGAATTAAAAAAAAATGACCAAATTAAATTAGAAAGGCAAACCCTTCTCCTTTCAAAATATAAATTTGCTATGTACATTAGCAAGGGGTGTATGTAAAGATCTCATATTATTAATATTATTTAAATTTTCTTTTATATTTTTTAAATGTATTATTACTATTACTTTATTATATTTATTACTCAGTATTGTAACAATCATTTAAGAGGCACTGTCAATATAACATGAAAGAAAAACTGTACTCAAGAAAGGGGGATAAAGAGGTGGATGAGATCATGTAAGAGGGCATGGTCATGTGATCAAGTGATGAATGAAGAAGTAGGTGGGTGGAGCCATGAGATAGGCATTGTGTTTGAGAGTGAGGCAGTGGGTGGAGTCAGGTAATAAGGTGCATGGTAAGAATGGAGGAACTTTGTCACCAATACCTCTTGTAATTCTTCTGCCAGGAACAGCAATAACTGCTTTTACAGTGGAAAAGTGGACAAGAACAGTTTGCAGAATTTATGAATCCTGGTAAAGCATACATTTGACATGGGTGTGGCTGCTTCTTATTCAAACAGGAGTAAGCTAGGTCCTCATTAAAAAACTGTTTTAAAGACTCTTTTTAAAAGTAGGTAAAAAATTTTGCAGGGTTCCCCAATTATATTCGAACCCGGGCCCTTTTTAGGAATATTTGGGCTCTTATTGACCATAAAAAAGGGGAGTGGCTTTGTTAGAAGGTGAGTCCACAGAGATCCCGTGACCATACTAAGTGAGGGGCGACAGCAGTTCCCACAGAGAGAGATTACTGGTTGCTGCTATTAAACTTTTTTCTTCCTCCTCTCCCAGTCTGTGGCTCTCCTGCTTTATGCCTTTAACCTATGTTAAGTTATTTACAGCTGCTTCTAGACCAGATTCAGTTTCACAGTTAGGAGGGGCCACCTCCCTGTCTGAAAACCTTTGCTTGTCCTTTTTAAATATACTTGAAAAAGAACTCATGGGATACACTGATAAACCATGATCTTCTTATATTGAAGAGTCCTTCTTCCCTTTCTCAGGGGAAATAAAGGTTGGGCATTAGTGCATGGGCTGGCTTCATCCTCTCCTATAGTCCTTATTTACCAGCCTTGAGATGGAAATCTGTGACATTTCTTCAGACTAATAGTTTGGAGGATGCTTCAGAAAGTGTCTTAGATTTAGCATAGAAGGAAGTAAAAAACAATTGATCATGACTCACAGGAAGGTAATTGATCTGTTTCTGAGTGTAAGAGAAGAAGGTGGTTTGGGTTCACCCAAGCTTGGTCATCCACACTAAAACTTCAAGAAGTAAATAGAGGATATAAGATTACCTTCAAATCATATATATAGATATATGCTTATGTAACCAGCCCCCTTAGGGCATTTGAAAAGCTAAAGAAACAGGAGATCCATATACCTTTTCTGGGTCTGATAAAATAATGTTTTTTTAGGGTGTTACCCAAGATTGAAACTTACATAGAAAGAACAGTGAACATATTGATGAAGCACTTATTATATTACCATAGTAAAAACTCTGTAATTGTGCATATCAAGTACATCAACAAGTTTGAGAATCTATGAAAAAAGGATATCACGAATTTGATTGAATTCTTTTTGAAACAGGTCCTAAATTCCAACGCATTTCACAAAAACTCTTCCTCAGGACATATAGGAGGTTTGGAATTCTAAACCTTTATGCGATATACTGAAGAAGGTTAGATGTACTTCCAAAAATACTTATTTGGATTTACCTCTTTTTGCAAGGCAGACAGTCCCCACCACTGACTACCCTGGGAAAAGAGGGACACCTAATTGTGGTAATTTAGGAAGTGCTTAATAAATAAGTTTGCTGTTTTTTTCTATGTAAATTACATCTTTTTGTAACAACCTAAACACTCCATTCCTCTACCAAGACCCAGTATAGGTAGATGGATCTCCTGCTTCCATTGTTTATCACACTAAAACTATATCAACTTGTTCAAGTTGTAAGAAATGGGTATGACCAAAATTAAGTAATGTCAGGAGTGTTTAACCCATACTTACCCCTGATGCCACTGCCACTTCCTTTCAACTACCCATGCTGCACATAGTTGTTCTGTATGTCTGATATATAGAATGAGCACAGTTGTTTCTATACTTTTTTTAGATTACACTAATCAGAGAAAGTGATTCTGACAAATGATAAGTAAGAAAACTGATTGTTAAAACTGTTCTACTTTAAATTGACCACACACTAAGAGCCACATTTATTCAACTCTCCAAACCTGGAGAAGATAGACTCTATCCTCTCCAGTCTTGGAGGCCCAAAGTTTAATGCAAATTTTTGGGATTTAGAACAGTTACAGAAAAATCTTTTTATCACATGTCACCTAAATAGTTCAACATGTTCAACTGTACAAACTAGAGATGAGCAAGAAGGCCTCTGACAGTCTCGTGAAAATTTCCTTGAACTTTCGGTGGGTTTGTGAATTTTCTGGGAATTGATTTCGCGAATTACATTAAAGTCAATGGGCCAACTTTAAACATTAATAGCAAAGTCCCTATACATGTTAGAACCACCAAATTTGCTAGGTAAGTGTAAGAGAACAGTGGCACCAAGGAAAAATACAAAAGTTCTAAAAGACCCTGTGGTTTTCTAGAAAATGGCAGACAAAGTGACAGCAGGCAACTAGGATTTTTGTGTGATGGACAGAGTACAGAAGGCAGCACAAACATTAGGACATTGAGAAAGGGTGAGCTCAACCCACTAGTAACAGTCTGTGCTGTCAAAACAGCAGGAAAAAGTGTTGCTATTTAATGTTCGCACCCCTATTGAATTTTCATAGCTTTATTTACACTATATAAATTCTGTTTATTAATAATAAAAATTTCTAGCTGGCATCATGACCTGGATGACATGTGTTAGGAATGCCACCCATTAAGTTGTGGACAAGTAGTGCAGTGACATTAGGCAAAGGGATGGAGGACCAGAGACGGAGCGTGGGTCAGCAAGAGCAGTAGCAGTGTGTGGCCTCTGGTCAGCTATCGCCAGGGGGACCGCATTGGTAATGAGTCATGGAGAACTGGGTGTAAGGTATCGTCAATGTCACCCAGAAGTGTACAATTTTATTGAATTAAGTACTGACAGGTGGCAGCAGCAACAGGAGCAGGAGACGATGGGCCTTGAGACGGTGCTTGGACCGCATTGGTAACTGGCATCTAGAGCTTGGTGTAGTGCATCGTCAATGACACCCAGAAGTGTACAATTTTATTGAATGGAGTACTGACAGGCGGCAGCAGCAACAGCAGCAGGAGACAATGGGCCCTGAGACGGTGCTTGCACCGCATTGGTAACTGGCATCTAGAGCTGGGTGTAGTGCATCGTCAATGACACCCATTAATACAATTAGTATTAATTATTAGTATTAGTATTAGACACCCATTAATACAAAGTGTGTAATACAATTTTAGTCAATAGAGTACTGACAGGCAGCAACAGCAACAGCAGGCGGAGGATGCGATGGGCCCTGAGACGAGCGTGGACTGCATCAGAATAAATTATCTATTTTTTTTAAAGAAATACAGAACTTTTTCTGGCTTTTTTGATAGATAGCAAGTCCTATCAGAATGAAATATCTGTTTTTTAGAGAGTAGGACAGAAATGTTTCTACCTTTTTTCCTAGATAGCAAGAGGTAGCATCAAAAACTGCACAATCTCACAATCACAAGGCTCCCAACCTCCTCTCACTGCTTCTTTCTCTGACACAGAACACAAAATGGAGTGACTAACCCTTCCTTCCTTCCCTGTATAAATGCCTGTGCTCAGATCTCTTCTGATTGGGCTATTGGGCCTTGCTCTGCATCCTGGGAGCAAATGATTCGCTCCCAGCCACGCCATTCTAGCCAGCCCCCCTGCATTTTCCCTCGTTTTTTCGGTGAGAACACGACCTCATGGCGAATTACAAGGCCTTTCTCGCTTAAATGTTCAGTATGCGAGAAGGGCCCAATTCACCACGAGATCGAACTTACAAATCTCGCTCATCCCTAGTACAAACTTACTTACAGCAAAAAGAAGCACACACAAAGTACAATGCAATATTTTGGGAGCATAATAACTGGGGCAAAAGTGTGTTTATATAAAACATCACTTAGAAGTTTACAGTTCAACTGTACACAACTTTCTTTTTGCTAAATTGAGAACTTGCATATTATAATGCAATGTTGTGTTTTTTTTTTTACAGATCAGTGTCAGAAAATACTTTTTAAAATATGTATCCTACATAAAACTCATATAACTTACTGTGTACAACTGTGCAAACTTGCTTGCTGCAAAACGAACACATGTAAAGTATAACTGGGTAGCTGGGGTCGAAAATGGAGTTTCAAAATGACTTCACATATCATCAATGAAGCAATCAGAATCACTGTATTAATCATAGCAGAAACAAAAGTCCCATTAAATCCATAAAATTCAATTATTGTTCGTAAGTAACTACAAATTAAAATAACTGCAACCCTCAGTTAATGCTGAAAATAAATCATTACCAAAACATTATACTTTAGCACTTTTCAGCCTGAAGATTATATAGAACAATGCCATGTAAATTTACTAACTCACTTTCTACCTAACATTTTACCACTTACAAGTTTAAAGAGCTTAATGAACTGCTTAACATTAAAAAAGTTTTAAACAAAATCTCAAAATAATTTTTTTTTTTTCAAAACTATGTTTATTGGTTTTTTAGCAATTTTACAAACACAATCATAAAAACAAAAACCGATAGAGGGACAAAACCTCATAGAGGGGACACAGAAAAT
>NC_092864.1:7937730-7940157 GCF_032062135.1 Pyxicephalus adspersus
GGTTATCTGTTAGTGCCTGCTGTGCGGATCTAAGTTCCCGTTGGGCGGACAAAAAATGAGATAGTGTCACCTTTTTCCTATTAGCTAAAAAAGAGATAATCTTGCCTCGAAGGAAGGCCTTACCCGCCTCCCAGAAAAGTACTGGTTCATTTCTGTGAACCGCGTTATGTTGGGCATACTCTAACCATGCCGATGTCAGTGTTGCCTGAAATTCCGGGTCTTTACATAAATATGATGGAAAGCGCCAAGGCACATAATCGCCCCTGGGAAAGTGATCTCTCAACTTAAGAGAGATAGGGGAGTGGTCAGATATAGCCATGACATGTATTTCTGGTGATTCAATATGTTCCAGAACTGCATCTGTGCAAAACAAGTAATCTAAGCGGGCCTGTGCTACATGTGCTTGGGAGACAAAAGTATACTGGTGCTCCAGGGGATTAAATTGTCTCCAAACATCATTCAGAGACATGGCATGAGCAAAGTCAGCCAAGACCGAGTGGGATGGTGATTTAATGTTAGATGCCTTTGGGCTAGGACATCTATCTTCCGATTGCACCATAACTTAGTTAAAATCCCCTCCTAATATTTTACGAGGAGTAGGATCCTGGGCAACCCATGTGGAAATTTCCTGGAAAAAGGAGGATGATGGTGAATTGGGAGCATATATATTATAGATAGATAGATCATAATCAAATAACTGAACAAGCACTCTCACAATGCGTCCCGCCGAGTCACATTGCACCGTCTTGATCTTGCCCTCGAAAGATCTATGGATCAAGATCAGGGCTCCAGCTTTCCTGTCAGCAGAGGGGGTGCCATAGACCTCTCCAACCCAAAGTTTTTTCATTCTATGGAAATCACCGACACCCAGGTGCGTTTCCTGTAACAAAGCTACATCCGCTCTTAGTCTTTTCAAGTGACGTAACACGGACATGCGTTTGTTAGGGGAACGCAGGCCCTTAACATTCCATTAAACTATTTGCATATAATTCGAAGATAAGGCTTACATTTATCATGGCTACAACAAATATAGTGAAGCTGCAGTATGCTGATTGCACATAGTAAGTACAGGCATTTTGATCTACTATAACCACCAGTCATGAGAACACAGTAAGGAATCAATGGGTTAAGCCCAGTATACAAGGCAAAGGTATAACTGGTGCAATACTCATGACTGCTGTGCAAACGGATAAAGAGAGTGTATCCCATAACAACCAGAGGGACATGAAGAAGAAACATTATGAAAACATAGGGGAGGAGACAAACAAGAAACAATAATGACTTTCCTTTTTTCCTCGCAGAGCATAAGGAAATGTACCAAGTCAGTAACATTGGCGAAAACATCATCATAGTAGTAAATGCGGGCTCACACCTCACAATATGGGATATATAGATGGTCAGTTTCAATTCGAAACAAAAAAGATTAAGGCACTTTTCAATAGAGATAAGGGTAAATCGCATTATCTCGCCTTTGGCTGCATCTCAGTGTGATGAATATCACAAAATTTTTTAGCAGGTGCATGGACCGAATGCCTGGACATTTTTGGAGAGCCCACTGGAACCAGGGGACGCTCATTGGAGCGAGGAGGGGAGGTACCGGAATCTTCTGACGGTGTAGAAGAACTGTCAGACAATAAAGTGCGCACCAGGCTTTCCGCCTCTTCAGCAGAGGTGAACAAATATTTCCGCCCTTGTTGGTCGGTGAAGTGAAGGATGGCAGGGTAGGCCAAAGTAAAACGTAGCTTATGTTGGTACAGCGTGGAACACACTCGTTGAAAACTGCGCCTCTTGCGTGAGACTTCTGCTGAATAATCCGCAAACAATAATAGAGAGGCTCCCTCATATTGCAATTTGCGTTGGTTCCGATAGGCATGAAGTATGCGGTTTCTGTCGGTATAATAGCTGTAAGCCACCAGTACCGGTCGAGAATTAGACCTCTCCGCACGAACCGGACCCAATCTGTGTGCGCGTTCAACCCTGCAGGGCATTGTAAGACCCAATAACTGGGGCAAGATCATGGAGCAGAGGTCGGATAATTGGGACGGTTTAATGTTTTCTGGTAGGCCCACAACGCGTATATTATTGCGTCTAGATCTGTTTTCTAAATCCTCAATTTTATCTTGTAAGACTTGTGCTTTAGTTTCTAGCATAGAGAGAGTCACTCTGGCAGATGTGACATCATCCTCAACTAATGTAATGCGTTGCTCGGCACTATCTAATCTTTGAGACTGTTCCTTTAAATCTTTCCGCAAGGATTGTATACCTTTGTGTACTGCAGCATCGATAGCTTCCTGCAATGTAGGTTTCAGCAAAGCAGCTACAGCATCAGCAATTTGTGCAGGTTGGGAAACAGCAGCAGGATCATCAGACTGTACCTTAGATGCATCAGCGTTGGCAGCATGGGGCGTGCAGGCTGCGGCGGCCATC
>NC_092864.1:7940212-7977762 GCF_032062135.1 Pyxicephalus adspersus
TTTAGAAGAGATGAAGGTGCCAGGAAACGGTCCATCAAGAGCTGAGCTGGCAGCGTGTGGAAGGCGGGAAGGTGAGTAGCGGTAGTGCCGGTTTTTTATTACGATATCCCGGAGGGGAGCAGGAGCCGCGCTTACATGCTTCCTACTCGCGGGGCGCCGGAACCGGAAGTCCAAAATAAATTTTTACAAAGAGCCAAAAGGGGCCACTGGTCTCCCACGGTACAGTTTGTTGAAAAACTTCTTGTACAGAGAAGATATAAAAAAAAAACAATTCACATCATGTTCTCTGCAATACAAAATGTGTATTGCTATGATGGTAAGCTATGCTTTTTGTGCTATTATTGTAGGCTTTATGGTGGTCATTATGAAACCATTATTTGGGATATATGTGGTTTAGCTGGTATTAGCTCTGCAGTAAGAATACCAATTCAGTTCTTTAGGATCTAATGCTATACTATAGATCAAGAAGAAAATTAATGCCTTCTGGCTTGGGTTTGCTTTATATGTTGGCTCTGCATTTTTTTGTATAAATGTATCAAGCAAGAAAAGTAGGGGCTACCTAATTTACAAGCATAACCTTTATATGATGTGTCTATTCTAATTCCAAAATGCATTCCTGAAATGTATTTGTATGGTATAAGGTTTAATCTGTTTTTTTTTTTTTGTTTTGTTTTTTTGTGGACCTGTTATATAATTTAGTATTTTTTTCTCTTTGTATTTATGTTTCTCCCTAAATTTTCTTGAACCCAAGTGAACACAGCTCACATGAATGCAATGTAATGAAGTATATGTAAAAACAGTCATTAACATCTCAACATTTAACATGATATTTTCAAAAAATACAATAGTTTTTTTGCATATTGTTGTATTCATTTAAAACAATACTTGGTGGCCCTGCTATAAAGGTTATGATGTTGGCAGTACCTATTTTTTGTGACAACTGTCTCACAATACTCATAAGTTATCATCTTTTCACATACACCTCTGATGTAGATCACAGGCAACCATGGCACCACACACCAGCATGGTCAATCTCAGAAAGACAATTCAGAGCAATGGCATTCAACCATCTTCAACGAGTGCATGTAGACACTAAAACGGCTGCAGGAAATCAGGAGCAGGAAGATGCAATGAAATAAATAAAGAAAGGAATTCATTAATAAAAAATTGTAATATGATTATGGTATATGGATCTTTTGAAATATAAATGTAATTAACTCAAATGTAAAATCATTTTCTGATTGTAAAGAATGGCATCAAAATGGAAAACCTCATCTGTTAATGGTGAATTCCAAATTGTGCCTTTTAATGCAAGTGCCAAAAACAAGCCTATTATTTTCAGTGTATTTTTTTCTATACTTCATGGGAAATATATCAAATTTCAGCATAATTACAGTGATTTGTATCAATGAACAGATTCATAGATTGAATCTATGTAACTTAGTCTTGATCGATGTCATGTTTCCAACCACAACCGTCCAATTACTATTGTACATGTTGTCGTTGGGAAATAACAAAGTCTCCTTTATCCAGTGTTTTACCCAGATGTATTTTTTTATGGCAGCCGCCATCACTGAAGCTGTTCTTTTGGTCACGATGGCCTATGACCGGTATATAGCTATCTGTAAGCCCTTACACTATCGTAATGTTTTCAGTAGGAGAAATTGTACAAAGTTTATATTGATATCCTGGACTGTAACATTTGTGAACTCAGTAGAACTGACAAGCATAGCCTCGCTGATGTCGTTCTGCCATTCTAATATCATTAAACAATATTTCTGTGAGGCTAAAGCACTGACTCTGCTCGCTCTAAAGTCTTCTATAACGCCATTTATGTTGAGTTGTTCTTTTTGGGATTATGGCCATTCTTGGGCTGTTCGGCCTCATATGCCAAAGTGATCAGTGTTATATTACGTATAAAGTCCAAAGAAGGAAGGCAAAAAGCCTTCTCTACTTGCTCTTCCCATCTTACCATCATCTTTATTTACTATGGATCATCTGCCTTGGACTTGTTAATGTCTTCAACAGAATATTTTCTATTTCAAGCACAGTTAAATACCACCCTTTATGCCAACATTCCACCCATGTTTAACCCTCTCATCTATAGTTTACGTAGTGAAGAACTTAAACAAGGTTTGAAAAAAATATTTAGGTTACTTGGCTTCTTAAATTAAAAGGATTTTTGGATTATTATATCTTTTAAAATGGAAGCTCTTCTTATTTTTTTTAAATTAAATAAAAAAAGATTATTTTTTAAATTTAGAGAGAATTTATAATAATAGTTAAGTCTATTGGTTTAGAAATTAAAAAGCAACCTTAGATGCAATTGCAAAATTGAAGTTCTTCAATTTAATGTTACGTTCATTTAAATTTGAATATGCATTTAAATAACATTTTACATTGAAAGCATAACTATACTAATAAAAAATAATTTTAAAAATAATACTATGATATTAAAAATTTTTGATCATATATTTGTTGGCAGGAGGACTGGTAGGCTCATACAGCTACAGTGCTAATATACTTTTATATGTATTACTAAGTATTGTTACAATATGTTACGTTATATACGATTATATATATATATATATATATATATATATATATATATACGATTTGTTAGAAAATGTCAGTCCTAAAAAAAAAAAAAACAAACAAAAAAAAGGTAATTTGTTTTATAGGTGCCTACGATGCTCTGTGGTTGCTTGGCCTTTTATGGGAGCCACTGGTAAGTGAAATAATGTCAGAATCTTTGGTGCACTTTAAACTTTAAGGAAAAAACTTTAGGATATAGCATAGTTCTGTACTTAAATAAAAAAAAAAATAACATTAGTAATATAAACAAAAAAAAATGTAAGAAACAGAGTAGAAGGTGGTTTCAGTTGACCGAAGCTGGATCATCAAAGACATTTTCAACTTAGTAGTAGGGAACGGGCATTACCATAATTAAGAAAGGACAGAAATGCTTGCAGTAGCAGTCTTTGAAACCCTAATATAGCCTAGTTGTGCCACTGACTAGTCTCTGTCTATTTTGTTTGTTTTCTATGTTCATAATATAGATTAAGCAGAATTCTGCCCTTAAAGAGGAAATAAGCTGAAAAACGGTGAAAACAAAAAAAAAATGCCCCTACCTTCTATCCTGCAGCACAGTTGATTGGTCCTGACGTGTCTTTCATCAGGTCCTGGGTCGTCCTGGCATCCGTCTTCGAGCCAGCACGCCAGGCACCGCATTCTTTGCTTCTTGTTCCAGGTTTCTCTTCCTACGTCACCCGACCCATGTGCGAGATTGGGTGACTTAGGTTGGAAAAAATCTTGAGATCGCAATTTTTTTACATTTCACTTAAAGGCTCCTCTTGCGCATGTCTGAGATGCTTGGGCCTGTGCAGAAGAAGCACCCAGGAGCCTCCAGGGATGTGTGACATAGGTATCTTGGGAGGCTCTGCCTTTCCATTCATTCTCCATTGCCTAGGTGATCGAGAATTAGGGGGCGGTGATGCACCCTTTTTTTATTAAAAAAAGGGAGTTTTACTTAAAATACAAACAGAATTTTTACTTTTACATAAAAAGAATGTCTACCCTTTTATGTAAATTGAAATTTCTGAGTTTAGGTACGCTTTAATAAATTTTTTATATTTTTGCAATATTGACAAACGGTGGCTGAGTATAATGCTAAGGATTACTTTAGATATTAAGGATTACTTTAGATAATAAGGATTACTTTAGAATACTTTATCGACACATTTCTAAATTTGCTGTGTCCCATTATCTGTACAGTAGATATATAAAAATAGTATACCCCCCTGTTAAAATGCCGGGTTTTTGTGATGTAAGAAAATGAAGAAGATCACAATGAATTATGTCAAATCATTTCCCAACTTTAAAGTGACCTATAACCAGTACAATTCAATTAAAAAAAAACAATTTTGTTAGGAGAAAAAATAAAAAATGCACACACAAGAAATACTTTGCTGAAGCATCTTTTAATTTATCTCCAGCATTCAGTCTTCTTGGGTAGAAGTCTATCAGCATGGCACATCTTGACCTAGCACATCCCCGCAGTGAAGCATGGTGGTGGCAGTATCACAGTACCATGGTTTGGGGTTGCTTTTCTTCTGTTGGAACTGGGGCTTTAGTCAAGGTGGGAGTTATGAACAGATCCAAACACATACAGAATATATAAATATCTCATTGAAAGCAATACATCTTTGCTAGAATTTCACATCTTGCAGAAGAAAATTACACTGCGCATTTAGAGCTCAGACCTAAATCCAATAGAAAATCTGTTGGGTGACCTGACAATGGCTCTGCACAAGAGATGCCCTCGGAATCTGACAGTTTTGGAGTGCTTTATCAAGAAGGAGTAGGCAAATATTGCCAAGTCAAGATGTGCCATGCTGACAGCCCCCTACCCAAGAAGACTGAATTCTGGAAGTTAATCAAAAGGTGCTTCATTAAAGGTAATAGTTTAAGGGTGTGCACAATTATGTAATCACGCATTTGCTGATAAAATCCCTAATTTCTTTTTTCTGACAAAATGGTCAACATACTCTTCTCTTAGATTTTTACAAACTGCAAAAAGTGCGCACAGAAAATGAAATAAAATTTTTGGGGGGATTCAAATTGAAATTCATGTTGAAAATCCAAAGTACTGTTGGCAACTACACAAACTGTACAAATTACATCAAAAACAAGCACACAAAAAGTATAATACAGTATTTGAGGGAAGTTTAAATTGGTAGCATACAAAACTGATGCAAAGTATGAAACAAAACTACTATATCATGTCTAGACAAAACACTCCATGTACAACTGTACAAACTTTGTTTCTGCAAAATTGAGTATATGAAAACTGTCCTGGAATGCGCAGAATAGTGGCAGTTTTTAAGAGTTTTGCTTTTTACAACACATCACTTACATAAAACTTACTGTTTATAATTTTACAAACTTCCTTACTGCAAAAATGAATAAATGAAAAGTGAAATGGAATTTTATTTTGTTTGAAAGGTGCAATATGGTGACAGAAATATCTTTAACAGCATGTACGTATTTACATCAACATTAAAAATTTAAACCAATTCATGCAAACATTTTTTTGCACAAATGTAAAGTCAAGAGATAAAGTTATTCTATGAGCCAGATTTATTTGATATAGTGGGATTTAAAGGGTTTAGAAATTGACTTCACAGATCAATAAGAAATCAAACAGAAGTACTGTATATATAACAAATAAAGGTTCTTGTTATACCCATAAAATGTATTCCTTTTGGTAAAACACTAACATAAAAAGCAATGACAACCATTGGTTAATGAGAACCAACAGCGTAAGTAGAACCTTTTCAGCCTCAAATGTGGTACAACAGCTTTACACCTCTAGAGAAAGAACTTCACCATAACCACACTAAACCTTACTCAACTTTATGACACTTTATAGGAGATTGTTAAACTTTGCAGTTGACAACATTGAAATTGAAGAGTGGCTGCTAACAGGTAAAGCCCCTTTCAGATCTATGCAGCAAACTGCTGCTGTACAATTGGGGGAGGCAATCTGCACCACAAGTGACTACATTTGCAGGGGTGTCTAGTTCCTAGGGCCCCGTAATTGCTAAGCCCCCCCCGCCATTCATGGCAAGGCTTTCTCCGCACTGGTCCCAACCCCCTATGCTATCATGTCATGAGTCTTCTTGGCACCGTTTATTTAAACTCCATGAATGGTGCCTCAAGGCATTTGACATAATGCCAAAAAGTCTGCCAAAAACCAACACAGGGCATGTATGCCAGCTCTGTAAAAGCTATCTGACACCTATGCTCCAGCCTTTTGTTCGCAATAAGTCGCACTCAGGTGTCAATTATAGTTGAACTGGCAAGAGTTCGTCTCCAGAGTGGAACAGATTGGTTGCAGGAGCATTTTTCTCCTCATCTACACAGGTAAATTTTACTGTCATGTGGACTTGGTTGGGATCAAGGTTAGATTATGGCATGGAGGGGCTTTGTAAAACTTGTTGATTTGGTGGATTATGGCATGGGGAGTCCTATGGCTGGGATGTGAACCTGGGTGATATGAATTATTGCATGGGGATCTAATGGGTGGAATGTAGACCTGGGGGTTATTAATTATGGAATGGGTGGTCTTATGGCTAGGATGTAGACTTGAGGGATATGGATTATGGCATAGGAGTGTTATGGCAGGGATGTGGACCTGGAAATTATGGAATATTACATGGGGTGGGTTTTATGGCTGGAATGTAGACCTGGGGGTTATGGATTATGGCATGAGGGCCTAATGGCTGGAATGTATACTTGGGGTTTATGGATTATTACATTATGTGGAAGGGGGGTTACCTTAGTACTCACCCTTCACACTGGTGTTCCTGAGGGCTGACGAAGGACAATGTTTAAAGCTGAAAACTCTGGTTTCCTGGCTTTTACATAGGCTCAAGTACTCTTAGGAAGTGAGGGCCACCAAACCTGGCATGCCAATAGTACCAAAGTCTTTTTCCCCTGGGTATCTACTGGCCTTAGTTTTATGGAACTATTGAGGGGCCTACAGTTGGAGGTGCAATAGCACATGCAAGAGACCTGAGGGTGTGCCTGGAAGACGGTCTGACTGGTGGGGTGCTAATTGGTCAGGTGTGAGATGATTTGTTTTTAGTACTCCAACCACAGAGTTACTAGGGAGGAAAATTTTAAAAATGGAATCTGAACGAGATCTTGCTTCAGCGAAGTTATAAAATAGGACATCTGTTTTAACATTCTCAGCTGTACTGGAAACACAGTGAGGCAGTAAGTTCTCGAAGGACTTTTTAAAGGCAAACAAGAGCTAACAAAGCTAATGACAAAAAAGCTAACATTTATGGATAGTCTCATTCCAAAGAGTCTTTTAATGCGCGATTTACAAGAATGCCCTTAATGACATCAGAGAGGCCTAGGTGAAAATTTGTACTGACAGCCTAGCGCCAAAACTCTGTAGCAAACTCTTCCCCGGGCCTGTGGCCCTGATGAAGAGCTCAAAGCTTTGCCATGGCAGTTGATGTCAGTTCTGGGTCGGCATACAGAATCCCCAATGCCTTTAGCTGCACACAACTGCCTTGGCAGTTGATGTCAGTTCTGGGTCAGCATACAGAACCCCCAATGCCTTTAGCTGTACACAGCTGTGTTGGGGATGCTAGAAAAGGTACATCTCAAGTAAAAGCTAAACAGATAAAGAGAAGCAAGAGATGCTGCAAGCTGCAGAACAGAGGGCAAACAACTAGGTCCCTAAATATCTTTTGCTGTTGCAGGTGGAGGGAAGAAGCAGGGTGTGATTTACTTGAGTGGCTCATGATGCTAGAGGAGACTAGATAAGAGTCTCCTAATTAGGGATGAGCAAGAATGCCTCTGGCATTTTCATGAACATTTCCTCGAACTGCAGATGGCTCCGCAAAATTTTGACGAACCAATTTCGTTGACCCATTGGAAGTTCCAGGAAATCTTTCCAGGAGGATTCCTAGGGCTGTATTCATTCATGCAGCCGTGGGAATCCTCCTGTGTGCGATCCCCGGGCACTAGAGGTTAATTATCGAAAGTGTAAGCCGTTTTCGCTTACAATTTCAGTAAGCGAGAACGGCCGAATTCGCAACAAGATCAAGTTTAAAAATCTCGCTTGCTCATCCCTACTCCTAATAAGCCTTCTTACTTTTTGCAAAAACAAGCACACATTAAGTACAATGCAAGTTTTTAGGGACTTAATAATGGGGAAGGTACAAAACAGTCTCATAAATGTTTTTTGTAACATGTCACCTACATAAAACTCCACAAGTACTGTGCAAGGAATTTTACTACAAGAACAAATTGTGAAAGCTTTAACTTAGGAGGGCCAACTAAAATGGCATGCCAGTAGTGCCAAAGGCTTCTTTTTACCTGGGTGTCCAGTAGCCTTAGTTTCATGGAAGGTCAGATGAGATATAAGGCATTTTCTTTAACATTCTCAGTTGCACTGGCAACACTGTGAGGCAATAAGATTTCAAAACACTTTACGCTTGACAAACTGTCTTTTTGCACCCACAAAGTGTACTGCAATATTTTATTTGGGTGGGGGCCCAGAATGGTGGCAAAAGTAGCTTTTTACAAAATATATCTTAGAAATAACATTCTGTGTACAACTGTGCAAACTTACTTACTGCAAAATTAACACATGCAAAGTGTAACTGGGTATCTGGGTTAGAAATGGGGTTACAAACTGACTTCACATACCAACAACAAAGCAAACAGAAGTACAGGTCGACAATCAAAAATCCTCCGGCATCCGCCGAAACAGAAGTGTGCCGGGTTCTCGAAAATTCTGGATTTTTAAAAGATATACCCACCTCCACACACAGACCATTGTTCCTCTCGCAGCACCCACGGACATCTGACACAGTTTCAGGGAGCAGGCAGCAGGGACGTCTCAATGTGTATTAAGTTTAGCAAGCAAGACCTAACAGCTGTTTCTGCAGAACAGCACCATCAAAACATTAGTGGACAAACAGTGTACTGCAGTCCCTGTACTGAGAATGAGATCCAAAATTCATGCTGGGAAATTGAAGGGATTGGATTATCAATGGCTGGATTTTCGATTGTCCTCCTGTACCATATAAATCATGACAGAAACAAAAGTCCAATTATACCCATAAAATTAACTTCTTGTTTACAAATACCTACAAAATAATTAACTACAACCCTCGATTAAAGTTAAAAATGAATCAATACCAAAACACTATTCTTTTCAACCTATAGATTACACAGAACAATGCAATTAAAACTTTCTAGCTTACTTTCTACCTAACTTCTTAAAACTTTAAAGAGCTTAGTAAACTGCCTATCACAAAAAGTTCTAAATCCCAGAATGATTTATTACACAGAGCCAAAAGAGGCTACTGGTCCCCCAGGGTATAGTTTGTTGAACAACTTTTCATACAAAGAACATATAAATTAACTAATTCTTCTCATTGTTCTCTGCAATACAAAATGTGTATTGCTATGATGGTAAGCTATGCTCTTTTTGCTATTATTGTAGGCTTTATGGTGGCCATTATGAAGCCATTATTTGTGATATACATAGTTCAGCTGGTATTAGTATTTCCAAAATTCCGAATCTACATTTCAGTAGTTCAGTATGCTGATACAAGGACATGGATTATGTTACATAGCTCTGCGGTAAGAATACCAATTCAGTACTTAGTACAATGAAATTGTATTGCTCTATAATTAAATCAACCAAAAAAATAACTTTGGGTTGGGTTTTGCTTTATATGTTATCTCTACATTTCCTACATTTGTACCAAAATTAAATAGTGAGGGCTACCAATTTTATATGGAACACGACTTTTCTTTGGTGATCTATTCTGATTCTAATGCAGGTAACTAAAATGTATGTTTATGGTATATGTGTTTATAGTTCATGGTTTTTGTGGTCCTGTTATGTAAGTTTGTTTTTTTTTTTTGGTTTAAATTATCTTAAACCAAAGTGAATACAGATTACATAAAAGAAATGTTTTAAAATATAAGCAAAAGCAAACATTACAATATTATTTGTAAAATTTATTTTTAATCATTTTTGCTTTTATTCTGCAGCATTTATTTAAAAGAAAAAATACTTGGTTACCCTGCTATAAACAATATTGTGTACACAACAATTGTCTTAAAATTGCGTGTCCTTTGATACCTTGTCATATGCAGACCACATATTTAGCATACATGGCAATTTGCAATAAAACTGTCTTTCATTAAGGGTTTAGATTTTTTACGGCTTTTTTAACCTGTTTTTTTCTTGTCTGATTTTATAGAATGGCATCAAAATGGATAACATTACCTGTTATGATGAATTCCAAATTGTGCCGTTTAATGCAAGTGCCAAAAACAAGCCTATTATTATCAGCATATTCTTTTTTTTATACTTGTTTGGAAATATCTCAAATATCAGCATAATTACAGTGATTTGTATAAATGAACATTTGCACATTCCAATGTACCTCTTTCTTTGTAACTTAGCCTTGATCGATGTCATGTTTCCAACAACGACCGTCCCGTTACTGTTGTACATGTTGTTGTCGGGAAATAACAAAGTCTCCTTTAACCAGTGTTTTACCCAGTTGTATTTTTTCATTGTAGCTGCCAGCAGTGAAGCCGTTCTTTTGGTCATAATGGCCTATGACCGGTATATAGCTATCTGTAAGCCCCTGCACTATCATAATGTTTTGAGCAGGAGAAACTGTACAAAGTTTATATTGATATCCTGGACTGTAGGGAATATGAATGCAATAGAACTGACAAGCACAGCTTCAGCAATGTCATTCTGCAATTCCAATATTATTAATCAATATTTCTGTGAACCTAAGGCACTGATAAAGGCCGCCTCTGCCCACTCTGATATCTTCTATGATGCCATATATGCTGACTTTTTCTTCCTGGGATTATGGCCGTTGTTGGGCTGTTTGACCTCATATGCCAAAGTGATCAGTGTTATTCTCAGTATAAAGTCCAAAGAAGGAAGGCAAAAAGCCTTCTCCACTTGTTCTTCCCATCTTACCATCATCATTATTTACTATGGTTCATCTGCCTTGAATTTTTTATTGTCTTCAACAGAATATTTTCTCTTTCAAGAACAGTTAATTACTGCTCTTTATGCCAACATCCCACCCATGATTAACCCTCTCATCTATAGTCTACGTAGTAAGGAACTGAAAGAGGCTATGCAGAAAATATTTAAGTCCATTGCTTAGTTCCTTGAAAATGAAAATAATGAATAAAATGATTGCTTAAGCCATTGTAAAATGCAAGTTTTCATTTAAATATAAGGCAGAGTTAAAGATAAAAAGTAGAAGAAAAACTATTGATGAACGATTACTGTTGTGCCTAGCCTGATGAGTAAGAAGATATGGTGAGAGAGGAGGAAGAGAAAGACAGGCTTTTATAGGCAAGCGTATATGTTGATATAAAATCTGTAACTCCCTTCAAAACTTTGTTTATTCCCTAAAACTAAACACAGTTCCGCTGCACTAACACTAACTGCTTACTAACACAGCAATGCTCTATTTGTAGTATATTCATGGGTTACAAAACAATGTCAAGAAAGTATTGTATGAAATCAGCAGAGTCTCTGTTCCCGACGTGTTTTGCCCGATTGGGGCTTTTTAGGGGATTGGGAGACTTGGTGTCTGCTGATAGGTAAACCTCATAAGACACAGTAAGTAACTCTGGCATAAAAACTGAACAAAGTCCTATTTGTGGAGGAGCTGACTGGGTAGGTTGGGGTTTTTATGCGCTGGCCCCTAGTTCCACTTAAAGACATCCAAATTGGGTGGGGAAGATTTTGGTACATGAAGTTGAATCTTCCTTTCCTTGTGAGTATAGATGAATTTAATTTGTATGCTTTATTGTAGGGTGTTGTATTGATCTTCAACACAATACGTATTTCAAACAATCATATGGTTCTTCAATATTAACTATCATAGGCAGCAGCTGTCCAGATAGTCCGGATATAACTCAACAGATCTCAATTACTACAACATCCTCCTCTCTGGTATTCTATTAACCAGACTCTCTCCTCCACCTTGTACAATCTATTATGAATGCTGCAGCCAGACTCATCGATCCTTCCCACCACTATGCTGCCTCTCTTTGTAGTTCTCTCCATTGGCTTCCATTTCATCTTAGAATCAAATTTATCTCCTGTGATTTGCCTTCAAATCCCTCCACAGGTGTTGTCTCACTTACCTTCCTGACCTGATAGAAAAATACTCCCCTAGCCACTCTGTTTGCTTCTCCAATGACCTACAACTGACTTCCTCACTCTTAACCTCATCACACGCACGGCTCCAAGACTTTTCTAGAGCTGCCCCGACTCCCTGGAATGGTTTTCCTTGTCCTATTTGGTTTGCTTCTACTTTCTTTACATTTAAAAGAGTCTAAAAAACGCAATGCTTCAACCTCACCTACCCGCCTTCTTCTGCATCCTAAACCTTCATTACTCACCCACCGTTCCACACCCCCCTCCTATTGTGTGCTGCTTCTCCCACCTTTTAGATTGTAAGCTCTTCTGGGCAGGGTCCTCTCCCTGTGACAATGTTTGTATCTGTCTATCATTTGAAACCCCCATTAAAATGTACAATGCTACATATTATGTTGGCGCTATATAAATACAGGTAATTATTAATAATAAAAATAATAATAATAATATTTACTTATCTAAATCCACAGTTACACAGCATGGCCTTTTATTTTAACATATCAGTGCTAAAGGGCCCTCTGTGCACCCAAATGTTGGATACCAACCAATAGAGTAAGGTCACCAGAAAAAGACCAGAAAGAACCATCCAACAATGAAGAGCGAAAAAAGTAAGAATTGGGCCTAGAAGGTCACATAAATTTGTTTTTGGAGGATATTTAGGCTTTTTTTTCCTATATGTGATTAGCTAGGGGTGGTTGGTGGGGACATGGCAGATACCTTATTAAACTATTTTTAGAAATGTCAAATCTAATACTTTAGTTTTTTTCAGTATTTGAAACTTGTGTTGCAGGAAGGACAGAATCCAAAATGCTGTCTCTAACACTGTAAACCACATGTCTTTTCAATAAACTATTGTCTGGTTCTGCACCTGTTAAACTGTTTCTTTGTAAAGCACCAATGGCAATACGAAATAATAAACTCCAATAAGATATTTTGCACCAGAAATTCTTGACTAGGGTAGAGTAGAGTGATCCATTTGGCTGCCACCCAGACCAACCAACACCTATCCCCTCCCCTGGACTAGTTAAATAAGACTCTAGACAAACTTTTCTTTGGATTACAAATTGGCCATAGCAGCCCACTTTATTTATGCCATTTTTCACTTTCTCAGGGTGTTATTTGATGTATTTCTTTTTACATATCTAACTTTTGCTTGCCACCTGAACTTCTCCCTTTCATCCCTGTATAACATTTATTTTAGGTGAGTTGTGGTCATATATGAAAACTTAATTTCTAAAATAAAATAAATAGGGGCAGCACAATGGCTTACTGGATTAGCAGGTTTGTATTTTCAGCACTTAGGTCCCAAGTTTTAATCTCAGGCAGGGTATTTGTATGTTCTCCCCATGCATGGATTGGTAAAGGTCTCCTTGGTTTTCCCAAGTAGGTGAATTGGCTTCCCTGAAAATTAGTGTTAATGCAGGAACACATGATATTAAATATTAGATTGTGAGCTAATCTGAGGGACAGCTAGTGACAAGACTAATAACATTATAATATGTCATCACAAAATAAACATCTGAAATGTGAGTGCTGTAAAAACTCATCTTTGCAGCCTCTCCATTGGTATTGTAAGCTGTGACAATCTTTCTATTGATCCTAATATAAATGATGCCTTAAGTAGTAGTAGTGGGAGAGCTACCATTGTAGTCAATACATCTTTAGGGACCAATGTGATGGGCAGAAGATGCCAAGGAAAGTAGTTAACCATGGAAAAAATTAAATTTTGACCTTGGTTAGTGTTGGTTGTTGCGGTAAGCTACTGTATTAATATATTGATAATCTTCTCTTTGCTTGTATTATTGTTTTATTGCAGTGTTTCTTAACCTAGGGTTCCTCCAGAGGTTGCTAGGGGGGGCCTTGAGCAATGACCCCTTTTTGCCACTTTGGCCAGTTACCACTGACACCAACAATCTTTTCCGGCTATCTGTAAAAGTGACAATCTTGACCATTGGCCAGCAATACAAGAGGCATTCTTCCCACTGACCACCACACTAATATACTATGTATTGTATTTATAGAAAGTTTCCGTGAAGTTTTGAATGTGTTTTCTGGGGTTCCCCTATGTTAAAAAGGCTGGGGATTTTTTTTTGTATTACTATATACATATCTGCTTTGGCACACAATTCCTTTATAACTCTAATACAAACATCTTTACAATGCATCTCTTGCAGAATGACTATTCTCTGCTGTATTATCATTTCAGTTAAGTACACGCTGCGGGATTACTGGGAGCTGTGTTAGTAATACATGGTTAATGGCTGAGCTGCAGAAGAGGGAAATTAATTTACTCCCTGGCTGCACTGCTAAGACATCCAACAGCCTTTTAACCAAATGCTTGCTGCATAGATAAAGCAGTGGAGATCTGTAACTAGGAAGTGTGATGAGATATAAAGTTGGGTCTTGTAGATGGGAAACTTCATAGGGAAGTTTCAACACAACAATCCTAATGATAAAGTGCTAAATCTGTGCACAGATTTATTTAACAGCCAAATTAATAGGGCCCCCCTCCCAACCTGGAGTCGCATAGCAGATATGAGGGCTACAATGGCTGCGCCACCACATTTGTTCATTTCAGAACACCTCCCTCTTATACAAGTCAATGGTAAATCAAAAGCAGCTTGCGGTAGGTTGATACAGGTCAGAAGCAAAGTCAAATACAGATCAAGAGGTGGTCAATAGCACCAGACAATAAACTGTTAAAGAACTCAACAACAAATTAATTGCCCTTGACTATTGACCCAAGTCCAAAGTATAATGTGCGATAAGCACCCTTTAAATTGGAACTATGCATACAAAGTAAAAATATTGTGAGCAGGTGGGTTCTTTATTGCAGAAGGGACAGGTGATGTCTTTTCTACAATAAACGCACCTGTCTATTTTCAATTATTTAACTAAACTTACCTATTTACTTTCCATTTCCGGCACATTACCAAGGTCCGGGTTCAGCATCTTCGGCCATCCTGGCCAGAATGACATATGTCTATGGGAGTGCAATCATTACTGACACCAGGGAACATCGGGATTGTACTCTGAGCTGTGCAGAGTACATTTTCTTGAAGAAATTTGTTTTATTGCAGAAGAGACGTCACCTGTCCCTTCTGCAACCAAGCCCCTACCTGATCACAATTTTTTACTATGTAAGTTTAGTTCTATTTTTAGGAAGAAATTACTTAGACTAAGACTAAGGCCATCACCTACTGAACTATTACAGCATCACTTGACCTTTGCTGACTCTGAATACCCTTCTGCCAACCCCAGGCAAATTGGCACAGTGGGCAACAACATCAGTACAGACTTTGGTTTTAGCATGAATTTCAAAATCAAATATTGTAAAGCCAAAGGCCTGCCATGTTTTTAGTGTAGCGTCTACAATAGTGGTACCTGTAAGAGCTGCTCATATTGGTCACAGCAGGTATACAGACCCAGGAGCTCAGCATAGAGATGGTGGAAGCCCCTCATATTGGGCACAGCAGGTGTACAGACCAAGGACCTCAGCACAGATGTGGTAGGAGCCCCTCATAATGGACAAAGCAGGTATACAGACCCATGACCTCAGCAGAGAGGTGGTAGAAGCCCCTCAAAATGGGAAAAGCCGGTGTAAAGACCCAGGAACTCAGCACAGAGGTGGTAGAAGCCCCTCATAATGGGCAAAGCAGGTGTACCGACCCAGGACCTCAGCACAGAGGTGGTGGAGGCCCCTCATAATGGGTGCAACATATATACAGACCCAGGAACTCATCACATGGATGGGGAGACCCCTCATAATGGGCATAATCGTGTACAGATGGTGTACAGAACTCGTCATAGTAAAGCAATGTAAATGATAGTTTTGGGTGATTGTTTCATTTTGGTAACAGTAACATAGAATTTTATGAACTCTAAATAAACATGCCTCATAAATATTTTTCTCCACATTTACATGCAGACAAGGCTGCCTTGACAATGGCAGGGTTTCTCGGATAACCAATTTTTATCTATATACTTAAAATAGAAAATACAATATTTCTGCAACTGTGCAAACAACATATTGCAATATCTATGAGCAAAAGTTTTTCTATTTTTTTTTTACACTGACCCCAGCAAATAATCCCTTTAAACCTCCTAATAGAGAGCTCTATGTAATATAAAATGAAAAATTCATCAAGAAGACTGAGTTTACCTTATACTAGTAGTGGTAGGTTTATGACCTACGATAAGTTTGTTCAAACAATTGTCAATAAGTAAAACACACTAAGATAATGTATACTTTACTTATTTTAGGTATACATAGTTAGCAGAATACAATCTTTTTCATGTAAATGTAATTGATCCAATTTTAGAAATTTGGTTTGTTAGAGTTCTCTGCATTTTGTGGTCTATTGTTACCATCTAGCGGCAATATTTGTTCATTACCTTGAACAATAAAAAGTATAAAATGTTTTTTTGTATATTTTACACTTTAAGAATACTAGCAGCCATAAGATTTTAAGAATTGCTAATTTGGGTATTCAGCATAAAATTTAGGTTTACATATTTAGTCATATATGCCCCAGACTGGTAATTGCATTTTGTTATTTTTTCTTTTACGTAGGCATGTTTGAGATTATATTTTATAATTGTTGTAAAGCTCCACTGACACTTGAACTAAGTAAATGAACTTTACAGATTACAGACCTACGATTTGCCGATGGATGGTTTTCCTAATGGATACAGATAGTCCCTGGGTTACATACGAGATAGGGACTTTACGTTAGTACTTAAGTTCAATTTGCATGTAAGTCTGAACAGGTACATTATTTTAATAGAATTTTAAATGCAATTAGGACATATGTTTGTCTCAAAATATTATTAGGCAGCGTGGTGTCAGTTACTGTATAAACTCCTCACTCTGAGTTAATCACAAACAGCGCAAAAAATCTTTATGGAGCCAAGACATTCATTAACTTCTGGACCAAGCTGTGCTTTGATATGCAAAAAGAAAACGCTGCAGTTTGTCTTGGTCATTAAAGAGTTACAGGATGTTACAGATTATCTCCACTCATAAGATCACCCACAACTCAGCTGTGTTTAGCAAAAGATTTGTTCTGGAAGTCATGCAAACCACCCCCTCCCCCCATCAAGCCTCCATCCTGCACGAGCGAGCAGGGAAGCCCTGTTTGTATCTAGGAGTCGTCTTTATGTCGGATGTCCTTAATTCTGGGACTACCTGTATAAGAAAAAGGAAAAAATCCAGCACACCTAAACACATGTTTGAAATACTTATATGCTTATTTTTGAATCTGTCAATCGTCTTCTAACTTTGCCCAGCCATTCATATTGCCCATGTGACCTATTTAGTGGGATTGTTGTATTTTCTGGTTAGGTCCAACTGTATACTGGGTCTGCTTTACATTGACATGAGTAGCACAGGAAGTTTTAGCAGAACTCTAGGCAGAGGGTTTGGGGAAGTTGGAGGGGACAAAAGTTCTGATTAACTTATTCCACTAGGAAGAAGAATTGCCCTGTTCAGAACTATATCTGCTTTATGGCTCTGGAAAATTCATGCAAGTTACAAGATTGGCTGAGCAAAGTTTTTTGATTGGTAAAGCACAGTATATGCATTTTAACTTTTTTTTTCTTTAGGTGTTTTCCTGGAGCAGAGAAATCACACTACTATTGCAACTCACTGCTTGCACTGAGTAGTCCCCGTATGCAGCAGTGGCAGCAGGTGCATGTTTCATCACTTGGTACTGTATAATAAATTGCATTGCAAGACTAAGTTATCTGCTGCTTTGACACTGACACCTGTAATGGAGCTCTATTCCTGCCACTGGCACCAACCACGAGGCACTGTTCTTCCCACGGACACCATCAGTGAGCCCCTGACATGAACATTGAGACACTAGTCCTCTCAATGGGCTTAACGTTCTCCAAGACTGAATTAGATAGACTATCATGGGAGAACCTGGGTAATCCAGCAAACCTGGAGTGGATTTCTTAAAAATCATTTGCTATTAGTTGGTAGTCCTGAAGCAGATCAATTCCAGGTTTGTTGGATCACCCAGGTTCTCCAGTAATAGTCTATTTTCTCCGGTTTTGAAAAGCAGTTTTGAAAAAGACACCAATGCCATTATTCCTTACACTGATAATGGGGCTTGGCCACTAAAACCAGTGATGATGGAGTATTCATTTACTGACATCAATGGTGAGATACAATTCACTTCACTGACACAAGAGGTGGGCACTGCCACATATGATGATGCATCATTCCTATCACTGACACCAAGGATGAGGCATGATTTCTCCTATGGGTGCCACCTCTAGGCAACTTTTCCACCATTGACACGCAGCAGTGGGCCAGTTACTCCATCACTTAAACATGATTCGTCCTACTGAAACCAACAATGAGACATTACCACAATGACGACATACACCAATGATGATATACTGTTTCTCTCATTGACCCCAACAGCCATCCCCTATACCTAATAACACCAATGGCAGAAAATTTTTTATTATCGCTAACGACTAACACCAATACATGTTTTTTTTACTCCTGCTAACCATTGGTTATTATTTAGGCTCCCAACAAGCTAAGATACTATCAACTGGTTCTATGAATAAAACATTTGAGGAATCCTAGCCTGGAGTTTTAGTTCATTTTCACCCATATAAATAAATATTTTTTTGACTGACCTATACGTTATTATTAGTTTTATTATAGTTTAATAGCTTTTTTAAGCAGTAAGGTAAAACACCAACATTCTGTTCTGTGTTCTTTCAAATTACATCTA
This sequence comes from Pyxicephalus adspersus, assembly GCF_032062135.1. Taxonomy (NCBI): domain Eukaryota; kingdom Metazoa; phylum Chordata; class Amphibia; order Anura; family Pyxicephalidae; genus Pyxicephalus; species Pyxicephalus adspersus. The sequence continues at coordinate 7,958,711 of NC_092864.1, forward strand.
TTAAAGGCATATCAACAACTTAGGCATCCTTCTTAGCCTTCAGAATTTCTGAATAGATCCCAGGTATTTTAAACTACCACAAAGTATACTTTACCCTAACAGAAAAATCATCTCTAATCATCAAATATTGCAAATTATATTAAATGTACTTTAAATCAATCATAACATCACGTAAATTAATCTCAACATTTGTGTAAATTAACAACATCTGTTCAAATTAACCACAAAAATAGATGTTTATATTTAAAAATCATGGATTCTGATATTCACCAAGAATTCTCTGATGGGGAATCAGTCACTGCCATTGTAAACACATGGACCTGGAAGACTCTCCACCAGAGAATGAGTGGGGAATGTCAGATTAATTAAATAGAATCTATAGTTTAGTACGAGAATGAAATAAAAAAATGTAGATAAAACAAAAGAACTGTGGCTCCAATAGTTATTATAAAATAATTAGAACAATTGAGGTAAGGAGGTCATTGCATCCAGACAAAATAGCAAGCCAAAAACTGGTAAAAGACCATGATAGTCCAATACTCACAAAAGCTACATATCAATGTAGAGAGGAGATATACTGCCTGCTTGCTCTTACTCTCCAGCAGTGTATGTTTGTGTGAATGTAAAGAATGCTATACATCAGTGTGAAATGCTGTAATATTAGAAGCCATTATTTCTACTCAACGCTAACTTGAAGCTATTTGTAATTTTAGAAGTGCAGATCCTATTACAGTGAAATTAATTTGAATTCAGCGAATTAAATGAGTTGAAATGAGGACATGGACTATTACATATCTCTGGTTTGTATTTTACGTGAATGTAATTGTATATGATTTGCTAGAATGTAGGACAATCCCTTGGTGGTTTGGGTTTAGCTTAAATGTTGGCAGTTTGTCCATATGGAACTCTTTGTTTTCCAACAATCAACAACATCACACATTCATCAAATAAATAGAGATTACACAAGTCACGGTGCCATATTTTCTATAGTTTAAAATGGGAATAGAAGTAGCTATGTTTTTTTCAATGCAAGACATCTGTTGCAGCTAACAAGACTTTTAAACTGGGATTTGCCAACAGGGATTTGTCAAAAATATTAGACAACAGTTTAAAGATATAGATACTAAACAAACCAAACGAAGTATGCAATGCTGAATTTTGTATAGTCATAATAAAATGAAAAAGTGTACATTGATAACTAATATTATGTTCTCCATATTGCTTCCATCATTTATAATCACGATGTTTATAAATGTAACTACTTATAAGCCATGATAACTCAATATTTACTTAAAATCTGGCATTTATAGAAGCCCCCCTTTCACCAAGAGTTGTTCATCTATAAAATTCATTTTGTAAGTCCCAGAAAAAAAAGAACGTACAAACTCAGCAAATAGTTCTGTTTCTTTATTTATTTATATCGAAAACTTCATATTCTACAAAATCTGCATATATATTTTTTCTTCCATTTTATATTTATGCTTTTGTAATGACTTTTCTCAAATATTCCCTTGTGGGAATCACGATCCATGTGTTTCAATAGCAATGTCAGAATGTCATATGTCAGAAACAATTGCTTTATAGAGCCTATAAATAAAATGCATAGAAACTATTTGGGCTTCTAAAAGTTTTCCCTATACACTTTTTTGAGTTTATTAGGTTGAATCACCAAATATTTTAGGCTGTTCACTTAGCAAAGTGATTTATCATTTTTCAAGGGGTAATTCCCTTAAAGCAGAACTAAACTGAAAAGTGCTTAAAACAAAAAAATTCCCCTTACCTTTAATTCCACAGAACAGTCTGATCCATCCGGAGGTGTCTTCCATTAGGTCCCGCATCGTCACCGGGTGGCACTATCTTTGATTCTTCTTCCTTGTTCATCTGCCTACGTCACCAGAGATCTGGTGACATAGGTTTGAAAAAAAATTGCCGATCCCACATGTGTGAGATCGGCAAATTTTTCTCTTTTCATGAAGCATCTCAAGCATGCACAGAAGGAGCACCCACGAGCCTCCCATGATGCGTGACGTAGGTATCCAGAGAGGCTTTGTGCTCCTATTCATTCTCAATTGTCTAGGCTATCGAGAATTAGGGGGTGGTTGTCTACCCTTTTATGTAAAGTGAAATTTTTGAGTTTAGGTAAACTGTAACTTATTGGCCCTGATTCATCAAGCAAAATTGCATATTCACGATCCGACATCGAACCCCTCTAACCTATTTATCAATGGATTTTCAGCTGCCGAAAATTCTCCAGATATTTATGAACTGAAATGATCTGGCACTTCGAGGCACCCATCTCCGTCAGTTTGACACTAGCGAGCTTGCAATAAAAGTCATTGTTTCCCCAACAAAATATTCTTTCAAATGGCACTAAATAAAAATGCATGATGTTTTCAAATGTTTAAAACATATATATTAGCTTAGAAATATGCATAATTTAAATGACCTAATATTTTCAGGTTCGGAAAGAGTTACCTGATTTCAGCTGTTTACAAATCTGGCCTGTTTACAAATCTGACAAAAAGGTCTTTTTTTTTTGGCCCCCCCAAAGAATTTTGAAAATTAACTACATCTGGCCTGCCCTTCTTACCACCTCACATCATCATTTTCAATACATAGACATTATTCCTGTACACCCATTATTTGACACAAAACCTAGGCAATGATCACATGGTGCCTGACTCCCAGGGGCATTGTGTTTGTTTCAATCCATTAGAGACTGCATAGTGTAATATTTAGTGTCAGACAAACTTGTGATGTGAGGGGATGAACAACACCCAGCCTGCATAGATTAGTCTTTTCAACCCTAAAGTATGTGTAGAGGGGTTTGTTTTTGTTAGTTATGGATAAAGTAGTAAACTTCCTCAATTTTTTCAATAAATTTCAAGTTTGGCCCCCGACTTTATGTTTTTAATTTTGGCCCTCTGTGTAATTGATTTTGACACCCTTGGTTTAAATGCTTAAGATGCCTTATGCCTTACCCGAGGGTCCGCCTGGTGATAAGTGCCTGAACACTCTGGTAGGCAAAACCTCGCTTTTGCCAGCAGACTAGATTAAATGAATTAGTATAATGTAGAATAAAAGTTTAGTCCTCGCCATCGGATCTCAGTAATACGGGGTCAACGTCTGCTGGCGTTAGCCATCCGATCATGTTCAAGCAAAAATCATGTTTTTTTTTCCCTTGTATCTGAATAATATTTCTTTCCAAGATGAATTTTCATTGCATGTACTTAGCTAAATGAATGATACTTTGCAGAGTAATAATTCACTCTGTTAAGTGAACAGCCTAAACATCTTGAACTGAACTCAATTCAGTACTTTTAGCTTTTTATTTTGAATAATTTAAACAGGGCCATTTTCACTTCTTTATTTCTCAAGCTGTATATCAGAGGATTTAATACAGGTGTCACTGTGGTGTAAAACACACTGAAGATTTCATCTAGAACATCCACATGATCCGAAGGCGGCTTTAGGTACACAGGCAGACCAGTGCCAAAATAAATAAGTAGAACACTGAGGTGGGACGAGCAGGTGGAGAAAGCTTTCATTCTTCCTTCTTTTGAGTTTATCTTAAATATTACACCAATTATTTTTAGGTAGGACATCAAGCTGCAGAGAAATGGACAAACTCCAAACAAGAGCAGTTCCAGGCAGATGGCTACATAAAACACTTCTGCGATGGTGCAGGAGATCGTGGTCAGGGCTTTGGCATCGCAGAAGAACTGAGGGACTGTAGTAGTATTGCAGAAGGACATATAGGAAGCTGATATTGTTACAAATAATGAATTCAGGAATCCAAAAACCCAAATGGCAGCAATGAGTCTCATTAAATTTACCTTGCTAAATATTTGGTGATAGTGTAAAGGATTGCAAATGGCAACGTAACGATCATAGGCCATTGTGAATAAAAGGATATCTTCAATTCCACCCGTCATCCAAAAAAAACACATCTGAGTAAAGCATTGAATGAAAGTCATTGTGTTATTACTAGAGAGTAACATGTCCAAAAGTTTAGGAATGGTGATTGTTGTATAGCAAGTATCCACAAATGACAAATTGCAAAGGAATATGTACATTGGTGTGTGTAGTTGGTGATCCAAGGAAACCACAGCAATTATGGCTGAATTGGCTAAAATGCCGATAAGATAGATGATGAAGAATATACTGAAAATAGGCAGATTATCTTCTGCTCTTTTGGAAAAGGTTAAAAATTGGAATTCCTTCATTACTGTATGATTGGCCATAAGGTGATTGTTTCTGAAGGCAAGCTTTTAATCTTCAACTATTGTTTTAAATTATACAATAGCATTTTGTATAGTTTTGCTAGAGGTTACCGGAAACATACAAAAATATATTGATTTACACCCAAACTGGCCTTAGTATGGTAGGAGTGTAGGTACCTCAAGGGATAGAGCAAGTGTAAGCTGCTTTGTGTACTCTATAAAGAAAAAGATAAAGATGGGATCATTTTCCTAAATTCCCTTTTGTATGTTTTGTGCAATCTATAGTAGCAAATGACCTTTGGCTGTCTAGATGTACCCTGCCGTGCCTAAACAGACTGATTTACTTTTTTTAGATGGCGTTTCATACTCCAGTATTCTGTAAACAGGAGATTTTTTTAGCAACCCATTAACAACCCAATGGTATAATAACTATTGACCTTGCATCTATGTTCAGTGGTGTGAACTGGGGCATGTTACATGTTTCTGACACTCTCTGACATGTATTTCAGTTCTTCATAGCTTAAACCTTATGTGAAAAGTGACGCAAGATTTCTTTCATCCTAGCCCTAGGCCATGAAGTTGCAGGAATCTCCCCTTCTTTAAAGCCCTTGTGAAGGCTGGCTGCTGGAAGTATAGTGACCTTCCTTGAGTAAGTAACTATTACTACCAAAAAGGAGTGTTGACTGAATTATATACATACACATTAACTTTCTTAGCTCTAATGCCTCGGAACACCAGAATCGATATACCACTCTAACTTTGATCTCTAGGCAGCCTAAAGTAAGTCTCTTCACCAGTTGTGCTGTGCCGGCACACGGTTGTCCCAAGGACTTGTGCTAAGGAGCCCACCAAGCAGGACAGGGAACACAATGGTAGTCAGACAGTCTGAAGTCAGTAGCCACGTTTTCCACAGATATGTGGTACAAGAGGATCCAACAGAGGCAAGTCCAGCAACAGAGCCAAGGGTCATTCACTGTAATCCGTCCGCCAAGCAAGGTATTAAGAGGTTAAGATAGGCAGAGTTGGGGTTACGAACAAAGGCCAGTCCAGGCAGCAAAAATATCACTTGGCAACAAGTAATCAAACAGAGTATCACACCACTAGCAGATTACACTAGCTAAACGCTACAACAGGCAACTGGTGCCTGGGAGCTGAGAAGCTTTAAAGGACCAGTAGCCAATGGCAGAACAAGATCAAGCCAGTAACTAATGCACTCATTGGTTGCAGCACATTCTCTAAAAGCCCCTTCAGCTGCACACAGTCCAAGATCAGGGGATGCCAAGAGACCATTCACAGCTAAAGGAAAACTGGGGATTCTGCAGACTGCACAGCAGATGACTGACAGCTATTTTCTTGATCTCCCTTTGTGCAGTCGAAGGGAATAAACGAGTGCCTTGAACCACAGTGGCTTTTTGCATGTGATTGCTGGCCAGATAATTGTCTCCTAACACACAGCCTAAAGGAGACTAAAATAAATGTCCTGATGACTATAGTCTATAGGTATCCTTTGCCCTCTCCACTCTTTTTCCCAACTATGTGCCTATATATGTGTATTTCCTACCTCATTTAAAGTAAATATGAAGATAAGAAAATAAAGATCTAATCCTTTAGAAAATTAGGGACACGACATGTAATTCTAAGATTCAATCACTTGGCAGCAAAGTAAAATCACATTTAGTGACTTTAACACATTTCTTTGTGGATCGTTGTGATTATTGCTTATTCAGCTTTGTTGTTGTGCTATGGCTTACCCTTCTATGGGTACCTCTGTAGGTATCAGTACAGGTAAAAAAATTATGAACATTTATATAGTGAGGACCTGTAGGAAATGTACTCATGGGAGGCATGCTGTAGGGAAAGCAGGCAACGGCATAATTGTTCTAATATCCCTGGTGGGTAAATCTGTAGAATATTTTTAATAATGTTTGCCTGATGATGCATTTTTTAACCAAACCTAATAAATAACAGAAATAATATATAAAAAAGGTATAAGAGTTGAAATTTTAACTGATATAAGATATACACAAATAACTATTTACCCATACTTTACAGCATATTTTCAAGGAGGAGCAGCGTTTACAGCTGCAATGCTGTAATTTTGCTGCAAAATGTTATATATATGCTGACTTTGGCTTTTTTAGCTGGGCTTCACCTCACCATGCCAGCAGTGGTGGTATTCTTGATTTCTAGTAAAGGCACCTGGCCTATACAGTAGCAGCTTGGATGATCAGAGAAGCCCTCAGCATAGGATCCTTTGAAGATGTTGCCTTCACCAAAAATATGCCCCTTCTCCTCACATATGACCCATTGGACTGCAACAGTGACATGGCCCTGGTCCTTCCCTCTCTACTCCTCCTGATTCAAACTCGGATCTCTTGGCCTGATTTTGCCACCCAAGGCCCCAAGGACTCTGAAAGGAGATTTGTGAAATCGTCCAGCACACATCGCTCCTAGAGGAGTGGTATAATGAACTCTTGGGACTGGTCATGGCTCACGGTAAAAACATAAACACTTTGGACAATGACAACTTGACCCTACCTGCCTAATTTGAATAGTAGATCCTGTTGGCTAAACTTGCACATTCATGGCCTTTTATCAGGAACTAGCTCTGGACATTTCTATGGACAACCTGAAGATAGAATGAATACACCTGGCTTTAACTTACTGTGCACCATCACGTCACCCTCGGAATATCTATGTAAAATGTTCCACAAAAGGACTGAATCAAGCTGCCAGAGAGAAGTCATTAACTGCCCCCTTACTCTTCCAAGGTAATGAGCACCAGCTCTACACTGATTGGGCCTGTCCACCACTGCCAAATGCAGGGCCACAAAACCCTGTATGCACACCATTATCAGGCACCACATTTAGTATAAATAAGCCTTCCCTTTCTGCCTACATTTCTCCTACAGGGGCAACCAGTATCCCTTCATTACCTTCCAAGAAGCCAACTCTCTTCGCTGGGATCTAAGCCTTACTGGCCCTCTACCATGATCTCCATATGCCTCTTTCTTTATTCCCATCCTCCTTCCCTCTATTATATCGCCTCTCCTGCTCCTCCCCGCCCCTCCATCGTGACCAACCACTACTGCCATAATTAATCACATTAATGTCTCTTCATTTACCCCTTGTCTGTCTTAGTCCCTGAGCCTCCTGTCATGACCGGCCTCCTTCTAGCTCCCTTGTCGCTTGCATGCAGGCTTTTTTTTAAATCTTCTTTTTGGTCCGTGCACTAATGCTTTTCTGCCCAATTACCTCACCATGCTATGTTTCCATCCCCACACCCTTTTGGGAAACTCTCTATGAGATCATCATTATTAGCTCCCAATATCTGCACTACACCAATGCCTTCTGGGAAGCCTCCACAAATTGGAATCTTGGAGTCCTGATCATCAGCCTTGGCTTTCCCTGCATCCTGGTTTACTTCCCTTGTCCAGAACTCCTGCTTCTTTACTACCCTCTTGCCTCCATCAAGAGTGCTTCCCTGATAACGCCATAGCTTCCTGTTGCCATTTTTTAAAATCCCCCCATGCTTGATTGTCATCCACATTGATTTGCCCCATGTGTTATAATAGCTACTGTTCATGCAATTTTCTCTTTCCTAATTGTTCATCCTATTTTTTTTCTTTTCTGCTATTTCTACTAACTCCTACTTTTTACCTTCTCCTCCCCTTACCACCCTTCCCTATTCCCACTCCCTGTCCATGATAATTAGGCAGCCATGCACTATGTCGGGCCCCTGCTATTCCCCCATATGTCACCCAGCTATAATTTTTAGGTGTAACTGAGAGTTTAAAGCCTCAACCCATGCCTTTCAGCATTTTCATTCTGCTTGTGGAGACATCATATGTCTTTAGGAGACACACTCTCACAAACTTCTGCTCCTAGATACTTTAGTACTTACTTCTCACAAGTATTTATGACTAATTGCCCATAAAAGGGTTTACTAATCAGATTTAACTGGCTTAATTCCTCAAATGACTCCCTTAAAGCCTTTATCTGATATTCCAGATGTCATTTTACCAATTTCAACATTCCTTGCAATACCCACTAGGGATGCCCCCTCTCCCCCTCTTTTTGCCCTTGTCTTGAAATCCATTTTACTATTCTTGTCCACTCCCAACACCAGATCTCCAGTATGAATGTTGCTAGCACTAATCAAAAACTCAGTTTGACTTTCAGTGGGTCACCCCTTCTCTACTGTACATCGGCATTTTTCTGACCGACTCCTATAATTCCCTTTACAGATTTTCCTGGCACTTGTCACTAAAATCTCTATTGGTCTACTACTTTGACGTTAAACCAATGAAACCCCTAAATTTCCACCTTTTTTTATCAGAGATTTAACATTAATTAGAGGCATTTTCAAAACCCTAGATATTTTTTATATTCCATCTTGATTTGAATTGTTACACAACTGTTTCTCCCTGGTCCATTGACTCTCTCAATGGCTTGGTATCTAGCAAAGTCTGTGCAGCTCTGAATGACTTTTAATTATCTTTATACACTTTAAATATTCTTCATAGATCACACTTGGGTAAGTTACTGGCTTGAACATTCTCCCTTTATTGGATCGTATGTGTGTCAACTTGTGTGTATATTATCAGTCTCAACATTCAAGGGTAATTAAACTTTTGATCAGGCCCATTTGGAATGATCATGTTTCCCAAAACATGGTCAATATTTTACAAATTTTGCCAGGTATGGAAACCTATGAGCACAACTGTATATATATTTTTTTCAATTATTCAAATCCAATACTCCTTTTATTAAAGTTTTTTCAATTATTAAATTCCAACACTCCTCTAGAAGAGTCAGTTCCTTAGTACAGACATCTCACTCTTTCTACTTGGTTGCCCATTTGGAATGTTTAAGTACGGTCTATGCTTTCTTTGCACCACCATACCTCACCTATCTACATAACCTTTTATGCTGCAGCCAAAGAAGAAGTCAAGCAAAAACTATGCAGTGTCAATTGGATTACAGAATTCAGTCTGCTGGGACTGCTAACATCACATTCAAGGTGGTGAAAGCAGAAATCACTGGATTTTTGGATGTCTACACAGGGGGGGGGGGCTTTTACAGCTAAATAGCCCAGATACAATATAACAAATAAGCTGTAAATTTGAAAGATTTGTGTTCAAATAAATAATCTGGCAACAGGGTTGCACACTTGTTTTACTCCTGAGTTCTATATATGAGTTTAAGTTTCTGCTTTCTAAATTTTTTTTTCATTGTAATCGGCCTCCTGTGCTCTTCCTAACACCTCTCATTTTACCCAGAGTCTGTAATTAAAAACCATTCTGGATGGCATTCCTTTCAAGTGCAAGGAAGCTTGGAATTTCTTGCAAAATCAGATGTAATAAAACACCCCAAAGCTTTAATTTCATTTTAACTGAGCACAAAACATAACATTTCAAAAGTCATCGCAAAACATTTTACTTATCAATATTAGTTAAAGGGGTGCAAATATTTCTGATTTAAAGAGAATATATATATAAAAAAAAGATTTATTATAATTATTGTCATTTTTATTTAGTTATTCTAAAATTAATTTATGAAACCAAATCAATGTAGTATACCAAGTTTTAGTGAATCAAATTTAGTTGTGTAGACTGGACTGTAAATTATATTCACCTACATGTCACATTCAATGGATTGTTTTTTTTTTAACGTGACAAAACCATAAGATTGTTTCACATTTACTGGTTCTCTTTGTTTATCATTATGTCTAATGATTAATTGTAATGATTTCTTGTTTTACTTTCCTCTGGAGTCATGGTTTGCTATCCACTGGGTCCTTTTGCATCATTTGTCTTACTATTATTAAATTTAATATTTTGTTTATCTTAAAAAGCCACAAAGGGCCTGCAAGAGATTCAACATTTTCCTCTGAGGTTATAAAGCTGTAAGGTATTTTCAAAGAATACAAATGACAAAAAAAAAAGAAATAGCACGAATAAAAAAATAACTTATTGACCATCAAAATGGATTGAAATTACATATAATAAAACAGTTTCAAAGGTTCTTAAATTGTGGGTGTGTAGAAAAAGGTTTAAAGCATTGTTATTTACTTTAAATTCCAAAAAAAAAAAACATTGCAAATCAATCCAAAAGTGCCCCATTGCAAATTGAGTTTTTGAGGCCCGCAGATCCTTCAAAATATTGCAGAAATTAGCCAAATGTGCAAATTAATATCCACAACACAGCTACTTTTTTTTTTTAAATATCTTACTATTTTTAATTCAATTTTTAAAGCATTATACCTTTTAGCTAGGGGTAATTAAAGGTTAGCCCATTTAATAGCTAATTTTTTCAAAGCACCTCACTGCATCCTTCAAAGTACAGTTGTGGGTTTTTCTGTGGGGCGGTGTTAACAGGGGCACAGGTGGGCAGCTTTTGACCACAGTATTCTTTACCTAATTTTGACAATTGCTTTCCCTTCCCCATGACCATATGATGACCATGGCTATGATTTTCTCCCCCCATATTCTGATGATTGCTTCCAGCTGCAATATGTAAGGGTGTGTAGACACTAAGGTACCTCCACCCCCAACAATGCACCCTGTCCTGCATCCTTCCCAGCTACTAGGTGATTAATGTGTGCTGTGAAGGATATTTAGCAGCTGTCATGGTGTCTTAAGGTGGAATGATGGACCCTCAGTCTCACCAGCTAGCTTAGCAGAGATGTTTACAGGGTACAGAATCTATCAAGGGCCAATTTTTGTTCCTGAGCCTCAAGTGGTGAGGATGTTGGCAGGTTGCAGCCCCCGTGCACTCGGAGGCTGGTAACTGCTGACAGGTTAGGACCAAAGTGTAGAACAAGAGAGTGAGCCAGAAGTGTAGTCAAATGAGCCAGAGTTCAGGGCAGACGGCAGTCAGGAGTAGTAAGGCAGAGCTGGGGTTGGCATGCCAAAGAGTCAGAATCAGGAACACAAAGTCGATGTTCAGGCCACATTCGCTTTCCAACCACTTCTTTTTATAGGGGAGGTCATGTGGCAAATGGAGATCAGATCAGGAGGGAGTGGAGCAGAGGAAGCTTAGGTGGTTTACACAACACCACCAGCAGATGAAGTGCTTCTGTGAAATATTCTGGTCCTCTGGGGTAAAGGGGCAGCTCTCATGGAGTCACATGACTCAGACTAGGAAGTAAGCATGGGATAGGATTCCTGAACAGAACTGCTGTCTGCCATGTTGGACTGATTCCACTAAATGGAAAGAAAGAAGCTACAAAGCCAAAATTCTGCAAACAGAAAAAAGTAATGTGTTTCCTCATTCAGGTGGGGCCAAAATGGCTTTCACCATGGATGATATGCCACAGGCAGGGGGAAGAAAGTGGAGGAGGGGAGAAGAATAGAACATTATCAGTGTTTGGCTAAATACACCCCCACTATGTGGCACATCCAACACCTGACTTTTATGGGGAAATGTTGGCCATAAGATTGTACAATATTTACAAGTTTTGTTACTATGTTTTTTTCCCACAATCCTAAAACTTCCTTTTCACCTTCACTTCTCTCTACATCGGGGAAGGCAATTTGTGGAAGGACACGCTGCCTATAGCTCTAAGTTTTCTATTGTAGCTTTGCTTCCAATGCACTGACTATAACATAGTAAATAAATACAGTATATGAAAGGCATACTGCCTGCTGTCTGAGAGCAATAGCAGACATTCCTGGTCTCCACTGTGTGCAGCCCAACCACTGCATTCTGATAGGTAACTAAAAATATGTGGACAATTAAGAAAATTAGGGGGAGAGGTAGTGATGTACATAGAGAGCCATAGAAATATTTGGGGATTCGGCAAAGTTTAAGTGAAGTGTTGGAAACTTGAAGTAGGGATGAGCGAGAATGCCTCTGAAATTCTCGCGAAAAATTCCTTGAACTGCCGATGGGTCTGCGAGATTTCAGTGAACCGATTTCGCTGACCCATCGGAAGATCGAGGAAAACATTACAGGATGATTCCAACAGCTGCATTCATTCATGATGAGCACAGCCGCGGTACTCCTGTGGTCTTGGATAGAGAATCTCATTCCAAGAACACATACTACAGGGCTGCAAGAACTCCGCTCCCCTGATTGCTCTTGCAGGTCCCAAAAATTTGTTCTCGACGGCCGAAATTTACACAGGTCGTTCTCGCTTAGATGTTTGGTAAGCGGGAACGGCCTGATTTGAAGCACACATTTTATAATCTTGCTTGCTCATCCCTAACTTGAAGTCAACAACATTGAGAGACTCAATTACAATGGAGGAAGAGTACGAAAATATGTCTGAAATGGGTTATGTTTAAATACCAGTAAAGAACAGGAGCATAGAAATTAGAGGTACATTTAGAGCCAACTGAAGGAATTACTATAAATATAGCTAGATAATGCAGAAGGAAGTGGCAGTGCGAATGGGGTAATTGTGCAGGTGGAACGTAATGTTACTTGTAGAAGGTTATAGCTGATAGAACTGAGGGTAACTTGTGAACTGGGGAACACAGAGCCTGTAGTCCCCAATCCCTAATATGTTAGAGGTTGGGGGGTGAAAGCTGGAGTCCTAACTGTACATAAAATACACTTTAATTTTTATTTGAAAATTAAAACTGCTTGAACCCTTCCTTCTAAATTTTGGTCTAACTGAGCTCCATACATACTGTCCAGCTACTGAATAATTTTTGTAGCTGTTGTTTCCTATATACTATTACCTAACATTAATTCCAAGATAAAACCAACCCCATATCTTCTTCCTATACAGAGCCCTAACCAAGCTGCTAACACAATGTCCAGTCACTGAACAATATTTGTAACTGTTGTCTCTCATATGATATACTCCAATGTTTATTTCATCTCATCTCTTTTACAGAACCTTAAACAAACTGTTTATATACTGACCAGTTACTGCACAATATTCTTTTCTCAAATTTCAGGATGTGAATATTTTTTTCACCCTCTTAAATGTCATTTTAACCAGGCTACTTACATACTGTCAATCCAGTAGTTTTTTTAGCATATATTTTTAGTTTTTTGTAACATACAAAAATAAAACAAAACAGTCAGTTTATCATACATTATGTAGGAATAAAAATAAACATGCATAACAAAGGCCAAAGAGTAGTATATCATCTTTCACAACTGTTCAATAATGTAATAAGATTAGAGTTCCAGTCCTTGATAGCCCAGGTAGTGGAAATTTTAGTAGGCACCTAATATACAATGCAAATGATTACCGATCTTCCTCTAAACAAATGAATAAACAAATTAATAAACATACAGATTGGGGATATAGATTGGGGACCCAATCTATGTACTCTTTCCACTGTGCATGGAGGAGTAAGTCCTAAAGACTGTGGTATAACAATAGCACATAATTGGTTCAGCTCTTTTGCATTAACCGACTCTGGTAGTCAAAACAATCATTGGAACGATTTATGAAAAGGTCAACCTTTTCTGCCAAATTTATTTAGTTGTTATTTATACAACCCTTCAAAAGAATTTTCCCTGGTTTGCATTGTTGTTTCTAGGGCTTCAATGAATTGTCCACTTCCTGGAGGCGGCTTTATTGAGACATTAGTTTCTCATTGATAGGTGACAGGTGTTTCTGTAGGGCTACCCCAATTATTAGACAAATATCTGCCTTTAAGTGTGTCGCCACTTCTTTTGCTAGTACTGTGTAATCCAAGCCCGCACCTAATCTGGGCTGTCTAGATTCAGCATCAAATTCCTCTCCACCCAACTGTGTGGAAACATCCCCCCCGCCATTTTGGAAGGCCAAGACACCTTCTCTTTATAAGGTGTTTTACCTCCAGAAGATAGTGTTCCTGTCAGGAAAGGGTCCATTTTCCCGTGTTTGGCAGCTTTAGGCATCAGATGGTAGCTATGGGGGGTTGCATACCGCTGTGTGGACCAAGAGCTGATTCAGAATGGGACCGAGCTTGCCGTGCAGTACATAGCATCCAAGAGAGCACGGTTTGGGATCAAATCTTTTATGCTGTGCGAATCCGAATCTGGATATATCTGGAACTCTGTCATATAAACAGGCAAAGGCACAAAATTTGACCCCAGATTTAGTTCCTTTGGAGTGGCAACCTCTTCTCTCCTGTCTCTTATTGAGCCTTTGCTGAACCAGGGGTATTGTCTTACTACAGACAATTTTTATACGTCCCCTGAGTTCCTGATACAAAACAAAACGGATGCCTAAGGAACTGTTAGGGCTAACTGGCGTGAATTGCCAGCCAATTTCACCGTACAAAAGCTCAAGCCAGGGGATAAAGTTGCCTGGCAGAAAGTAAGGATGATTGCTTTCCGATGGTATTAAAAGGATGTCTGCATGATGAGCACTGTTCACAACACCACCACTGTTCAAACCAGAACAAGAAGTGGGAAAGACGTTCAGAAGCCCTAGGTAGTCATCGACTACAACCGCACAATGGGGGTGTCAACAGAGCCGACCAGGCCATGACTTTCTATCGAGCTGTCAGAAAGCAACAGGGAAAGTACTATAACAGAGAAAATACTATAAAAAATATTTCGCCATCTAGTGGAACAGGGTGCCAGTTTTTATAAGGTTTGGTCTCCTTGGCTTGATCATCATTCTACACCCATTCTGGACACTAAACTATTATATCTTGGATGATGCGTTGTGTATATTATTCAAAATGTTTGTATTATGACCTTTGAACATTTGTGTTCATGTGTTCATGTATGTTTTTGTGATTGTTTTTTTTTTTTTTCGTTTTGTGTCTGTTTGTTTTTTACTTTGTATTGTTAAAAAAATTATTCTTGGAAAACGTGAATAAAAATTTGTTGAAACAAAAGTTAGGGCCCCCGGTACAATCAT
The DNA here is from genome assembly GCF_032062135.1 of Pyxicephalus adspersus. Lineage (NCBI taxonomy): Eukaryota > Metazoa > Chordata > Amphibia > Anura > Pyxicephalidae > Pyxicephalus > Pyxicephalus adspersus. The sequence goes on from NC_092864.1 coordinate 7,973,756, forward strand.
GGTTTAAGAGCCAAAGGGTTTCTAAAGGACCTCAAGGGAAATGCTTGGGTTAGTGTACCAAAAAAACATAAGAATCCTAATATATCCTGTGGGGTTAACAAGACAAAAACAGTATAATTGAAGATCCCTATAGGTATTCTTGCTGTAACGTCACAGCAGTCCTCATGGTATAAAACACAACGTGTGTTCTCTCCTTAACAGGCAGCATTTGCTTTAATACAGCATTGTTAATTTTGCAAGGCAAGTTACTATGCAATTAGGTGGGGCATATATATTTCATTTATTTAATACTATCCATTTCAGGTAGTTTTACTGATGTTCTAAGGCAGGTGTATGACAGATAAGCCATACCACATCATTTAGAATTTGTCTCTTTGTACGTTGCAATTTGTTGATTTATGAAAAATCTATATTATTCCAATATTATAAACAGGGTTCTATTGCTAACATTCACTGTGTGTGTGTGTGTGTGTATGTATATATGGTCCAGTACATATACATATATATATACTGTGGTATATATAATAGTAAAATAATGAATAACTTCAACTTGTATTTGTTATAAAATTGTCCTGATTTATTCATGCTCTCCAGGATCAGAGAATATAAAATACCATGGAAGAACCTAAGTGATCCAGCAAACCTAAAATAGATTTGGTCCAGGGTTGAACTTAGCAGCAAATGATTTTAGGAATCAAATCCAGGTTTGCTGGATCACCCATCTTTTCTATCTATCTTTGTCTATCTTTTCCAGCCTTGGAGAGCTTGATTAAATTATGCCAAATGAGTTAATAATGGGATAATAATGTTTTTTTCTACATCCATCCAGCAAATTGTGGGGTGTTATGTACTAAAATTGATAAGCTGAAAAGGTTCTGTAATAGATATAAAAATCATAGTTATGTTATTTTGCCAGATGTATTGTATTGATTGTATTGTTTTTTTAATATAATTTACTATTGCTTGGTAATTTACAATTTCTTGGTATTATTTCATAAGTAAATGAAATTAGGTTACCAAATATTTATGTACTCAGTATCCAAAAACTGTTGTTAGATTGACCATGCTACCCCCAGGCTTATGGTACTTTATAACTTTACAAGCTGCAACTAAAATATATATTTTGCTTATAGGTTAATATGGTGAATGGCACATTTCAGAATGTCTTCCAAATTGTGCCATTTTTCTACAACACTGGCAATACGTCACTTGTGCTTAGCATATTTTTTATTATATATTTAATTGGCTTGTTAATGAATTTCCTCCTTTTGACTGTGATATATATTAATGATCACTTGCACACCCCTTTGTATATTTTCCTTTGCAATTTGTCTTTTGTCGATATATGTTCCACTTCAGCCACCGTCCCTAAACTCTTGGTAATGCTTCTCTCTGGAAATAACACAATACCCTTCATGCAATGCTTCTCCCAGACATATTTTTTTCTACTGGCTGCAAGTGCAGAGGATATTCTTTTATTCATTATGGCATATGACCGGTACATCGCCATATGTAACCCTTTACATTATCATCATCTGTTAAGAAACAAAGTTTGTATCTTGTTTATATTTATAATTTGGCTATCAGCATCATTAAATTCCTTGCTGATGACTCTCCCGGTGTCCATGATGTCCTTTTGCCAGACCAACATAATTCAACATTTCTTTTGCGAGGCAAAATCTCTCACAAAGATTTCATGCGCCGGCAGAGAAATATTTTACTACATTGTTTATATGGAGTTGTTGCTGTTTGGGCTTTTTCCTTTTTTGTGTAGCTTGACATCATACATAAAAATCCTCAACATCATCTTACAAATAAAGTCAAAAGAAGGGAAAAAGAAAGCGTTCTCCACCTGTTCCTCTCACCTAGCTGTCATCATGCTCTACTATACCACCGGCGCCTCGATGTACATGATCCCACCCTCAAAGTATTCAGATGTTATGGAGCAGATTTCCACAGTGCTCTGCACAGCTATTACACCAATATTAAACCCTTTGATATACAGTCTACGTAATAAAGATGTAAAAAGAGGTTTGCGTAATTTAGTAGCGGGAAAATTAAAAATGGCTGCTATTTAAGGTTGAGGAATTTGCATTTAACTTTTAATTTTGTGAATTATGAATTGTGCATACAGTTTTAAAATATATATTTTTGATTTTTTGACTACATATCACCAATTACTATGTTTACCAATAAACATTCATTAGATTTCCCTGATCACTTTGGTTATTGGGTTACCTAACGCAAGAGCACAGCAACTGTGTCCTTTCAGGGGTGATATCTTATAATAGAAATGTGCTTAGGAGGAGAAAGGGAGAAGAGTAATCCTTATACTGGTGTGTGTTAATTTTAGCTTAAGCAATTGAGTTTTGTGACGTACAAGCAGTTTTTGGTAGGAGATAAGAAGAAACAGGAAAACACTCAATAATTATTTACCATTTAATATAACAAGAACTACAAAGCAAAGTGCACTCAGTTTAAACTGTTTACAAAGTAAAGTCTTAATGTTAAGAAATGGCTCTATGTGCGTGTTTTTAAGATGCAATATTTCCCTAATTAGGCAGAAATGCCAGCCCAGTGTTAGGCAGTAAGGTCAGACATTAAGATTAATAAATGGCATTCTATGCAACCTACTATAACCTGCTTAACAAACGTTTTTTCTTTTTTTAAAACTTTTACAATCCATACTTTTTTAAATACTAAAATTTATCAAGCTATTTTCCGGGCGCTAGAATACTCGGCCATATTCACCCCGCATTTATCAACTGAAATGATCGCTCGCCCTGAGCCACGTATCTCCGGGAGCTCGATACTGGCCAGCTTGCATTAAAAGTCGCTGTTCCCCTACAAAATCATTATTTCTAATGGCACACATCTTTAACTTAGACCTAAATAAAAATGTTTGGCTGTTCAAAAATATATATTAGCTGAGAAATAAGCAAATTTTTAAATGACCTAATATTTTCAAGTTCAGAAAGAGTTAACTGATTTTAGCTCTTTACACAGGCACCTATCTAAACGTATACGATTCCGGGAAGCCCTCATTCTGACCTGTAGTGCCCGGGGATCTCTCACTGAGAGGAAGATTCTCACGGCTCCATTCAAAAAAACAGCCGTGTTAATCCTCCTCTCAGCGTTTATGAATGAACGTGGCCATGGGAACAATCAGATTTTTCCCACATTGCATTCATTCATGAGCAGCCAGCAAGACTCACACTGTGTTCCTGGATGTAGAAACTCTATCCAGGAACACATAGTACTGGGCTGCAAAAGCAATCAGGGGAGCGGAGCTGTCAGGGAAGCAGATTGCTGTTGCCGCCCTGTAGTATGTAGTTTCTCTATCCAGGAACACAGGACTCCTGTGTTCTTGGATAGAGAAACTCTATCCAAGAACACATACAACTAGTAAAGGGCTACAAGATCAATCAGGGGAACGAAGGCCATTCTGGCCTACATGCTTGGTAAGCGAGAACGGCCTGATTTCAAAATTTCATTTTGATTTGGTAAGTATTTTTGGAATGCACTATTTGTTGGGCCATTTTTGAACTATTTTGGCTTTATATGAAAATTGTCGGTTTACATGTGTTTTTTTTTCATTATTTTGTCATGTAAATTTAGTGGTGTCTGTGTGGTCTCTATTCAAAATAAACCCATTTGCTAAAAGGTCACATTAAAATATAAAGTTTTTTGAAAAATGAAGGTGTTTGTTTTTGGGGGTTTGTTTTTGTGATCTCCTTTACAATCTCCCAGGACCTACGTTTAAAAATTAAATAATGCTTTTTTTTTAAGCAGTTCCCTTCTATGATTTGTTTGACTGACTAAAAACAGCACAATTTGGTAATTAAAACTCAGCTGTTTGATGCGTATAGTTGTGCGCTAAACCTTAGGAGTGTGATGCGCATTGTTGTGCGTCAACCCGCTATGTGGCTTTATAAGTAAATTGTTTGTTTTGCTTCATGTGCACTAATGTATGTAGATACATGCATATATATAGACACAATATATAA
>NC_092864.1:7978391-7979689 GCF_032062135.1 Pyxicephalus adspersus
ACATGTAATATAACATCTTTGGCAACAATCCTTTTTTCAAATATTTGATTTCTATAAAGCCAAACTAGAATTAAATTTAAATAGGATCACAAATGTTTGGTGAAATTTTTTTTACATTCATACTATTGTGTGATGACATATTATAAAGTGCTAATTAGTATGCATACCGTTTAATCTAAATTAGTTTGCATTGTTGCAAAGCAAACCAAAAAGTATCAAAACAGTGCAACTAATGTAACAACAAATGAATGAATTTTGTGAATGAGTATAATGTAACATAAAAAAGTAGCACTTACCCAAAAGAAGATGAAGCACTAAAGATTCTCATTGACCTGTAATGGACTGTAGATACATACAGAACAGGTGTGCGCTAATTCATTTCTATGATCCCACAATTGATAGCTTAACAGATCCTCCATAATCACACAGCTGCAAACTAATCGTCCTAATTGGCGTATTCTCAACCCCTATTGATCATTTCTCAAGACAAGAATCCGGCTGGTAAGTGAAGGCGAGTGTACTAGCTCGGATTCTGGCTTGTGGAAATACGCCTCCTATATCGGCGCATATATTTGCGCAGCGAGCTTACCCGCACTTGCTTGATAAATCAGGGCCAGAGAGAGAAATTTCAGTAAAATGTCCCTGAGTAAAATACCTATAGGGTTAGATACATATAAATGTTGGTATAGGGATAGATAAGACATAGCATCAGTAGGAAGATTACTTCTTTTTGTAAAAAAAAAGGGTATATAGTAGGGTTCAATCAATGGAGAGCTATATCAACTCCAATATAATGTACAACTAATCCCGTGGTCAGATTGAATAGAAGGAAAAAGCTACCTGGATATGTCTTATGTTTTTAGTAAATATTTGAAAGCATGTACCCCATGCAATACCCTTTGGACCTCATTTTTTTATTTTATTATATGATTAATATATATATATCTATATATATATATATATATATATAGATATATAGTTAATCTTGTGACAATGTATATGTATACAATGTATATTAATATATGTTAATTTTACATTTACCATTTTAAAACACCCCTACTTTCCTTCTTTTTTCTTTTGTCCTGTAAAGGTGATATATTCCCACAAGGCTATTTTATGCCCAGAACGTAATCTGTCCCAGGGCTCGTATACCTGTTTACCCTAAAAGGTGGTAGATAAAAATGAACTGCATCATGAACATTTATCATAAAATATCTTCATCAATTGAAAGTTGTTAGATGTACTGGATACCTAAATGGTCTTTAAGTGACTTTCAGCTACATATTTAGGTATATAAG
>NC_092864.1:7981132-7981701 GCF_032062135.1 Pyxicephalus adspersus
AGCACTATGGTATATGTCAGAGCTCTATAAATCTATATAAAATTGGATGTTTGTATGTGTGTATGTCATCACTACTAAACGCATCGAGACATTTAAACCAAAATTGCTAGACATATGACTCAATGAGTGCACCGCTGATCTTTGTACAGTGCTGTGGTATATGTCAAAGGTATATTTACATGTATGTATGTACAAATGTATGTATGTATGTGCGTTTGTTTGTATTGCTCAGTGACAGTGTGCCTTTTGCTTATATTTTTACATACTTTTTTGGGACTCTTTTACGATATTCTGGCCTGTAATAATGCCTTTGAGAAAACGTAAGGCAATTGGCCGAGTGCAATCAAAGGCAAAAAAATTAAACAACACTGTAGACAAGAAAATCCTTATAGCTTTATTCGATTCCTTTTCCTGTATAATATTAGATTGCAATGAATAAATACCCAGGCCAGGTAATCCAGCCGGGTAATCAGCTAGTTTATATTATATATATATATATATATATATATATATATATACCGTATTTTTCGGACCATAAGACGCATTTTTTTCCCCCCAGAAGTGGGGGG
>NC_092864.1:7982696-7995521 GCF_032062135.1 Pyxicephalus adspersus
TATATATATTTCATAGCAAAGTGCACAACTAATTTATAGATGGAGTTTTACTGTAATTTAAATATTTCTTAGCCTTATCCCAAGTCTGTGTCTATATAAAATTTTATAGTTTTCTACCTATCTTTAGATTTATATCTAAACAAAACCTCAAAAATTAATGATGTGGTTCTTTTACAGGATGGTTCACAATGGACAACCAGACATTTCTAACGGAGTTCCACATTTTAGCGTTTTCCACTGAAACGGATCATAAGTTTCTTATTTTTAGTATTTTTTTCCTTTTATATTTGGTTGGAGTGCTTGTAAATGTGATAATAATTACAGTGATATGTATTAATCACCACCTACATTGTCCCTTGTACTTCTTTCTCTGTAACCTGTCTTTTGTAGATGTCTACTTTACCACCACAACGATCCCCAGTCTGTTGTATAGGTTGTTAACTGAAAATAACACTGTTTCCTTTAATCAATGCTTCACGCAGTTGTACTGTTTCTATGTGGCTCCAAGCACTGAAGATATGTTGTTAGTCATGATGGCCTATGATCGATATGTGGCTATATGCAACCCCTTACATTATACAACTATTTTGAATAGGAAAATATGCCTACTGCTCGTGTTTGTAAGTTGGGTCTCTGGGATTTTAAATTCTTTATTACTTACAATCCCAGCTTCAAGAATGTTCTTCTGCCAGTCCGATACCATCAGACAATTCTTTTGTGAAGCCAAGGCTTTGACTGCGATTGCGTGTTCTGGGACTGATGTTTTTTATTCTGCTGTGTATGCGGATATTTTTTCTCTTGGGCTTTGTTCATTTTTGTGTAGCTTGACATCCTATGTAAAAATAATCAGTGTCATTATGGACATTAAGTCAAGTAATGGCAGAAAAAAAGCCTTCTCCACCTGTTCGTCCCACCTTGCTGTCATCACCCTCTATTACAGCACAGCTTCAGCTGTATATTTGCTGCCAACATCAAAATATTCGGGTTTCTTGGACCAGGTCATCACTGTATTATATGCAGTAATAACACCCATGGTAAACCCTCTGATATACAGTTTACGAAACAAAGAACTAATAACAGCTGTCCACAAATTAATAAGGATATAATTATAACTTAATAGAATATCTTTTTTTTAACACTTGAAAATGTTTTTATTGAAGATTTACATGGTTGCATAGTGGCAAATATATAAACAGTTATAAATACATCACAGTAAAAAATAATGTTCTCAATCACAGCAGGTAAAAAATTGTCCACTGGCAGAAAAGGTGACCAACAACAATGTTCTCTTCACTTTTAGGTAGTTTAAGGTAGTTTTCTTTCACTTTCTGGCAATTTCTTTTATTATATAAGTCGATTATGTCAGTTCATACAAACACTCTCCATCCCTCTGATAATGGCCCGGCCCATCTGTCTAATTTTAAACTCATTGTGGCCCCGAGCCAAAAAGTTTGCCCACCCCGGGTATACAGTGTCAAAGTAGTACCTTATTTGTAGGGTGTTGTGCTAGTGATGTTGGATCCTATGTATATTCATTTTAAGGCTTTGAACAGTTTACAAGTACATAAACACAATAATAAAGAAAAACATGAAATACAAAAGTAGGGAAATGAAAAAACATTTGCATATTTTCTAATCATAAATTACAATGCATATCATACATCTAAAAAAATGCACAAAAGCTATTATCCTTCCCACTAAAGCAAATTGGAAAATACACATAGATGATAATTACATCTCCAAGAAGAAACAAGTAAGAAACAGTTTTTTAGTGGAAATAAGATTGGATATCCGATGATGTTTAATAATAATATAACGTAGGACATCCAATCATTTGATGCATTTACCTTCCACAAAATTTCTGCCTGCATAGATCCATTATCATTACCTTCACATACCCATGACATGGTAGGTAAAGGTTTTATCCCATGATCCTTTGAATAAATGATGTAAAATCCCTGTTTAATGGATTTATAGGAGTCTGGTAACATAGCTAACAAAGTGGTTGTAGGACGTAAATAAATGTTAATATAATGGTTATATAATTTAAATATTTTATCTCAGAGAAACTTAATTGGTGGGCAAGAGCTTTAAATATGAAGAATGGATCCCTGAGGGTGGACACATCTCCTGCACAAAATATTGGACATCTGGACTATCTACTGCAGATCCTAAAACAAATGAACAGTCTATACCAGTGTTTGTCAAGATTTTTACAATGGGGTAACCCCTTGAAACTTTCTAATCTACAGAAAACTCAGCTATAATTACTATATATATACAGTACTTTGGCTTAGTGTTCATTAAGAACAATACCTCCTACATTGCTGGCCAATGGGACGAAAAGAACAACATTGGTGTCATTGGTAACTGACCTGGCACAAACTGCTCATTGTCCAAGGAACCCCTAGCAACCTCTGGAGGAACCCCTGGGTTCCATATAACCCTGGTTAAGAAACGCTTGTCTATAATGTTAATTACCTAATACTATTATTAACTTGATAGACTAAAAATGGAAGCTTTAAAGTTAGGTCACAATCAATATTTTATGCTTCTGAATTAATAGGTAATTATAATCACAATGCCTGCAGCTTGGATCCAGAAAGGAGCAAAAGTACAACTGGTAAAAGAGGGAAAATGTTTTCATCCTGACCACCAAGGTAAGTAAACACAATTTAAGTTCTTTCTTGGTTAGTGGTGGTAGATACTTCTCCCAAAATTTCCATAAAGTTTGTTATTAAATAAATCTGCTATATGCTAGTGTTCTTTCATAATGGTAGATGTAATGGATTTTTTGCAGTACTTCAGATAGATTTGGAGGGGTAGCCTGATTCCATACATACCCTATAGACATTTGTGCTGCAATAAGTATATGGTTCACAATAACTCTATATGAGTGCACGAATTTATCAATTCCCAAACGAAATAAAGCTAATAGGGACAAGTCAGGTATCCCGTGACTGGGGATATTAACATAAAAATGGAATTCCAAAAACTGTGGAGAGACTTACACTCTCAAAACATATGTACAAAGGTATCTAGAGAACCACATTTCCTCCAACAGAGTGGAGAATATTCAGACATAAATTTAGAAATCCTATAGGGTGTTCTGTACCACCTAAATAGTATCTTTTCATAATTTTCCCAGCTCTTCCATTGAGCTAAAGGAATGGAGATCGCCAAATCATTTTCCCATACTGAAAAAATATACAGTTTTATCCATTTATTCTTATTATGCATATAATGCTACTCTTACAACATTTATCATTTTGACTTCTCTGCCAGAAGCACTGCAGTAAGGAGTTATCACTGGATTGAAGTTTATTATAAAAGTGATTGATTTGTAACATTCTGTATTTATTTAGAATAGTATGGAATATAGGTAGATCCTTAATATATTGATATCTACATTTTTAACAAGATTGTAATTTTAAATATGGTATAAAAAAATTCAAACACATTGTAAAGGTATTCCTATATCCACCCTCGATATTCTAGTAACATTTTTTTGTACTCAGTTATCAACGGGATGAAATGACATTTAAACATATTAGTTGTAGGATAAGATAATTGGATTCCCAATTAGGAGATACTATCTGTTGACAAAGAAAAGGAAATATTTTTAGATAGTTGCAGGATTGTAGGTAAACCTACATTCAAAATATTATATTTTGACGTATTATTTTTTAATAACTAATTGAACCAAATTTATCTATTTTTTGCATTAAGGCTTCCATAGACGCTTGAGGTTCTATTAATGTAAGTATAACATCCTTGACGAATATTCCTATGGTATAGCATTTTTTGTCTATTTGTAAACCTTTGATATCTTGATTAGTTTGAATAATTTGTGCAAAAGCTTCTATAATTGATGTAAAAAGAATAGGGGATAAGGGAAAGTCTTGGTGTGTTTCATTAGTTATCTCAAAAGAAGAGGATAACATATTTGAAACATAAACTTGAGCAGAAGGATAAGTATTTAGGGCCATATTAGCGGATAGAATTGTACCATGCAAACCAAATTTTTTCAGTGTTGTATGTAAATAATTTTTAAAAAATATTACATTAAGAATCAAGTTGGGTTGTGTATGTGGAAGGTCATGGAATAACAATTGAAAAAGCTGTATTGGGCATGAGAATTTATGACTCTAGTTTCTAAGGATCCCAAAATCCTTATACTCTGATCAGTCCATCCATAATCAGGGCCCAAAGCACTTCTATTTAAACAACAGGCAAGGTCACGTGCCCAAATGTTAAGTGCCAAAATTATAAATGCAATCGGAATTAGTCCAAGGAATTGACACGGGAGTTGGAACAGATTTGGACATACTATTTTACTCTGCCTCTTCCATCTCCTGCCTTTGGACTGATTTATCCATCTGGACTCTCTGATCATCTGATTTATCCAACACGTTCTCTGCTGCTGGCTTTCTGAACTGGTATTTCATCAAACCATCTCTTTGACTGAATCATCATCCCCCACTCCTGGAACTGGCAAGTTTACAAGCCTCACCTGAACCCATATTACTGGACTGCTTCTCTTGGACTTCAGTTTGCTACATTGTTTAACCTACGCATATGGTTCGCAATTATCTCTAAAAATGAATTATTCACCCTGCTCTCTCTTTGTTGGATGAGCCTAACCTTCCCTCTTTAGCCAAACTGCTCTCCATTACCTTCTCATTTAGACTCACTCAGAATATCAATGGCCCCACAGACATAGCCGGACACACTTTAGACCTGGTATTTTCTAAACTCTGCAACCTCACCCTCCTTCACAACTCACCATTTCCCCTTTCTGATCACAACCTTATCACCTTCAATCTATCGAACTCTTGCCCTCCCTTGCCACATCCCAGACCTGGTCAATGGCAGAGAAATATCCGTAACCTTGACCACAACCTTTTCTCAAACTGCCTTGCGTCCCTAACCCCCGGGATACTATTGACATTATCAAGCACCTTTAAGAAACAAGGCTAAGAAAAATCTGACAGAATCTAGGACCCAGAAGGAAGGATTGCCATGTGAAGTCCAAGCAGCTGTCCTGATACCTATACAGCCTGGGACAAGAGGAGCAGCAGTGGTGGGGCAAAAAAAAGACAACATAAGCGAAAAAAGTTAATTTGACTTAAAATTTTCTGATAGTAGTATGTCAGATGCAACTTTATGGTCTAGTTTATGGGAGCAGTGTTCACAAGAAAATGACAGAATTTATAAAAAGGTTTTGTCTATGGACAAAACAAAAAAGAAATTAAGTAACATTATGAGGATGATTAAGAATTTCATTACCTTAATGATTGATGATAAAACCTTGCCTAAATGTAGAGTTTGCATAAATAGTACACAACATACACAAAACACACACACACATAATACACATACAAAGTACTCTAAAAATGAAGAGTGTACTAGATGTGAAATCCTGATGAATCACATAGATGAGCTTGAAGATTAGTTTTTGATGATGAAATAGACGATCCAATGGATGTTGAAAGGCAACAATCATTGTATAAGGCAGAAAAGTTAAATAATAAAAAATATGATCAGATAATAAAATTGCTTAAGGAAACTCCAACTTACAATCCAATGCAGATGCATTCCATAATGCAATACAATGAATCCAATACGGACAGATTTACCTTAAGTGATGACCAGAAAAATTAGTTATTTAAATCATGTTTTTCTAGACGCTTAGAAATCCCACCTGTGACTGCAGATAATGGAGAGTTCATACATATCACGGCAACAGATAGGTTGAGACAATTGCTTAATTTCACTACAGGGGAAGAAGTTCCTACAGTAGAAATGTTAGAATCATTAAAGGCTACAATTAATCATGATCCTTTTGCTTTTATGTTAAAATTTGAACAAACCTATCGCATGGCCATGTCTATAGCTGATGAACAAGAGCCCCCTGCTATGATAAAATCATTTGTGAAAATGTTTTAAATATCTTGATCCTGCCAGTTTAGCCATAGCAACTGAGAAGGGTTCTATGGCGGAAGCTTCTGCTTTCATTGATAAAATGAGAAGACAGCACAAGGCGAGTAATTTGAAAATCAGGGTGTCTGCTATTCAAAGGCACAGAGCAGAAAAGAGGGGAGGTCAGTATACCAGCAAACACATGTCACATCATACAGCAAAGCAAGAGTTAAAGAGAGAGGGAAAGCAAAAGTTTTTGTTCATTCAAAACCTCCTGTTTGCTATTATTGTAAAAAACCTGGACATTTGAATTATCAATGTAGGAAATATTTAAGAGATAGTCAAACAAAGAATTTGGAGAAGGAAAATGGATTAGTTCCTTGCGTCCTATCATCTCCTGTAATTTCTGAGATTAATTGTCAAGAATCACCTTATGCTCCATCAATAAGACAGATCAGGGAGTTGTCTATTTAAAATGACACTTTGAAAAATAAAAATAGCAATGTGGGCATTGACAAACAAGGTTTGGTACCCTTCCCATGACTAGAACGAGATTTATCTCCTAAAGCCCTAGAGTATATAGCCCCTGTATCTCTTGATGAATGTGGTCGTATTTTTTTATGTGGAAAATTAAAAGGGCAAGATACAACATTTTTAATTGACACTGGAGGACAATTGAGTGTAACAAGTTGTAAATTGCCTTATAAATCAAATACCCCAGTATGTACAATTGTGGGTTTTGATGGCAAAGGTAATTCCATTGCTACTTTGATTTCTGATGTTTCTTTTGAAATTCCTGGATATTTGGATACTGACATAGACATATGGTTTTGTCAAGGTGCAGAGAACATCATACGAACATACATTATGTAAAAGAGAGGATAGATTATTGATTTAGGCAATATTGTCATCTGGAAAGATGCATCTAAGCATAAATCTATATTGACTGATCCCTCAGAATGCAGCACAATTGGAAGTATATGTGTCACTGAACAAGTTTCTTTAGAACATAACTGGCCTGAGGTGGGAGGCAATTTGCAGTTACAACAAATGACCCATAAGTATCCAAAATTGTGGTCTCAGTTCCAAAATATAGTGGGACTCATGAAAGATACTATTGTGAAAGTGAAAGGTGAAGATCCTCCCCCACAGAAACAATACAGATTGGCACCTAAGTCAATTGAACCACTCACAGTAATCATCCAGGAGCTTCTTGAACAAGGCGTAATTAGAAAAGCAAATTCTGTTACGTTGTTGCCAATTTGGACCATAAAAAAGCCGGATAATTCTTTCAGATTGCTTTTCGATATGAGAATGTTAAATAAATATACTCCAAATGTGGCACCCATTGTCCCTGAGACCCCTGATATAATGTCACGAATTAATGCAAAGGCTCAAGTGTTTTCTGTGCTTGACATCTCCAATGGCTATTTCTCATGACCATTGACAAAGAGTTGTCAATATAAATTTGCTCTTACTTTTCAGAACGAGCAATGTGTGTTTACTAGGCTTCCACAAGGTTTACACATTAGTGCAAGTGTTTTTCATCAGGCATTGGCCAATGTTTTGCAAAAGTCCTTGAATTAAAATGTGAATTCCATGAATAGCATATAGAGTAATCCGTATTGGAATATTGGTATTCATGATTATAATATATTGCTTGTATACAACTGTTAAAAGAAACCCAAAATTATCAACAAAAGCTAAAAAAAATTGTTGTGCTTGTTCCCTAAACGTATTAATTGAGTAGCTATATTAATAAACCTATAATGAATAACTAATTTTTAAGTGATAATCTCACCAATATTTTTCAATTTTTTTTTTTCCCAGACCAGAAATTTTGCATACTGGATTGACCAATCATGGAGAACTATACACCCGTGGAATACATCAAAATGTTTCCATTTCTATCTAAAGCTCGGGACAAACCCTTTCTTTTCAGACTATTTCTTTTTATCTATTTAGCTGGGATGCTATGAATATGGTCATAGTTACTGTTATATATTATGATGAACATTTACATAGCCCTATGTACATATTCCTTTCTAACCTATCCATAGTAGATATGTGCTATACAACAACCATTATTCCTAAACTCCTGGGCATGTTAGTACCAAAATACAACACTGTTTCCATCCCACAATGCTTCACTCAGATGTACTTTTTTCATAGCTGCCAGTGCTGAAGATATTCTGTTGTTTATAATGGCCTATGATCGACTTGTTGGAATTTGCAATCCTTTACACTACCATAGTATTTTAAGTACAAGAATCTGTGCACTGCTACTAGTTGGAGTATGGGTGTCTTTATTTTGAAATGCACTCCTGATTACAGTTTCAGCTTCCTTCATGACCTTCTGCCATTCCAACAACATCCAACACTTCTACTGCAATGCAAAAGCTCTGTCCACCATTGCTTGTGCTGGAAAAGAAGTTTTTGACCTTGTTATGGTTTTACAAATACTCCTGTTTGGATTGAGCCCTTTTGCTTGCAGTTTAGTTTCTTATATAAAAATAATCTTTGTTATTTTACAGATTAAATCAAAGTATGGAAAGAGCAAAGCTTTCTCAACTTTTACTTCTTTATTACACAATGGGGGTGTCTGTTTATATGATGCCACCATCCAGATACTCGGATATTTTGGAGCAAATCTACGCTATGCCTTATGCAAATGTTAAAATGCTTTTAAATATGTATGAAATGCCTAAAAAAGATTCAGCTTCATAAAAAAAGGTTGGAAGACTCCATTACTAATACATGGATGAAAGTTATAAATAATATGGCCTACATGCAACATATCCCCCTCTTTGGCTCTCTACACATTTTTAATGGTTTTCTCCACATAAGTTAGAGAATTGGATCCTTCCATATACAATCCTGCATCTCTATGTGCCTCATGCCCATGTTCTGTCCCCACTACTCCTAGTCCTCCATATACCCATTCCTTATTGTGTAAATGTTTTCCTAACTTTTGAGACTTCCTTTACACTATCATGTGGCTTTAACATGTGCCCTCCTAGTAAGTTAGATGCTAATATAGCTTCAATACAGTGCGTTATGTACATACAGAAATTTACAAAAGTGCAGGTTTAGAATTTGACCATTGCCTTCCTTTATACCTGCTGAATGTTACTCATTGCATAAAATGGCAAGGTGGAGTATAAAAAAACACAACACATAATAGGCACCTATAGTTGCAACATTTTTGTAAAGGAACTTTTATTTTAAAATTTTCACTTTTTTGAATTTCAGTAAAATATATGTAGTAATATGTAAAGTAGTATTAAAGCTAAGGTTAATAAACATTGAACAGGGTAAAAATGAGTTTACAAAAAATACACAATTAAAGGAAATTGAACAAAGAATTGGATGAATTTAACTTCATAGATAGTTTTAAAAGGAAATAGAACTTTAAAAACTGAGGGAAAAGAAGTTTAAGTTCTGGATAAGGAAGGGATTCTTCACTGTAAGGTGTGTAAATGTGGAATCAGCTCCCTCAGGAAGTAGTTTCAGCAAGTATTATAAGTTGCTTTAAGAAAAAGCTGGATGTTTTTCTAGAAGCACAGAATATAACTGGTTTCTAAGCTTTAAAATAAAAATAATAGAATCTGTTTATCCAGGGAACATCCGATTGCCTCATGGAATCAGGAAGGAATTTTTTCCCCTGTTGAAGCAAATTGTACCAGGGTTTTTTGTTACCTTCCTCTGTATCAACTATGTCTATAGGTTTTTAGATCTGGTATATTTTTTTCCCTACTGGTTAAACTTGACAGACTTAACGTTATTTCCGGCGTATAAGACAACTTTTTAACCCCGAAAAATCTGTGCCAAAGTCAGGGGTCGTCTTATGCGCCGGGTACTTACCTGCAGCTTGCTACACGTCCGTCGCAGTCGAGTCCCCGTGGGTCCTTCTGTGCAAGCTGCACAGGAGAACGCGAGCCTGCAGGGAGGACGTGGGCCTGGATTGGCTCTCCAGTAGAGAGCCTGGATTGGCTCTCCAGTAGAGAGCCTGGATTGGCTCTCCAGTAGAGAGCCTGGATTGGCTCTCCAGTAGAGAGCCTGGATTGGCTCTCCACTAGAACAAGCCCATTCATTAAGAAGGAACGTGCCCATTCATTCCTTAGAGGAGTGTGGAGCAGTGTAGGCTCCTCCTGTATCCCTCTCCAATTACTAGTACTGTACTGTTCCTTCTGCCTCTCATTTCTCGCACAATAGCGAAATCTGACAGGCAGAAGGAACAGTACAATACTGGGCGTATAACACTACCCCCAACTGATTGGTTAGAGTAATTGGCAGTCCACTCTAACCAATCAGTTGGGGGTCGTCCTATACGCCCAGTCGTCATATACGCCGGAAAATATGTTATGTCTTTTTGTAACCTGACCTACTATGTAACTATGTAAAATATTGTTTTATTTTCAGAAGGGCAATATTATTCAGGTTGGTATTTTTGTGTTTGACTTATCGGGCTATACAGAATGTATACTTGGTTACACTTGGCCAAACAGGTGATGTGGTCTTTAGTTCTAGTCATTTCAGTGTATATTTAACTTTTTTAGATTTTAAGGTATTTCAATGTCTTGAGATACAAGGATCATGCTTAACATATCACTCTTAAAAACCATAAAGCTTTCATTAGGAAATGCATAAGTAGTGTAAAAAAAAAATCCCTTTATTGTGCATCCATGCAGACAGACCAACATAGTATTCCTGGGTGCAGAAAATATCATTATCAAAGCAACCTGTCTACTTCAGTACATTATGTTACTGCTATCTGATTGTTGCACAAAAATCAAGATCCAAAATCATATACTGTTCAGCTGGTTGACCTATTTGTGATGGAGAAGTCAATGGCTGGGAAGTGTTGGTTTGTTGGACAATTATACAATACTATTCACATCTGTGTGGGCATGCAATGTGTGATAGAAAAGCTGGAGACAATATACTGTGGTTATGTATATTATTAAACATAAACAACACACAATGCATAAACACAAAATGGGACTTTTAAGGCATCCAGTTACCAAACATCGTATTAGAAATAGTTTTTTAACATCTGATAAAATACATTAAATCTATTAAAAACATCAAAGCATAGTAAAGAAACTCAAAACCCTATGTGAGCCAGCAAATCAGGCCCTATGTCTCAAAAAGTTTTTTACTCAATATGTTTTGCAGTTCATATTGAGACCTTAATAAAAACGTAATCATCATCGTACATTAACCACCTGGGTGTTACACTGATGTCTGGATTTCTGTACCAAAAGCGGTACACTGTTTTTCATGAAATTTCTTTTTTAAATTGTAGACCTGTAACTTACAGAAAAATGTCCGAACAGGGTTCTAGTAGATATAATGAATATAAAAAATGTTTGAAACACACAATCATGTAAAAAAAAAAAAAATACTTTTAATAAAATTTAATAAAAGACACAAAAACAAGAATACATAAATAAATCAAAAATACTGAAAATGCAATAATTCGGTATACTGTATAGTAATATATTTTTCTAAAACACCTCCCTAGTGTCCAACAGTCCAAAGTCACATACCTATAGACAAACCACATAAATATATTTTGTATTATTTTGTATTGGATTGGATACAGGACTTTGTGTTGAATCCAATACAAAATATTTGAATTTCCCGCTACGACCCCCATCGACGGGCGCATGCGCGGACATCATCAGGAATCGCAGAGGGACACGTACGCGAACGCCGGGTATTCTAATTCTTTCCAAACTTCCGTACTTCCATGCAAAAAGTGTTAATTTTTTTGCATAGAAGTTTATTTTAGTTTGTAGGCTATAATTCACCGAATTACTCAATAATTAATTATAATTCACCGAATTACCGCATAACTCACCGAAATATGTCCAAAATTTTATAAATTTAATAATAATTTTTTTTTTATAAAACATAAAAAAAAAATCTTAAAAAAAAATCACACAATCGAAGAGATTGACGCTGGAACAGAACGGGGAATCACTGCGGGGACCAGGTTAATGCATTTAACCACCTGAGAAAAGTTCGGGTTTAACACTTTTTGCAAGTGTTTTAACCACGAACCAAGGTTGGGTTTAACGGCCGGTCAGTTAATGTATATAATACTCAACAAAACATATTCAAAAGTTTTCTTCCTACCCATACATTGAATCGGAGTTTCTTATGCGTTTCCTTCACTTCTAGACATGGTGCATACACAAGGAGAGACAGCAGAGATGTATGGGTAGGAGGAAAACTTTTAAAATGTTTAGGTGACCACAGGAAAATATTATTTTATTTGATATTAATAAAGATATCTATGCAGACATATGTTTAACTATATGGTAAATTCTACAAATCCAAAATCATCCATGACAGTCCCTTAAACAATCTGCAATGCTGTATGTATTATGGGTTTCAATTATTCACTTTAAGGTCATTACAAAGCACAAGGAGGCGCTCTTTGCGTCTGGATGAAAAAAATGTAATCTCCAGATAAGGAAAGGATTCTTCACTGTAAGGTCTGTGAAAATGTGGAATCGGCTTCCTCAGTTTTATAAACTTTTAGCAACTACTATAGATTGCTGGATGATTTTCCCAGAATATAACTGGGTATTAAGGCTTTAAAGTAAAGATAACAAAGACTGTTGATCCAGGGAATATCTGATTACCTCACGGGATCAGAAAATCATTTTTTTCCCCTGCAAACGGAACCAGGTTTTTTTTCTTTCCTCTGCATCAACTTTAACCATAGGGTTTTTATCTTGGATATGTTTATTTCCCTAGTGGTTGAACCTAATGGACTTTTTTCAACCTGACTTTAAAACTTTGTATTTGTATCCTTATAAAAATATATTTTAATTAACAGAATAAACAAAAAAGAACAGTTTATGTTACAGTTGCCTATGATTTTTTTTT
>NC_092864.1:7996606-8003658 GCF_032062135.1 Pyxicephalus adspersus
TGAGAAGGATAAACTTTGAGCTGAAGGGCAAGGTGCTCTCAGATCAGAAAGACATAGTAAGTAGTAGGTGTGTGGTTTGGTGCCTGGTCACCCTATGCCTTTTTTCCTCCATCTTCTTGGCCACCATTGGTGCTTTCTGTCCTCCTTAAGCCTTTCCTCCTTAGATTTATATTTGCCTTGCAGCCTCCTCCCCTAGGTTTCTAGCCCATTTGCAATCCTCCTCTGGCTCCTTGTGATTTTGTAAGCCAGGAAAGCAAGATCGCTATCAGCCAGTTGATACACTCATTTTATTTTAATGCCAATTTTGGTGAAGCTACTTCATGCTCTTTTGTACTTTTTGGTACTTCTGTTCTTCACAGTCCTGTCCTATCTTGCTCAAAGACCCCCAAAGGAGGGCAGAGTGATAAAGGAAAGCAAGGGGAAGGCATGGCATTGTCATGCCTATTGCTATTTCCATTACAGACATAGCTAACAAAATATGGTGCCAAGGCCACCAACTGGACGTCCCTGATCTGAATAATTGGTACCCATGTGGATGATTGCCTGAATAGACAATGGAGATGCAAGAGTAGAGTTGTATAAATTGTACCACAGATTTAAACATGAACTGCAGTATCATGTTTGTAGGAATATTGTATCTTTGTACCATTGTATCATTAGTAGTTGCCCATCCTTATTTCCATTCTCTCAAAAGATTACTTTGTGTGGAAGATATCACTTTTTTTATGTCGGACCTTCCAAATGCCAATAGAATATTTTATTACAGGTTTAAAAAAATATAAATGATGAATTACACAGAAGTTAAAGAATTTCGTGTTTTACTATTCTCCAACATAAATGGGTGCAAATCTCCTATTATTTTTGCATTTTGCTTTATATATCTGGTTGGAGTTCTGATGAATTTAACAATATTTACATTAATATGTGCTGATAGTCATTTGCACACCCCCATGTATTTGTTTCTGTGCAACCTTTCATTTGTGGACATTTGCTATACAACTGTCACCATTCCAAAACTGCTGGCCATGTTGCTTTCTGGACACAACACAATGTTATTCACACAGTGTACCATTCAAATGTTCATTCTGTTCATGTTAGCCACCACTGAAGCTTTGCTTTTGTTGATAATGGCTTATGATCGATATGTTGCAATTTGCAACCCTTTGCGTTATCACCAGCTCCTTAGTAAGAAAATGTGCTTTCTGTTCATAAGCCTGGCCTGGCTTTGTGGAAGTTTGAATTCCTCCCAACTTACTATATCTGCTGCAAAAATGTCCTACTGCAATTCCAACACCATTCACAGTTTTTATTGTGATATTAAAGCGTTGAAAAATATAGCATGTGGAGGCATGGAAATATTGCAAAGTATCATCTATATAAATGCAGTCTTTTTAGGCCTTTTACCATTTCTAGGCAGTTTGACATCTTACACAAAAATTGTAAAAATTGTTCTGAGTATTAACTCTTCGGAAGGCAGAAGAAAAGCATTTTCCACGTGTTCTTCTCATCTTACTGTCATCATTATTTTCTACTGGACAGGGACTACCGTATTCATGATACCACCATCAAAACAATACTATGTCCTGGAACAGGTATTCACTGTCCTGTATACAACAATCATACCCATGCTGAACCCTCTAATATACAGTTTGAAGAATAAAGATGTAAAGTGTGCAATGGGGAGGTTACTGGGCATGAAAACTGTGCAAAAATTCCATTCTCACATTCAATCCTGAAAATATCAAATCTCAAGATTTCACATTATAATGTAAACTATTGTTGTTATTGTAGTTGTTAAATATATATCATTTGTAGCTTTCAATAAAATATTCAATAAAATATTACCTGATAATCTAGCCAGATTCCCAATTTCATGCTATTAGGTGGCAGCTATTACTATTACCTTGGTGAAGGTGATTTATATATATATATATATATTCCGCTTTTTATTTTTTAGGACCAACGTTTTTCAGGATGGGATGCCGTTCCAGAGTAATAGTATACAGCCGATGGTGGAGTGCGTGCCACATGTAGAAAGAAAGTGTCTAACCAAGACTAACAAAGGAAACTCTGAAGCTAATAAACAGAGCACAGATATGACTAAAAAAAAGTAGTTTTTAAACTACTAGCAAAAACACTGAAACACAAGATTTAGAGCTTGTTACAATGTGAAATTTAGTGCATTATACCCCAATCAGTCACAAATGATGACCCATGCATTATGCTTTATGAGTTACAATATTTTATGTCCACTTAAGTGCTTTTTGTCCACTTAAGTTGCTTTTATTTTTAAACATTTTAGTTAAATGCTATACTGGTGATTACAGGACACTTTTGTTGTAACTGGCTATTTAAAAAAACAATCATGTGCCTGCAGCCTCATATTGGTATATCTACTGTGAGATCATCTAAGGCACTGATACCTATGTTAACCTTACCATAATTGAGATTTGGTGAATTTGGTTAATTCTGTATTGTTCTCCCTGCTGGAGAGGAAGCTGTACCTGAGGGCCTGCAGTCCAGGAATCCCCCTGCTTCTAATGGAATCTGAGGATCTGTGCTTTTTCTACTTCTTCTGCTGCTTCTTGCCCCTAAATCACCAGCTCTGAAAAAGGATTCTTATCAAATGCTTTGAGGACACCCATTCCTTAATTGCTAAACAAGAAATTGAATAAATATAGGTTGAATTTTCAAGGCGCTTCCAAATTAAACATAGATAACTTTATTTACATGCCAGAATTACACGGGCTCAAACCCTAAATTATATATAATAAGACATAAATGAGTCTTGGAGGTGGATTGCAACAACACTTCGAAAAAAAATCCAAAAAATACAATTGAACTGCCCTTTATCACATGTTTATATTACTTTTAGTTTAGAATTAACCCCTGAACATGGTTTTATCATGGTTTAGTAATAGGTTAGGAACTGAAGTATCAGCTGTCTTTTTAATGCAGAGGTAAAATCACTTCCCCAGCTCCCTCCATGGTGTCAACATCTTCACCTGGTCTGTTTATGGGTTTGGGACCTTAGACCATATTGATTGGCACGGCTGGAATGACATAATTCTCACTCATGCATGTTTGAGTTCATCCATTCTTATACAAGGTATGCTAAAAATGTGTGCAGATGAGTGAACAAGCAACAGAAGATTGCAAACAGGTAAATCTGTTTTTTATATTGCAAATATTGCATTTAACATCACTTTACTTTAGTTCTGTTGTTTAGAAAAATTTAGTTTTATCTTTATCTAAAGCGAAAATTTGCTTGGTTTGAGCTTATTGAAGTTAGCCACTGCCCTCTGTGTATATTGCACACCACTGATTCCAATCCTAGTAAACCGATAGCTGTAAACCTGTTCCTAAAAAAAATGATTGAAAGCAGTTTAATTGATTGTTCATCATTGGGTAGGCAGGACTGCCCAGATACCACCAACCAATTAAAATGTTTGCTGCTATTTTCATTGCAATAATCTTTGTATACAAGTAGTAGTAGTGAAGGGGACTGAAAGTTCACAGCAGGCTGTCCATCATGTATATTCAAGGGATTTCAAATTTTGCTTACCGCATGGTAAGTGGTTTGTATGTATACCTATTTATACCAAGTCATGTTAGTTCCAGAAGTAGAGTATGCTGGGAACAGTAAAATTCAGACTCAGAATGAATCTGGCCAGATCAGTCAGGAAATCCAAACAGTTTTGGAAGTCGGGATTGGTTATTATTTTAATGAACCATATTATACTTGTCAATGATGACAGTTGTCATTGTCCTATGACCTCCTATATTTGTCAGTGACAGATATTGTACTCAGCCAATCATCTGTCATCATTCAGCGGATTGGCTGAGATCTACTACACCTGTTAATGACAGGTATAGATTTATCAGGTTGAAACTCTGCTTGCTCATGTTCTTATACAAAGGTTGGAACAACTCTAATCTGAGCCAAAACTGACATGAACTGGCCACCATGATCTGGTAGTAGTTTGTTTTAATAAAGTTGACTTGTTCTGTTATGTTAAAGACATTTCACAGCCATTGTTTGAGTTGCAGTGAGATTCAGGAGCATAGGCTATATTCTTACCATTATACTAACAGTAAGATAAAATATTCCAAAATTTCTTATACCTCGTTAACTTCATCAAATTGTTTTTCTGCCTTACCATAAATATTTTTAAAAATTGAAGTCAGGCAAGCATACACAGTGACCTATATTGCAATAAAAATAGAACTTCCATAAAGTTCCATAATTTTTCTATCAATTTGTTTTTGTATACGTTTGCTAGCTGCATATTTTTTATATTTATTTTTTATCCATTTGTTAGCTGCATCATTATACCAATTTTGCTTGTTGACAACTCTTGGGACAAAGGACTGTTTACAGATAAATCCTTAGAGAGCATTCATACCTTATTAAAAAAAGAGATCACACTGAAAAAATCACACTTGCCTTTAATCACATATTCACCTAGGTATTTTTTAGCTGACATGTTAGCTATAAATATAGCAGGTTCATGCTTAGGACATTGTAGAAGATGAAATCTCTTTAGGTGATCTGTACATTATAACCCTCTGATGTTACTTCATTCAGCAGAAACCTTTAATTAGAAACAGTTTTCAGGTGGGTTATTTGTGCTCCTCAAACTCCAGCTCAACTGTATTTCATTTTAGAATACTGTTTTCTAAATTAGAGCTTTAACTTTCTGTTTACTTTATATTTATCCTAACTTTACTATACAGCTTTATCAAAAATGATAGGAGTATATATGTCATAAATAAAAAAGAATATCTCCTATGTTTAAATTGTATTATACTATTATTATTATTATTATTATATTAAAAAGGACAAATACACAATTAAAGTTACAATAAAATAAAATTACAATACAATTAAAATTACAATAAAATTAAAAAAAAACTAACATTTTTTTTTAAATAAATTAAATATTTCCACACATATGAATATATGTAACAATATCTATATACACTATTCTACATAATATACAAATATTAAATTAATATTAATATATTGAAATAACTAACTATTGGATGTACGAAAATTAAACACATTCATAAAAATCCATGGTGCCACTGTCCATTCTCTCCCTCCCCTATACCTGCCTCAATGTTCTCACCTTTCTCACTGAGATTCCAGTTTAATTTCTATCTTCTCTTTCCCTTTCCTATTTTCCCCCTTTTTAAACTTTCTACTCCTTAAGAGTTAGCCAGTGTAAGGCTGTTGGGCCTCAAATCTCATCCTTTATTTGGACATGGCCGTTTATGGTTTCTTTTTATTAATGCTGCTTCATATCTTTGAGCTTGTATTATTTTACATAGAGTAAGAGTTGTGAATATGAATATTGTATTAGTCAATAGTCTTCAATAGTCTTCATATTTTTATTATATTGTGTATATTATCCAAGACTTAATAAACATATTGAAACAGATAGCCAATGGTGATTTTTTTAATCATTTTTTTATCTAAATATTAATATTTTTTATCAATATCAATACCTATACACATCCAAGCTATGGGTCTTGTATTATGGCCATACACTGGTATACTGGACATTACTTAACATACTAAGAATCATAAATTATGTTCTTTAATTATTATATTTTAAGTTGATTTAGATGTAGCTCTCCATACAATTCATGGGGAGCAAATCTTGCCCCTTGGCCCCCTTGTATTCTACTGATCCTAACATTACAAAACATTGGCTGGAAATTCACTTTAAGTAGCTTTCCCTAATTCTTGTTTAAATATCTAAAACCTTCAAACTCTGCTTGGTATTAAAACATTTAAATTATCAAATGAAATTAAAAATTCAAACAGAAAATATTAAATATAATTTTAAAGTAAATCTTTTTAATATTGAAATGGCCAATAAGAACACAATTTCAAAACAGTTTTTGTTCTCCTATTGTTCTGACACTTCTATTTATTAGTTCACTGATTTGTTGAAACAAAATCATTTGTAGATCCAGGATTAATTGGTCATAGCTGGCATGGATTTACCAAATCAGAACCGAGAATATTCAACTGGATGGATCTATTTATATACTCTATGAGAGAGTCTTATGGTTCTGTGGATGTAACACATGGTGACAAAGAGCATTTTCCGCATTAATGGGAATCAATGGCCTGTCAAAGGTAATCAATTATTATTATTATTTTTCCTTTGCAGGACTGGATGATAATTCAATACATATGATGCAGAGAAGAGAACAAGACAACCGGGTATTTAAAAGAAATGAAGAACATGGCTTTCTTTCCCTCTTTACCTTGGTCAGTAACTTTCACAAAGCTGGGGCTTTGAGATTGGTAATTCATCCATCCATGTCCAGTTGTTTTCTAATCTCTATTACTAGCTTTTATCTGGCCCACTGTACCCAACTCTCACAAATAAATATTTTATTTATATAAATATAATTTATTATTTTATTATAAGTTTAGCTCATCTATGATACATTTTGGGATCATTGACTGAATCCTGAAAAACACCATGAACACACACCAAACAACACTAAAACAACAGAGATCGCTCACTTACCAGAAGGGTAATTGTTTTCTTAGTTTAGTAAACACAATGGGCCTAATTTATTAACCACCTGGGCGTTACATTGATGTCTAGATTTCTGTTCCAAAAGCGGTACACTGTTTTTCATGAATTTTTTTTTTTTTAAATTATAGACCTGTAATTTACAGAAATATGTCCGAACAAGGGTCTAGTAGATATTATGAATATAAAAAATGTTTGAAACACACAATCATGTAAAAAAAGAAAATACTTTTAATAAAATTAAATAAAAGACACAAAAATCAGCTTAAACAAGAATACATAAACAAATGAAAAATACTGAAAATGCGATAATTTGGTATACTGTATAGTAATATATTTTTCTAAAACACCTCCCTAGTGTCCATCACATACCTATAGACAAAGCCACATAAATATATTTTCTATTATTTTGTACTGGATGGGATACAGGACTTTGTATTCAATCCAATACAAAATGAGAACAAAATTCAAACTCTCATTTTGTATTGGATT
>NC_092864.1:8003770-8039728 GCF_032062135.1 Pyxicephalus adspersus
TTGTATTCAATCCAATACAAAATGAATGAATGAGTTTCAATTTGAATTTCCCGCACACGCGCCGACGTCATCGCCGAGGGACACGCACGCGCTACGGACGGAGAAGAAGCCGGCCGGCTTCTTCTTCTCCGCCGGCCGGCTTCTTCTTCCCAGAGAAGGCACCCGACGCTGGAGGACGACCCTGGAACGCGGCGCTGGATGATCGCAGCAGGACCAGGTAAGTGATCGATAAACCCGAACTTTTATCACTGTATTTTCATACAGTGAGAAAATTTCGGGTTTATCGATAATTGTAATTTTTTTAAACCCGAACCAAGGTCGGGTTTATCGCTAGGGTGGTTAAAGCTCTCTAAGGCTGGAGAGAATACACTTTCATTAGTGAAGCTGGGTGATCCAGGAAAACTGGAATGGATCTGGTTCCTGGATTCAAAACATTTTTTAGCAAATAACAAATGACTTTGAATAAATCTATTACAGCTTCACTGATGAGTGTATCCTCTCTAGTCATGGAGTGCTCTAATAAATCAGACTCAATGTAGCTAAATTTACTGTAAACACCCAATTATCTGCTAGAAAAACTGCATTTTTGCTTGCCTATGATTGATTGGTTGATTTTAACTTCACTTGACTTATTATTTATTTTATTGAACACAGTATCTACCCATGGAAAAGGCAAAAACATTATCAATTTAGTAAGTTAACACCAATACACTTTTGTTTATTGTACAAATCAGCTTCAATTGTTTACTATTTTAAAGTGTAAAGAGATCAGTAATAAATAGTCAAAAATGAAAGAACAATAATTAATTTTTAAAATTCACTTTATGGGGTCCCTAAAAAGTTTTTTTAATTTTTAATTTTGCTTTTTAGGTAACCAATGGAAATCCAGACATTTCTTAAAAGCCAACAAGCTGTTGGTAAAAAATAGGAAAGCATTGTCACCACGTACAGAATTTGAGTTAAGCTGGTTCATAGTTTTAGAGGAGTTTCTGCAAATGTTTCTGTCTATTTGGTTAACTCATAGTCCTTTTATAACCCTTTTAAACAATTTTATCTCTTTTTTGCAGGAAGTCAATGGAAAACCAAACATTTTCCAAATATTTTCACTTAGTACCATTTTTTATAGAATCTGAATATAAACCATTCATTACTGGTATATATTTTGTGTTGTATTTGTCTGGAATATTTGCCAACTCCTTCATTATGGTTCTTATATTTCTTTCCAGTGACTTGCACACCCCAATGTATTTATTTCTTTGCAGCTTGTCCTTCACAGATATCGGTTACACTACAGCCACTGTCCCCAAACATCTGCACATATTACTGTCTGGGGATAGCTCTATATCCTTCAACCAATGCTTCACACAGATGTACTTCTACACACTGGTTGGTATCACTGAAAATATGGTCATACTTGCAATGGCCTTTGACCGATATGTGGCTATTTGTAATCCTCTACACTATCATTCAATACTGAGATGGAAAAGCTGTATCACTATCATCACAGGAATTTGGATTTCGGGGTTCCTGAATTCATTGGTCATCACAGTTCCATTATCATATTTATCCTTTTGTATTTCAGATACTATTCACCAGTTTTTCTGTGATGGCAAAGTTCTTGACATTGACATTGCTTGTGCTGGTGTCAATGAATTTTATGTAGTCATCTACATAGAGACGTTTCTCTTTAGCTTCTGTCCATGCTTTTTTAATTTCATGTCATATGTAAAAATTATCAAGGTCATTCTGCAGATGAAATCTAAAGAAGGAAGTAAGAAAGCATTCTCCACCTGTTCTTCCCACCTTATTGTCATCATAATGTATTATACTACTGCTATATTAGTGTACATGATGCCACCAAACTATGATAGACTCCATCAAGTGTGTCTGGTTTTCTTCACCGCTGTTACACCCATGTTAAACCCTCTCATATACAGTCTACGAAATAATGACGTAAAGAGGGCAGTGCTAAAACTAATGGCTTCTCAAATTTACTTACAAGCTGCTTGAATGGATTATGAAAAGTTTGTATATAAATAAAACCTATAAAATGTACCCAAACATTATACAAGAAAAGGCAGATCTAATGGATGGATTTCGGGAACAAATGGAAGAGTCAATCCAGTGATGTCTTTAAGCTTTGGGAAACAAATAAGAAAAAATTGCATACCACTACTACTTATTAAAACAATAATAATTAGAGATAATGGGGCAAGAGTGCTCCAGTGACACTTTGCTCTCTTGTGTTGGTGCTTCATTGACACTGTTCTTCAATGACTTTTTGTTTTCCAGTGTATTCTTTTCCATGACCTCTTGTGGTCCAGTGACCCTTTCTGTTTAGATGAACCTTGTCTATCATTGCCCCCTTAATCCAATGATATTTTGCGCTCCAGTGACCCCTTTACACAATGATCATGTGATTCAGTGACCTCATGTGCTTGAGTTCCACTACCCTTTGTGGTTCAGTGACCCTTTTATGCTCCAGCGGACCTGTGCTTCAGTTAAATTTAGAAATTTCTCCACTACAGAATCCATGTTCTAATGACTAATGTCCCCATCATTTACACAGACCCACACACACATTCAACATGAAAAGTAAAGTTCCACTTTAAGGTGTAAAGAGTTCATTATAGTATTTCAGAGGGCAGGAGAAAAGCATTTTCCACTTGTTCCTCTCACCTTACTGTTATCATCATTTTCTATTGGACAGCAACAACTGTATACGTAATACCCTCATCAGAACAATACTATGTCCTGGAACAGGTCTTCACTGTCCTGTATACAACAATCATACCCATGCTCAACCCTCTAATATACAGTTTGAAGAATAAAGATGTAAAGTGGGCGGTGGTGAGGTTATTGTGCAATCAGCATAGTCAAAAGTTAAAGTAAATTTAAACCAAAACAATATAGGAACATAGTGTCTGTATACTTGTAATCATTTATCATAATCTGACTACCATGAATGTTTGAGTTCCTATTATTATTTTTAGCCATGATTTATGTAGCACTGACATATTACACAGCACTTTACAAAGGTCTCACCAACAACTGTGCCTCAAAGGGGCTCACAATCTAATATCATGGTCATGTGTCATTAACATAGTCTAGGGATAATTTGGGGGGAGCCAATTAACCAAACTGCATGTTTTTGGGATGTGAGAGGAAACCGGAGTACCCAGAAGAAAACCACACAGACACAAGGAGAACATAGAAACTACTTGCAGATGGATTCCCGGACAGGATATGAACCTATGGCCTAGTGCTACAAAGGCAATTGTTCTAGCCACTGAGCCAACCGGAAAGTTTGAAAATATTCAGAGGAAAACCTTTGAACTGCAAATGGGAATTCTTCAGGACACAAGAAATTATGGACAGAATGTAGACCTCAGCTTTTTCAATCCCTACCAAAAAAAATTGTGACCATTCACCCCTTCCATCCCAGAGATACTGCTCTGTCACCTTATCGGATTAGCGTTCTCATTTTTATTATCTGGTGTTGTCTTTTTATTGCTTTTTTTCCTCCAAGATTGTTGTCTTACTGATCTTTAAACATTCTGCTAAACCATTGTGTGTGAGCACTTCGAAGAGGGGGAAGAATTCTTCTCCAGAAAATTTAACTATTAGTGCAAATAAAAGCATTTAACTTTTTTGATAGAAATAAAGCATATTTACAGACATATTGTCTTGTAAAAAAACATTTTAACTAATGTTTCTGTTTGAAAAAAGAGAGTTTTGGGGGAGCCAAATATGCTCCCATATGGTGTGCCCATATGATACAAAGTTATGATTTTAATTGATATTCATCAACAAAAAGAGCATCCAATGTATTGGAGTTTACCCCCCACCAACATGGCTTATAATATATATTATATAACAGACATACTATTTATATCTTTATAGAAAGACGTGTATAATATGTCAAATGTTTATTGCCATACAGCTTTTAAATGATGTGTCTCCTTTTGTAAACGCCTCTGAAGAAGTATTTTTGGGCCGAACACGAAACTCACAACTGCACTACATGTTGATTCACAACAAAACCCCATACTGTATCATGAGTCTTAAGATGTATTATTACATTTGGCAACTTTTTTATTTTTCCTAAATTGAAATCGGTGCTTAAAGGAACACACTTTAAGTCAATAGATGCAATATAGTAAAAAAACACCAGATATTTTGAAGCAGTTCACAGAAACTGATCTACTCCACCCCTTTAACCAGTGGAAAACAAGATGGCATCGGTGCTTGATTGTAAATGCAGAGAAAATTAAAGAGGACAAACATTAGAAATGTCATTAAATATGACATTTAAATATTAAATAAATAAAAGTGAGTTCCTATATCAGTCACATCACTTAATAGCCAGACCTCGTAGACCCGAAAAAGGAGGCTCATAGTTACACATATACAGCTCATTGGGACTGATTTAATAAAATTCTCCAAGGCTTTAGAGGATACACTTTTATCAGTGAAGATGGGTGATCTGGCAAACCCAAGGCCGATTATGTCAAGGGGCATTTTCAGCATTACTGGGATTCAAAGGCCTGTCAAGAGTAGTCATTTGTTACTTGGATTATATGAGAATCCAATACCTTTAAAGTGGGCAAAGCAATCAGGCAGGAAAAAGCATGGCTTTCCCTTTACCATTACCCTAGCAAGGAGGTAGCTCTCTTCAAACTGGAGCCCACTGAAGTTTACAAAATAGACCTGAGACTGTTAATACCAATTGTATACTATTCTCTACAGCTATCTTTCATCTGGTCCATTGTGTCCAGTATTCTCGCAAAGAATCAATTTAAGTTTAGCTCATCAATTTGATATTGCATGTAAAATTGTTATCATTTTTGTTATCAATATTAAGGTCATTCTTCTGATAAGGATGAATTCTAAGATAATGAAGTATAAGGAACAGCATAGGAAAGCCTTCCCACCTGTTTTTCCCACATTATTGTCATCATAATTGTATAAAACAACTGCTAAATTAGTGTACATGATGATGCCACCAGACTTTGACAGACCCCAACATGTTGTACCTGGCTCTCTTTAATGTCTCCCCTTTTTTAATTACATATCAAGCGCTTTTACCCTGTATATTGACTGCTAAACCTAACTCTGTGTTGATAACCAACCCTACCCCTATGGGCCTGATTTATTAACACTCCCCAAGGCTGGTACACTTTCAAATGGGAACCTGGGTGATCCAGCAAACCTGGAATGGATTCCTTAATGTATTTTTCTATTTGATAGCAAATGTTTTCAATCTTGGACAAGATCCATTTCAGGTTTTTTGGATCACCAAGGTTCATTGATGAAAGTGTATCTTCTCCAGTCTTGGGTGGTTTTAATAATTAAACATTTAAAATATAAAATGTAGGAGAAAATCCAAAATGTGGTCAAAGACAATAATAAGAAATAGATAAAGCTTCTATCCCTTTCCCCTGACTTTCAATCTTTGATAAATATCTCCAAACACTTAATGAAATATGAAATACATTTATTTTGTCTAAATTTGATAAAATTAACCTTGGCTTTTAAAAGAATCATTGCACAGCATAATCATCAAAACCAGAAAGGGTCATTAGTAGAAATGTGCCTCATTATATATTTTTTATTAATTATTTTCAGAGTGGATAATTGCTTTTGGTTCAAACTTTTCTTCATAAATTCTCAGATCTATACCAAACATAGCTGCCTTTTATAGATGAAAGGCTACAATGTCCTTTTTGTGAACTGGTGCCCAAAACTGGAATGCATATTCCAGATGTGGTCTGACCAATGCTTTGTACAGGGGCAGGATAATGTCTCCATCTCTGCAGTCTATGCCTCTTTTAATACAGGAAAGTACTTTGCTAGCTTTAGATATTGCAGCTGGGCATTGCATGCTGTTATTAAGTCTATGATCTACCAGAACCCCCAGATCCTTTTCCATTTCTGACTCCCCCAATTGTATTCCCCCTAGACAGTATGAAGCATGCGTGTTGTTAGCCCCCAAGTGCGTAACTTTACATTTATCTATATCAAATGTCAATTACCACTTGGCTGCCCAATCAAACAGTATATCCAGGTCTGCTTGTAGATTATAGACATCCTGTATGGACTTAATTCCATTACATAGTTTGGTGTCATCTGCAAACACAGAAATGGTATTTTTAATCCCAAACTCTATATCATTTATAAAGATGTTAAACAGCAAAGGTCCCAACACTGAACCCTGGGGTACACCACTAATAACCTTAGACCATTAAGAGTATGAATCAATAATTACAACTCTCTGGATGCGATCTTTAGGCCAGTTCTCTATCCATTTACAGATTGACTTTTCTAAACCTATCGACCCTAACTTGCATATTAACCAAATGCTTTAGCAAAGTCCAAGTACACTATATCAACTGTTACTCCACTGTCTACCTGTTAACTTACTTCCTCATAAAAAGAGAGTAAATTTGTTTGACAACTTCTGTCTTTCTTGAAGCCATGCTGACTATCACTTATAATATTATTTTGTAGCAGAAACTCCTCTATGTGGTTCTTTATCAAACTCTCCTGGACCTTTCAAACTATGGACATTAAACTAACAGGTTTGTAGTTACCTGGTAATGACTCCCCACCAATATTGATTGTGCTTCTCTCCCGGCTGTTAGGGGTAGCAGTAACATCTAGAGTTGCCACCACTGGGTCTGCCAGCTGCACATCTTCACATAACTTGCAAACATGTTGGGGTGCTCAAACACAGGGCTGGCCTTCCTTTTCTGGGGGCCCCGACCACTCCCTCTAGTTACATTAACCCAACTCCCTATATGTTCATCTTTACTAACCTCTCCACCCTCCACATCTAAGCCATCAACTGCCTGCTCAGTGAGCACGAGACCCCTCTCAAGGTGATCCAGTGATTTCAGTGTTGCAATGCGCTTTTCCAGCCCTCCAATGCGAGATACCAGAAAGGCGACTTGCTCACATCTGTCACAGCAGTATTCACCTAGGAGCTGTTGCTCCATTTATGCATACATGTGACAGTGCACTGAACCAAACTATCCACCGTGCTCATTCTCCTCTCATTCTCCCAGTTACAATTTTTGTTTACAAGGAGTTATAAAAGTTTAGTTACAGTTTGTGGTTACTATAAGGATTTAACTCCTGTTTTTTCCAACTCCACTTGATCAGAGCCACTTGTTTCACCAGCCAAACAGTGAGCAAGCTCAAGATGAGTGCCCCAGGAACTTAAATCACCTGTGAAGACTTGACCTGTTCCCTTTAGAGGTAAGCAAGGAAAAAAACTGTTTAAAACAAAACTGACAGTCAAGCAAACACAACCCAACAGTCAAACAGACACAACTCCCAAATGCTCAATATCAGACTCCTGCTTTTTCCAAAAGCCACTTGTTTCACAAGCCAAACAGTGAGCAAGCTCATATTGTCATAGTTTTTAAATATGAAAAATGATGAATATAATGATTGGATGTTGGTCTCTGGGATGTTATTATTCTGTTACAAACACTTTTAATGCATTCAAATTGAATTTTTGCCTTTCGATAAATATCCACCAGTTTTTCTGGCCTGTGATAGTTTAAAGTATTTTAATGTCTTGATCTACACAGTAATTTTTATTTTTGGTATTATTCTGTTCAGCTGTACCTTGATATCTTATATAAAAGATGTTCCCCACAGCTCATTGTCCCCATTATGTACTATACTTCTTCTGTCTATATGATGCTGAAATATTCCAATATTCCTGAACAAATCTGTTCTGTGGTTTATACTATAGTCACACCTATAGTGAACCCTCTGATATACAGCTTGAGAAAAATTGATAAAAAAGGTCTTGAAAAGAAGGTATGGCTTGAAGAGTTAATCAATGAACAACATTTTAAATCTATGTAATTTGGATACCTGTTAAGAGGCTTCTAGAGCAATACATATACTCTTGGATTAACCTGCCAGAGTGCTATATTGGTTTATTACATAAAAAATTGAAGTGGACCTTAAATGAGTTAGTTTCTCAGTCACCATTGTATATTGACAAGGGTTTGATGGTTTAAGGGTTTGAAGTGACCATGCAATATTTAAAGTACTCATCTTTCTCAATTAATTTCTTTTTTAACCACTCTGTTGTACATTTGTTGGTGTGCTCAGGATCTTTGTTTTGTTGTATGACCCAATGTTGGCTAAGCTTTAGCTATGAAACATGTGGCTTCAGATTTGACTCTTGAATATGTTGGTATGCAGAGGTGTTTATGGTCAGCTCTATAACTGCAGGGCACATGGAACCTGTGGCTACAAAACAAGCCCAAATCATCACTATCATGCTTCACAGTTGGTATTTGTTGTTTGTGCTGATCTGTGGCTGTTCTCTTCTGTTTCTGTGCTGTTTTCTCCAACTGTGGCAATGCATTGCCGGCAAACATTTTCTTATCTGTCCAAGGGACTTCGTTTTGTTCAGATGAAACTTTGCAAATCTAAGCAGTACTGTCATGTTCTTTTAAGATAGAAGAGTCTTTCTCCTGGAAACCCTTACAAACAAGCCATACTATTCAATCTTACTTTAATTGTACTGTCATGATCTTGAATATTTAGTACGCTATTGAATATGGTAACTGGGGTCTATAGAGCCTGAGATGGATCTCATTGCATGGTCTGACTTTGGGGTGTATTCGCTGTGCACCTCTAGGAAAATTGGCAGCTGTCTTAAATCACTCTCAATGTAGAATGATGGTCTTCAACTTGTTTGGTTTTTCAGTCTTTTCTAGCCTTTCCTTTAACATTATTGCTGATGTCTTTCATTCTTGGCATTGTGGTAACATACACCTGAATGCTCCAGACTTGCAAACCCCCAAAACATCTGCTGTTATAGAAGTGGTCATGCTTGCTGATGATCAATTATTCAGGTGCATTTGATGAGCAGCACCTGGCTTCTATTACTCTA
Source organism: Pyxicephalus adspersus (assembly GCF_032062135.1). Taxonomy (NCBI): domain Eukaryota; kingdom Metazoa; phylum Chordata; class Amphibia; order Anura; family Pyxicephalidae; genus Pyxicephalus; species Pyxicephalus adspersus. The sequence goes on from NC_092864.1 coordinate 8,012,694, forward strand.
TAGGGGTTCTTAATTTTTCACACATTGCTTCAGCATTTTGTACATAGACTTTGTTAAATAAATATTGACACGGTTTAATTTTGTCACATGTTTTTGTTCATCTAAAGTTGTTTTTACCTAATTTTCAGACCTGCACCAAGGATCGGAGGACTTTTTATGTCCTGTTTTGAAGACCGAGGAATGTAAAAGATGCATTTTCTTTTTCTTTGTATTTGATATTAAAGGTTTCTTTGTGGAGGATTGATTCTATTTTTTTGTAAAATCTTTTACTGGAAATTTTGTAAAAGTCAATTGAGTGTTACACTTTTGTCGACAAACGTTGCAAATATAAACAGCAGCAGGCGAAACCAAACCATTGTGTTATGTGGCAAGAGGCAGAAGAGTACTTCCATGTGACCTGACTGGAATATAAAGTTTAGAATCTTAATCACAATGAAGTAGCACCATGGATCACTAAACAAATAGTGGATTGGTATGTGTGTCTCATCAGGGAGGTTTGATTCTAGTGTAGTACATCAGACGATCAGTATAGCCCTTCTTGGCTTCTAAATTAGCTGTACAATGCCAATTTGACCAAACATCCACAGTTTGTTTAGGCTTATTACAATACTTTTATTTTTTCCAATACATTTCTATTGGAATACAAAATATATATATGTAAAATGATAAACTTTTTGAATAAACATTAGCCCACTGCTTAGCTGGTAAAACAAGTGGCTTTTTAATCAAGTGGAAAACAGGAGTTTGAAGACAAAAGGAGTTAAATTCTTATAGTAACCACAAACTGTAAGTAAACTTTTATATCTCCTTGTAAACAAACATTGTAACTGGGAAAATGAGTGGTAGCAAGGTGGAAAGTTTGGTTCAGTGCACAGTCTGCCATAAATATTCACAAATGGAGCAATAGCTCCTAGGTGAATACCGCTGTGATAGATGTGAGCAAATCGCCTTTCTGGTATCTCGCATTGGAGAGCTGGAGATGCGCATTGCAACACTGAAATCACTGGACCATCTTGAGAGGGGGTCTTCTGTTTGCTGAGCAAGCAGTTAATGGCTTATATGTGGTGGGTGGGGAGGTTAATCAGGATGAACATGTAGAGAATAGGGTTATTTTAACTAGAGGGAGTGGTAGGGGCCCCCAGAAAAGGAAGGCCAGCCCTGTGTTTGAGCATCCCAACATTTTTGCAAGTAATGTGAAGATGTGCAGATGGAAGACCCAGTGGTGGCAAATCTAGATGTTACTGCTTCCTCTAACAGCCAGGAGAGCAGCACATCTAGTAGTGATGGGAAGGGAAATGCAGGAAGAAAAAGACAACTGGTGCTCATAGGTAGGGATGAGCGAGCAAGAATTTTAAGTTCGATTCCGCAGCGAATTGGGCTTTTCTCGCTTACCGAACATGTAAGCGAGAACGACCTTAGAATTTGCCACGAGGTCATGTTCTCGCCAAATGAATGAGGGAAAAAGAAGGGTCGGTAAAGGCGATTATTTCCAGCGGGAATCGTGGCTGGGAGCAAATCATTTGCTCCCAGGATGCACAGCAAGGCCCAGCAGCCAATTAGGAGAGATCTGAGCACAGGTATATATACAGGGAAGGAGGGAGGGGTTAGTCACTCCATCTTGTGTTCTGTGTAAAGGATTAAAGCAGGCAGAGACGGGGATTGTGACAGGGACAGTTTGGGAGCCTTCTGTATATCTGTATATATACAGATATTTCAGTTTTTGTTGCTACCTGTTCCTATTTACCAAAGAAGCCTGTTTGGTACAAAAACATTTGTGTCCTACTATAAAAATATACAGATATTTCAGTGTTTGATACCTCTTGCTATTTACCAAAGAAGACCATTTGGTACAGAAAAATTTCTGTCCTACTATTACAAAAATACAGATATTTGAGTGTTTGATACCTCTTGCTTTTTACTAAAGAAGACAGTTTGGTACAGAAACATTTCTGTCCTACTATAAAAAAAATACAGATATTTCAGTGTTTGCTACCTCTTGCTACTTAACAAAGAAGCCTGTTTGGTACAGGTAAATTTTTGGTTTACTGTAAAATAAATAAAGATATTTCAGTGTTTGATATCTGTTCCTATTTACCAAACAAGACTAGTTAAATTTTTGATGAAGGACTACACCCAGCTCTAGATGCTTGTTACCAATGCGGTCCCCGCTTTCTCTCAGGGCCCACTGCCTCCTCCTCTTGCTGTTGCTGCCACCTGTCAGTACTCCGGTCACTAAAATTGTATTACACACTTTTGGGTGGCATTGACTATGCACTACACCCAGTTCTAGATGCCAATCTAGTTACCAATGCCATCGACGCTCCGTCTCAGGGCCCACCGCCTCCTGCTGCTTCTGCTGCCGCCTGTCAGTACTCCATTCACAAAAATTGTTTTACACACTTCTGTATGGCTTTGACAATGCACTACACCCAGCTCTCCATATCACTTACCAATGCGGTCTCCCTGGCGATAGCTGACCAAGGGCCACACTGCTACTGCTCTCGCTGACCCATGCTCTGTCTCTGGTAATTCATCCTTTTGCCTAATGTCACTGCGCTACTTGTCCACAACTTTATGGGTGGCATTCCTAACACATGTCATCCAGGTCATGATGCCAGCTAGCAATGCGGTCTCCTGCTGTTTTGATGGCAGAGACTGCTGCTAGTGGGTTGAGTTCACACGTAGCGCCACCCTTTCTCAATTTCCTAATGTTTATGCTGCCTTCTGTACGCTGTCCATCATGCAAAAATCCTATTTGTCTGCTGTCACTTTACCTGCCATTTTCCGGAAAACCACAAGATCTTTTGGAACTTTTGTATTTTTCCTTGTTCTCCTACACATACCTAGCAAATTCGGTGGTTCTAACATGTATTGGGGCTTTGCTATTAATATTTAAAGTCGGCCTATTGACTTTAATGGAATTCACGAAATCAGTTCGCCGAAAATTTGCGGACCCATCAGAAGTTTAGGGAAATTTTTGCGAGGCTGTCAGAGTCGTTTTCGCTCATCCCTAGTCTTAGGGGATTCTATGATCAGCAGAAAGGAGAGAACTGTTTGTCGCTCGGATACCTTCAACCGAATGGTTTGCTGTCTCCCTGGTGCCAGGGTTTGGCATGTGGTGGACCGAGTGGACAAATTACTCAGAGGGGCTGGATTTGACCCAGGAACTAGATTTCAAGTTAAAGAAATGGACCTCCAAGGTTATTTTCTCTGGAATATTGCCTGTGCCATGCGCAACACAGGAAAGACAGAGGGAGCTTAGACAGCTAAATGCATGGCTTATGTCCTGGTGCAATAGGGAAGGGTTTGGGTTCTTAGAGCACTGGGCTGACTTTTCATTGGGGTACAACCTGTATGCCAGAGATGGTTTGCACCTAAATGAAAGGGGGTCTGCTGTACTAGGGGAAGGATTTAAAGGAATGGTGGAGGGATATTTAAACTAGGACAGAAGGGGTGGGACAGGTAAATAGGGAGACAGAAAGGTTAGTCAGGGGTCCAACACTGGGTGGATTGGGGCTTGTTGGGGGAGGGTTATGGATAATTGTAAGGAGCTTCCCATGTTACAAACAAACATTGGATTGTGCATTACTAGTTGTACTGAAAAACAAAAGGATTTGACAAACAATGATGGTAAAAGAAGCAATGATTTAAAGAGCCTGCTCACCAATGCTAGCAGTCTTAGCAAACAAAATAGGTGAGTTGGAAGCCTTAATGAGTGAAGAGAATTATGACTTAGTTGGCATTGCTGAGTCCTGGCTTTGTTCTTCACATGACTGGGCTGTCAGTATTCCTGGGTATACTGTCTTTCTTAAAGAAAGAGCCAAACGAAAGGGTGGTGGTGTCTGTCTGTATGTGAGAAGTGATCTAAAAGTGAATGTGAAAGAAGAAATTGCGGAGGGAACAAGGTTGAGGCATTATGGTTGGAGTTGAATGTGGGGCTGAAAAACACACTAAAAAATTAGACTCTGCTATAGGCCCCCCAGTGTTAAGGAAAAAATAGAAAATCAACTACTAGCACAGATAGAAAAAGCAGCAAAAAGTGGAAGTGTTTTAATCATGGGAGATTTCAACTACCCTGACATTGGCTGGGGTAATGGCACTACAGGAATAGCAAAAGGAAGGAAATTTGTGAATTTATTACAAGATAAGTTTGTACAGTTTATAGAAGCCCAAACTACAAATGATACTCTGCTGAACCTTGTTCTTTCTAGGAAAGAAAAACACATTTCATTTTAAGAGCAAATTTTCTATTATTAAGGGCGGCTCTCTGTGACTTGGAGACAATATTGTCCTCAAAGAACACAGAACAGAAATGGGAATGTTTGTTCTACAAAAGCACACTGAAAAGTATATTCCATTGGGTAATAAGTTTAAAAGGCTAAAATTAAAACCTATGTGGCTCACAGCTGATGTCAAAAAAGCTATAAGGAACAAGATAAGGGCATTCCAAAAATACTAAAATGAAGGATCACCTTCATCATTTGAAAACTATTAGGAATATAACAAAAGATGTAAAAAGGAGATAATGTTCAAAGCTTAAAAATGAAAGACAGATTGCAAAGAAAAGTAAGGCAACCCCCCAAAAGTTTATAAATATATTAATAGCAAAAAGATCAAATCTGGGCATGTAGGCCCCTTAAAGGATGTCTCTGGGTTGATAACTGGGGATAAAGAAAAGGCAGATTTACTAAACACTTTTTTTATATCTGTGTGCACAAAGGAAAATGGCAGAGCTCAAGTCCAAATTCATAAAAGCAATGTCACTGCCTTAAATGAGTCACAATGGCTCAGATGGAGAAACAATTGGGAAATATCAAGCTTGACAAAGCACCAGGACTTGATAGATTACACCCACGTGTCCTTAAAGAACTGAGCTTGGTTATTTTCAAAGCCATTATTTCTAGGGACTGTTTAGTCACTGGCAAGGTACCGATTGATTGGCATAAGGCCAATGTGGTTCCTATCTTCAAAAATGGAGCAAAGTCATTACCAGGTAGCTACAGACCAATTAGTTTAACGTCCAGTTGGAAAGGACCTAGAGAGTTTGATAAAAAACCACATAGAGGAGTTTCTGATAGAAAATAATACTATAAGTGATAGTCAGCATGGCTTCAAGAAAGACCAAAGTTGTCAAACAAATTTACTGTCTTTTTATGAGGAAGTAGGTAAACAGGTAGACAGTGGAGTAGCAGTTGATATAGTGTACTTGGACTTTGCTAAAGCATTTGACACTGTACCCCACAGACGGTTAATATGGAAGTTAGGTTTAGAAAAGTCAATCTGTAAATGGATAGAGAACTGGCTTAAAGACCGCTTTCAGAGAGTAGTGCAATAAATAAATAATGATTCATACTCTGAATGGTCTAAGGTTATTAGGGGTGTACCCCAGGGTTCAATGTTGGGACATTTACTGTTTAATATCTTTATTAATGATATAGAGTTTGGGATTAAAAGTACAATTTCTATGTTTGCAGATGACACCAAACTATGTAATGGAATTATCTCCATACAGGATTGTCTATAATCTACAAGCAGACCTGGATGTACTGTTTGATTGGGTAGCCAAGTGGCAAATGACATTCATTATAGATAAATGAAAATTTATGCACTTGGGAGCTAACAACATGCATGCTTCATAGGGGGAATAACCTCATCACACGCACGGCTACAAGACTTTTCTAGAGCTGCCCCAATTCTCTGGAATGGTCTTCCCCGTCCTATTAGGCTTGCTCCCACTTTCTGCTCATTTAAAAGAGCACTCAAATCTTATTTTTTCAAACTTGCCTACCCATCTTTTTCTGTCTTTTGAAACTGTCAATACTTACCACCACTACATATCTATTCTTCTACACCTGCCTGGCATCTCCATCTAATAAATTCCTGGCTGATATGTTTGATCTTGTTCGGCATTATCAAGCAAAAATCATCCACTGTTTCATCCAAGTTTCAGGTAATCTTGTAGTGAGTTTCATTTTATCCTGTAGATCAGAGGATATTTTTCTATACTTTACTAAAAATCCACAAAGATCCTATTAATCCTTTTGGTTGTCCAATTATTGCTGGTGTAGGAGCTACATCCTCAAACGCCAGTGAATTGGTGGCTTGTTATCTAAGACCCATTTTCCTCAGGCTTCCATCTTACTTAAAGGACACAATTGATTTACTTAAACTAACATCGCAATATAAAATCCCCCCCAATTCGTATCTGGTGACAATTGATGTGGAATCCTTGTATAGTAGTATTCCTCATGATAAGGGTGTCTCTGTTATTCTTAAATGTCTCAAGGAATATTATCCCAACAATGGCCCCTTCAATGAGTTTATCATTACTCTGCTACAATACATCTTGACAAGGAACATATTCACAGTCAATAACACGTACTATTTGCAAAAACAAGGTGTCGCAATGGGCACGAAATGTGTGCTAACATATGCCAACATTTATCTAGGAGATTGGAAGGAACAACCTCTCTCCAACCCTTCTAACTACAAATATCTTCCCCATATTAAGTTATTGAGAAGATATATTGACAATATTCTCCTCATTTGGACAGGCCCTGAAGGCCTCATCAATTAATTATTTTGTGGATTACAAACAAATGCATATAATCTATCTTTTACTATGTTTTACAGCAAACCCAAAGTACCGTTTCTAGACACTTACCTATACATCTCCAATGAACATACCATCAATACTACCCTTTATAGAAAGGAAACGGCTGGTAATACAATCCTACATTCTTGTAGTGCCCTTGTAGAGCCTTTGAAAAGAAGTATTACCTCAAGTCAATACATTAGACTTAGACGTAACTGCACAACAGATGCAGATTTTGAATTAGAAGCTTGGGGACTGCAAAACAGGTTACTAGCTGGAGGCTACAATAGAAGTCTCCTAAAAAAGGTATCCCACAAAGGGAAAAATCAAGATTGCGTATCTCTGTTAACCCAAACAAGACCAGTGACGCCTGACACACAAGTCAGGATGATTACTAGGCTTAACAATCAACACAAAGACTTTCTTAGCATTCTGAGAAAACATTGGCAAATTTTGATGTCAAACTTCAAAATGTCTACATTTCTTCAACCACATCCATCTATTAAGTTTAGAAAATCGGCTACACTAAAAGATAATTTGGTATATAGCCACTATACTTCCCAACAACAGACTTTACCACAACCATTACCATCAGGTATTTTTAAATGTAGAAAATGCTTTCAGTGTCTTTGGTTAAATAAACAGTGAGTAGGTAAATTACCCCACAATACCATATACCTGAATAAAAGACATATCAACTGCTCTAGGATAGGTGTAATATACATGATCACTTGTGTTTGTAAAGGATTCTATATAGACAAGACCAAACGAGCACTATGAAAAAGGGTCTAACATATGTACTCTATTAAAACTGGAGAATTGACAACCCCTATAAGCTATCATGTGGGAACAATTTTGATAATTTTGTCATTTCTTTTTCGGTGTTGGAAAGCTTCACCCCCAATCCCAGGGGTGGTAATCTAGACCAACTTTTACTAAAAGCAGAAACCAGGTGGATTTGTACATTGAAAGCCACTGTCCCACCAGGTCTGAACCACGGCATGTCCTTCAAACCTTTTCTTTAAACCTGTTAACATTATCTGCATCTAAAATGCCACTTTTCCTTTATTCTTTTTTATATTAAATGAGTTATCATTCTTTCTATTTCATATATTTTTGTATCTAAATTAATTTACTTTATATGGTTACATCATGTCTTTATTTATGTAACATATTTAGATATTCTATCACATTGAATCCCTGTTATTACATTATTATGTTAATTCATGGTTGATCATCTATTGTATTTCATATCTTTTGTATCTAAACTAACTTATTTTATACAGTTACATCATGTCTTTATTGAACACTTTTGGGTATTATTTCACATTGAACCCTCTTGTTATTATCTTGGAATTACATTATGTGATTGATTGTGTAAAAGCATAATTCACCTTGTATATGACCTTTTATGTGTATGACCATATATTACCACTATACAGACATTGTAGACCATTATTTATTTCAGGTATCCCACCATGTATGTATGTATAAATGAAAATGTTGTAACTGTATTCAAACCTTAGGACTCATCAGTGTTCTAACACTGGTTGCTCACAAATCTGGAATTCCTTTTTTTTAACTTCCAGTTAACCCCACTAGTTAATGCCTTACGGCGGACAGGGGCACCCCTCTATAGGGGTGCTGGTTGGGAGCAGGGTTAGCACATAGGGTTTCCTGTATGCTGATCCTGGTCCTCGCTCCCCTACCCCCCATTTGGTCATCCACACATTGATGACCAGGACTCAGAGCTCTGCTCCTGTACACAGCGAGTAAAGGCACCATAGCGGGGGGCGTTAACCTTTAAGCCCTCTCAGCATTAGGTGGCTCAGTATAATCGTGATACCATTCCATTGAACCTCCTCCCTCACTAAGGGCAGAAAAAACTATACTAATTTGTGGTCTATACAAGGCACATGCGCACAGGGAGTTCAAAGCAAAGGCAACTTTATTTAAAAAGGGGAAACGGGTGCACAGGTGCACTGTCTCCTAATTATTTACAAACGGTTATCCATTTAAGGATGAGCTGTAGGCGGCATCAGTCCTTCTTTGGATGGTCGCAACCAGCCTCCCCTGCTGCTCTTTACATCATCCTTTTTTCTACATCATCCTAAAGTAAAGAACTGGTAGACAGAAACTATTAAACCTTATTTTAAATTTTCCATTTTTACTTTTCAATTTCCCTTACCATAGGTCTAATTGAAAATTATGGTGCCTTCTATTTACTTTGAAAAGTTTTTTCAAACTATCTACATTGCCATAACATGTACAAATCAGTTCATATCATTAGAGTATGTTCATCAATAAATCATATATATATATTTTTAAATCATATGAGCAGATCCATAGTTCACTGCAAACCTTTTCTATTTATTTACAGATTTACCAAAATTAACATTATTCATACTTACCAGTAACATCTATATAAGGGCCTTTATCCCAGGTAAGCCTTCTTGTGGATTGTTGACATATTACATCTAGCTTATTGATTTTTTTTCTTTGTTCTGTTTTTTTAGCCTCCCCATTTCCCCCTTCTTTTCTTACAGAGAATTCTAATTTATTATCTGCAAATCAACTCTGGCACTTATATACATAATGTTATGACCAACAAGCAAGTGTAAATACCAACAATATCCATTAATATACCATCCAAGTAAGACTAACCAATTTTTACCTTCAATCTTTATTTTCAACTAACTAGTACTTCCTAATAAACTTAAATATCTCTAATTGCTTTGTCACAGAGCCTATATGATCTGCCATTTCCCATTATCATTGATTCGGCAAGTTATTTGAATCTAATTTTTTATCTTCTATTCCATTTACTTTTGGGTCAATATACCAAGTGAGACATTGCTTTATATTTGGCTTTGTTGTTATGTACTTAATTTGTTTCGTTTTATATCACTGTTTAATTATACATACTTGTATGACTTTTAGGGTCTCACCATCCCTGAGGAAGCCCACAAGGGTGAAACGCGTCAGAATAGACTGTAATTTACTGTTTGTTCATTGGATTTACAGTTAATGATTCTGCCTGCTTCCTGACTGTGCAATTGTATGCTGCCTGGACCAACCATGTGCCTGTGACCCTGACTCTGCTCTATCTCCTCCTGGCTGCTGTGTATGGCCTTAACCTCTGTTTTCTGGGTTTGCATCTGCTGGACTCTTAGTGAGCTCCTAGTCCTCAGTCCTTCCCCAGACATCAACCTTTGCACATAGAAGTCATGGGAGCAAGTGTGTGCTGGGAAGGTGCAACTAACCTCCCAGTTCTGAGCAGGGGCTGGCTTTAGTTGAAGAGGGTGGAGCTAGATTAGGGGACTTGCATCTGGTGAGCAGTGGTGCTGGACCAAGGCCTTACAATTTAAGAAAATAATGACTTCCCTAAGCATTTCTATGGAATATGTTCATTATACACCTATACAAAAGAAATTGAATAGTTTCCAGCAGATTACAATCTTTGCAACATCCTGGAACAACAAATATGTCAAATTAATTTCAAACAACTCTGGACTTTTAAGGCAAATACAAGATTTTTTTCTATATACTAATAGTTTTTAGGTAAATCTTGACTTGTATTTTATACACTAACAGTCATGCCATCCAACCTACTGCTTTACTTGGAGGTTGTGTTTATGAAATCAGCTTTGAAACTGGAATTCTTCAGCAGGTGCCTTTTACTAGTAATGGTGCTCCTTTTGACCTTTATTTGACCTTCTTCAGAGACATTTTTCCCATTGACCTATATATGTTTGCATAAAGCATCTATTGAAAACAAAAACTGGTCAACACAAACTCTAAATGAGACCACATACTTCCTAAAATACCAAAATGGCCTGCTAAGGATATCAGGCCTCAAAATCTGACGGCAACTCCTGTCATGCTTAGGTTTATTATTCACTCTTATCAGGGATAATTTAAAATTTTTGTTTTTTTACGCCCTTAGTTGTCATCAGCTGAATATAATTTCTCTTGCTATAAACAATCTCTTACTCCTCACCCATTATTTTATACTTTGATTTTTTCTATAAATTTTCTTAAAAGAAATGTTTTTCCATGCGACGTGCTACGTACATCCAATGGCTTGTGCATTATGCCATCTTTACCTGCTTGCATTGCTTTTATCAGCAATTCTGGGTTTTCAAAATTAACTCCTTTAAATCCTTCTATACATAATAATTAAGTCAATAATACCCTTGAAAAAAGGCCCTTTAGGGCATTTTATCATTGCCCCCCTAAGCCAACCTATATCTCACAATTGGTAAAGGAAGAGGAACACGTCAAAGGATTTAGCAGTTGGTGGATTGTGATGACAATCAAACTTAATTCAAGCATAGTCTACTTTAAAAAATATTCAAGTTCTGTTCCTCTATCAACGTTCTTCTGAAGCATCCAAAGGTGTTCATTATCCCCTTTAAAAGAGGGCCTGGCAGATGTTCATTTCTCTTTCTACATCTTATAGTACCTACATATTTTTTCCCATCTTCATTATTCCTTCTTTTCCCAAAATTAACGTTTTTAGTTTAAAACGTACTAAAATAAACCAGTAACACAAGTCCAGAAGCAAGGGGTCTTAACTGTTCTGCAGACCACCTTGTATTATTCTTAGACTTTCCTTGGGCTTTACAGGGAATGCAATATCTGAGAACCCGGTATTCTGTTCCCTTAGAGGTCGTAGGTTTTCCCCAACTTGTGTACTGAATTCCATATTCGTCTGTTTAGTGTATATAGTGTATAATGTTGTACATGTTCTGTATCCAAAATAATAATGTACTTAATAAAAGCTTAAAAAAATTCAGAACCTAAAAAAAACAGGTTAAGTCTCAGAAATCTCTGTTTTATTTAAGCTTGATAAATATACCCCATTTTTTATTGTACCAACTGTTATCACCAACACCCAAAGGGTTGTATTAGTAGTAATCATGCTTATGGATAATGATTTTCCTCAATTCTATTTTCAATGAATAATTGGTTTCTATGGAATATGTTACCTTATAAATTCTCAGTTATCCAGTGCATGAAACAGAATTGTCTTCTGTATGTCCATTTTCTACTATTATATTTTTATATATTATATTATTGTATTATCTACAACTGAGTACATTATCTACTATAATAATATTATATTTTATATTATGATATTATCTACAACTGAGTACATTACAGGAGTTTTTGCACTAACTTGGAAAATTCTGGAACAATTGTCAACAAGACATCATCAGAAGGCATTCATATGTCAAAATTTGTGTCACAACCTTGCTATGGATATCACACTTTTGTAGGAAGTTAACATCTTAATCTTTAGATTTTCACTTTATATGCAAAATATACAGTCAAAAAATGAAAGAAAATCTAATGTTTTCGGGATGTTAAATGTTTACAAATCCACATAAAAGTTTTGTTTTATTCTTCAAAAGTCCTATAGAACCTATGTAAAAAAATGTGAAATACTTTAGAATCTAGTTATTTATGTTGTTTAATATACTGGGAAATTGTTCTTTTTTTGCATTTACCCAGTAAGCTGTTATTGGGTTCCCAGAAGTGAAGGATGCATCTACTTAACTAAGCTCCTATACTATAGCTTTAGCTGGGGGTTTTAATACTTTTCTTCTCTTTTCAAAACCAGGAAAACTCTTTGACCGGGCATACAATTTAAAATTGATTTCATAGTTTTTATGGTTAAGCTGGCTAGGCATTTAAGGTCTGCTGAAGAAAGTAAGAAGCCTCAGGATTTGTTACAGCCTGGAAATTGAAGTGTAGCAAATTGTCTTTTCTGCTCCACAGTTTACACTAAAACAATAAAACTACTACAGCAGTGAACACATTTCAGACAATAATAACATGTTTTAACAACAAATTTAAAAATGTTCTTTTTTGAAATGATTATTTTTGTATTTATTTTGTATTTTATATATATATAGGCAACATCCAGAATAAATTGTAAGGTTTCCCTATGACATAACGAAGAGCTAAGCATTGCCAAATACAAATGTCTTTAAGTAAATATTGCTAAATTTGCTTACTTGGTTTGATAACAATTTTAATGATATTACCTTTTAGAACATGAATAATGAGAACTGGACATCTACAAAAGAATTCTATATGCTGCCATTTTTCTTTAAATCCAATTTTAGCTCTTTGTTTCATTTTTTGCTTTTCTACCTATTTTTATGTGTAGTATTTATAAATACAGTTATCATCATACTCATATACATCTCCAATCACCTACACACCCCAATGTACTTCTTTCTCTGTAACCTTTCCATTGTTGATATTTGTTACACCACCGTCATTGTTCCTAATCTGCTATTTATGTATTTATCTGGGAATAACACAATATCTTTCTGCAAGTGCTTCATTCAGATGTATTTCTATTTACTGGCTGGGGGTATGGAGGGTATTTTAATTCTTGTTATGGCATTTGATCGGTGTGTTGCAATTTGTAATCCTTTACACTATCATAGCATTCTAAGTAAAAAGAATTGCTTTTTGTTAATGACTGCATGCTGGATAGTGGGAGGTTATAATTCATTTTTAATGACTTTTGAGGCATCAAAATTACATTTTTGCAATTCGACGGCCATCCATCAATTCTTTTGTGATATAAAAGCTCTCATTAACATTGCGTGTTCGAATTTACAGCATGTTTATAATATTATTTATATAGAACTCCTGGTGTTTGGGTTTTTTCCATTTATCTGTAGCTTGGTATCTTATATAAAAATAATAAAGGTTATATTGAAGATTAACTCTACAGAAGGACGTCAGAAAGCTTTTTCCACCTGCTCCTCTCATCTCACTGTCATTCTTATGTACTATATTTGTGTTTCATCTACCAATATGATGCCAACATATTTAAATGTCCCAGAACAAATCTGTTCTGTGATCTATACTGTAGTCACACCCATGATAAACCCTTTAATTTACAGTCTGAGAAATAATGATGTAAAAAAGGCATTGAAAAAACTATTTGATGTCATATGTAAAACTATACAATACTTGATATACAAATAGAGTAAAGTTTATTCTCTTTGCAAATGTTAGTGTTCACTGAGTTTGGTAAATACCCATCATAAAAAAACAAGATTTTTTTAGACGTCTGCATAATTTTTGTTTATTATAGTTTAATGTTTTGCAAATTCATAAAAGTCTCTTCCTGTTTACATGCACTACAAAAGAAAGGGTGCATGAGATTTTTTACATACTTCTTAGTTGTTCCTGGCTTTTATTATTGTTTTTAAACTTTTTTTATTGCCAACAGTGGATTTTGTTGGGAAAATAGGCAAATATCTGCCCACAAAAACTAATTAGGAGTATTTTTCTTTCTTTAGATTGTAAACTTTAGCTCCAGATGATTAGAGCTTTTTTACACTCATACTATTGTGTGATGACATATTTGAAAGTGCCACTTAGTATATATCCAGCTTGATAGAAATGAGTTTGCAGTGTTGAAACCAAAAGAAAAAGTAACAAGAAGGTCAACAAATGTAACTATAAATGAAGCAAGTTTGTGATGGAGTAGAATGTAACATTAAAAAAGTAACACTTACAAAAACAAAACATAAAGCATTAAAGATTCAAACTGACCTGTAAAATGGACTGGAGATGTGCACAGGGTGCAGGTGTGCGCTAATCAATTGCTATCATCACTATTGAGGTTAACATATCCTGAATTGTGCAGCTGAAAATTAATCGCCTTAATTGGCGTATTCGCGATCTTTGCAGGAAACTGGCAGGCGAGTTCCCTAGAACTCGGGCCCGACTCGGGCGCTAATAGAAGTCGCTGACCGGTGTGTACGTATGTGAGTCGAGCATACGCACATTTTATTGATGAATCAGGCCCAAGGTGTCCAGATGGACCTGTGGAGGAGTTGGGTGTAAAAACCAGATATATGATGTTGTTTTTGAAAAATTGATTGTTAATGGGAAAAGTGATTTCAAGACTTAGATAGGGAACCTGTAGTATAGCCTCTCTGATTTTTGCTGCTGTCTCTCTTGTTCATCAGTAAAAGGCGTAGAAGGATAGGCAAATGAAGACTGAAGGGATAATAAAACAAGTCTCTCAGCAAAACCTATTTAGCTCCCCCTTTCGTCCTGCAAAGTTTTTATTCAGTTTGGATTGCTTTCCTTGTTTTGTGTTTGCTAACTTGGATGGGGAAGGCAGAAGGGAATGTGATGGTGTGGGAAGAGGAGATAGAGGTTTCTTTAGCAACGCTTGCCTTGGCACCATCCTGTGGCAGCACCGTTACATTTTCTATTAGGCTTGTCTGTAATACTTTTTGACAATAAATTCAATAATAAAATTCCCTTCTCCATTTGCTGCTCTCTTCCTTTACCTTGAATTGAAAATTTGAAATCAAATCGGTTGGCTTATTTCATAGATTAAATAACTTTTAGTGTTGGTCGATGTTGCCAGTGTTTGGGTTCACTGACAGTTTATCAAATTGACCCAGTGTATGGTTTGAATTCATAGCCAGACTTCAATCCCATTTAGGTCAAGAGCTGAGTCAAATTCAGCTGACATTAAACAGAGCAGGACTCTAATACAATACGGCTCAGAAGAGAACCAAGTTCCACAAAACCTATAGAATTTTGAATATTCTGGTACTAAGTATTCATATAGGAGATGTACATCGATGTGACAATATTGTAAATGTAGTTGTTTTAAAATATATTGCTTTTAAAATACACCTAATAAATGAATTTTTATGTCTTGTTATTGTGATAATTGTTTAAAATATGCTTATTCAAGTCCCATTATTTGTTCTTTTACATATGTGAAATTAATTAAAAAAAAAAAAAGGTTGCCTCCCCCTCCCCACATAATACCAAAATGAAACCCTTCAAGGTTCAATATCATCCTAGATAGAAAAAAGAGGGAGGCAAAAAGCATGTTGCCCCCTTTCCTCTTGGAAAAAAATGACTGGCCTGCCCCCCACAGAGGCAAAGGTTATCCTTGGGGGAGAGGGACTATTCCGCACAATAGGGCCATGATGATCGTGTCTGTGGGTTTGGGGCATGTCCTTTTTGAAGATTTCCAGTTTTGGAAACCAGATTCCAGAGAACTTTTTTTATTGGTAGATGGCACACATGCTCACACATGCCATACTTCCTATCCAGGAAGGTCTTGAGCCTATTTAAGGGTCCATTTTTAATAGTTTAAAGGAGGAACTTGCTGTTTTCTTTTTTTTTTTTTTACTTTTGCACATGTGTGTATCGAAGAATAATACAGTCTCCTTTAGTGACTGCATTTCCCAGATGTACTTTTATTTTTTGGTTGCCAGTACAGAGGATCTATTAACAATTATAATGGCATTTGATCGGTATGTTGCTATCTGCAATCCTCTTTACTATCACAATATTCTAAATGCTAAACATTGCAATCTTCTAATGGCTGCTTGCTGGATATTAGGATTCTGTAATTCAAGTTTATTCACTATTTCAGCATCAAAAATGACTTTTTGCCATCCAAAGACCATCATCCACCAGTTCTTCTGTGACGGAAAAGCTCTGATGAACATTGCCTGTGCTGGTTTGGAACAGTTTTATAATGTAATTGTAATAGAATACCTTATGTTTGGGTTTTTTCCATTCAGTTGCTGTTTGACATCCTACATAAAAATTATCAAGGTTATTCTGCAGATTAAATCTAAGGAAGGACGTAGGAAAGCCTTTTCCACCTGCTCCTCCCACCTTACCGTCATCCTTATGTACTATACGACTGGAGCATCTGTCTATATCATGCCAAAATATCTAACTGTTCTACAACAAATTTGTTCTGTTCTGTATACTGTAGTTACACCTATGATTAACCCTCTAATCTACAGCTTGAGAAATAATGATGTAAAAAAGGCTTTGAAAAAAAATGTATTTAATCATTTGAGAGGAAATTAGAGAAAAATAGACAGATAGATACATTTCAAAACTTATAAAAAGGAAGTGTTTTACGAGGTAAATGGTCCGTAAAGTAATGGAGGTTCTGTTCATTTTACTTTTATGCATATTGGTTTGGCAAAACCATAATCATCTCCCCATAATCATTAGGCCATCGTTAGAACATAAAAAACTCTGCCCATCAAAAAATTCACCCTGTTATACATTGCTGGAGGCTTCAAGCACCTGAAACACTATTTCTCAGAATTGAGGGGGTACAGGTAAACAAAATCAGAAGTGCAAGTTTGGAACACCTGTGGCTAATACCCCTTAAAAGTTCATCAATAAGACATCGTCAGAACATAATGAACTCAGCCCATCCAAAAAAATCTACCCTGTTCAAGTATAAGTTTCTTAAGATTTATTACTACAATGTAATATTTGATATACATAGTTGTGTGTAAATATTTACACATAGTTATGTGGGCTATATATTAATTTATTAATGTAGAATTTATATTAATAATATTTTATGTATTTAATTACTTAATAACAGTGTTGGTCGAATATCTCACTATTTGATTCGACAGCTATATTACAGTGAGATTTTGTTTCCTAACCTAAATGTGTCTCAAATCCTTAAATTGTTCAGAATATTCTGGAAAGCACTATCTTCAACACACTATCGTAAAATGTTTTTTGGTTATATCACAATTTACTTGGAGTTAGTCGAAAAGGTTCTTGCTCTAGGCTTGGAACTGTATCCCAGTTTAAAGCGTACCTATCACCAAAAATATTTACATTACATAAAAGTGTGGATAATATTTTATGTAAAGTAAAACTTAAAAATAATACTAAAATAAATAAAAACTTAAAAAAAGGTAAAGCCAATCCTATTCTCTTTTTACTGCCGCAATGGTAAAACAGATTTAGAGTGTACAGCCTTAAGGGATACCCACGTCACCCATTCCAGGAGGCTTCTGGCTGCTCCTTCCCCTTTACTGCCTGCACAGTGCAAGATTGGGTGATGTATCAAGGAGAAGAAAGTAAACAGATGAAGATGGCGCCAGTAGCCTGGATGCAATCCCCAGAAGGATTGAGGGAATCTGCACAAGTAAAGGTAAGTGAATTTTTTTTTAAAGTTTAGTCCAGCTTTAAAAAGTGAATCTTTTTTATTTCTTTTCTGAGTAGTTTTATCTTAGCCTTCACTTATTTTTAGGCAAACTGGCTTCAAGCACATCCTATTGTTTGGCACTTTAAAAATTACAATGTAGGTGTTTATTTATACCATTCAAAAATTTCCTTATGTTTTTTATTTGTGGTTTCCTTATGCTGTGAACTTTGTAATTGTTGCTAGTTTGTAATAAAAATTTATTTTAAAAAATGCATTTGCTTTTTACCTGATTATTGAAAGACATGAATATAATTACTAGTGTTGGTGTTCAAATTTGGGTTGTCTCTATAGTCGACCCCAATATGGACCTGACCCGAAAAAAACAAGAGATTTTATGGCAAAAAATTTGGATAAAAAAATGTAAAATAAGTGTTAAAAAAATAAAAATTAATGTTAAATTAATTTATTGAGTGTTTGTGTTTATTTAACTTTTTTTTACAGGTTATCCTACAATGACATAATATCTTACACACTTTCCAGCACAGAAATATTATGATACATTTGTTAGATTTTTCTTTTATCCGCTGCAAGAAAAATGTATCAAATGTATCATATTACTGTGTGTGTAACAGAGTAAGAAATACTTGCGATGCATCTTCTAAATGATTGCAGCTGTGTCTGCAATCACTGAGAAGGGTGTGCGATCCCCGAGGCACTACCTGAAGTGCCCCAGGGATCCTAGTGGAAGTGCAGAATGTATCTGCAGTTCAGTTCCCATGATCACATGACCGTGGGAACTTTGCGGTCACAGATGTGACTGCAGGCGATCCCCAGGGCACTACAGGTCAATTATTCTACAAAGCCTGTGGATTGCACACTGAGCTAATCAATTATTGCAGCTGTGTCTGCAATCATCTAAAATCATCTAGAAAAGTGTGTGATCCCGGGGCACTATCAGGTTATGACCATGTGAACTATGACCATGGGAACTTTGAGGTCACAGCTGTGACTGCAGGCGATCGCTAGGGCACTACAGGTTAATTAACCTGTAGTGCCCTGGGATCATAGTGGAACTGCAGAGTTCATCTGCAGTTCAGTTCCCACGGTCACATGAGTATCTCTTGAAACTCTAGAGAATATTTTTACAATAATATACTTTTTGCAAGTATCTTGGCTACAGTAACCAATATTCCCTATTGAAAAAACTATACCACTATTAAAGCAAAAACAGAGTTTGGGAAAGAAGAAAGAAAGTCTAGGGACCTCTGGAAAAGGGTTTTGGGTTATTATCAATGACACAAAACTGACATCCTTTTTGTAAGCTTCATTCACAATTCAATATCAGGTGTACTTGACCTGCAATTGTCTTCCTTCTGTCCTACATTAACACGGTAGACTTGATAAACATGGTAGACATGGTGGACTTTTTTCACAATTCTTTATGTCAGGGATTCAACAAGGTTTAAGGTTGCTACAATAGTGTCAGATAGGCTGCAGATTTGATGGCTGCTCATCCATTATCCCAATCTCCCATTCTACCACATCACAAAATCTGGTACAATTTCAGAGCAGTGAAGCTTGACTAGCCATGAAAAGGTAGGCGGAAAGTTTGTAGCATCTTTGCCAATTAAGTGCCATATACTATGAAGTACAATAGGTCAAGTTTACAAATTTATATATTTTTTTAATTTAAAGAAATATTGCTAATTGACTTAAGACGAAAATCTTTTATCTGAGTCATGTTCCTACAGGTCCCCTGACACGGCCAGCAGTTTTAGTCACAATACTTTGCGCAGAAGCTTCACAATTAACTAAACATGTAAAACATGTTTTTGACTATACTAGGACTTTGATTTAAAAAAAAAAGGACAACCCAAAAAGTTACACTTGAGTAATGTTGAGAAATATGTAATTTGTTATTGAGATTTAGGCAAACATAAATTACAATCATGCTGTACAAAGTCTGAATCATTTTTCAAAAAATTTCAAAAGAATTTCAAAAATTTGTTTGGGCAACACTCACCCAAGTTCTATTTAGAACTGTAAGTACTTAAAACTAATAACATTGTATGTAAGCTTTAAAGATTCTGGTATCCCCCTTCTTTTTTCTTTTTTCCCTCTCCCATTCCAAGTGTTCCTTGGTCTCACCCCTTATGATACAGCTAGTACTCTTTTTTTTCTTGAATTCTTTAAATATGGTTTCTGAGACTGTGCTTATGCCTCATTTCAGTACAGGTAGTCCCTGGGTTACATGTGAGATAGAGACTGTATGTTTGTTCTTAAATTGAATTTGTATGTAAATTGGAACTGGTACATTATTTTGATAAATGCAATTAGGACAGATGTTTGTCTTAACATATTATTAGGCAGCGTGGTGTCAGTTACTGTATAAAATTCTCACTGTGAGTTAATTACAAACAGAGCAAAAAAAAAAAAACTTTCTGAAGCCTAGACATTCATTAACTACTAGAGCAAGCTGTGCTTTGATATGCAAAAAGAAACAGCTGCAGAGTTTTTCTTGGTCATTAAAGAGTTACAGGATGTTACAGATCAGCTCAGCTCTTAGGATCACCCACAACATTAGATGTGTTTAGCAAAAGATTTCTTCTGCAAGTCATGCAAACCACCTCCTTCAAGCCTCCATCCTGCAGAGTGAGCAGAGAAGCCCGTTTGTATCTGAGAGGCATCCAAATGTTGGTTGTCCTTAACTCGGGGACTACCTGTAATTTGTAAATATAATGACTAGGTATGTTCATGATTACCAAACTGCTATACTGTATTCTATTTATTTTTTTCCTAATTTGTAATTGTACTTTTTCATTTTCATGTTTTATTGTTTGGTATTACTCTCTCTCTTATTGCTTGTAAAAAACTTTAATCTTTCAATAAAATTTTACATTACAAAAAATAAATTACAGTACAACGAAAGGGATTTTTAACAATTTTTTTATTAAATTTCTTTGTCATATTTCATAAACAAATTTTCATTTTAAATACATTTTTAAAGTTATATATAAAATATAATATTAAAGTTATATATAAAATATAGTTTTAAATACATTATGGCTATGAAAACATTTAAAACTTATAATAATTAAATAATTTAATACCATAATTAAAAAATCTCTACATGGTTTTCTCATTAAAGCACAAGGGGCTAACTTCATAATGATGAAGCTTAAGATAAATTCTTCCCTAACGAATAGTTTAATGAGTAAATTCATTTTAAAGAGAAAACGTTCTTTATAAATTCTTAGTCAGGGGAGTCAGTTTAGAGAAGAGAAAGTTGCTATGTCTTTTCAGTCCTCAGTTAAGATTTGCAATTTTGTTTTTTGTATTTAGAATAATTGAGGAAAATGTGACACATTTTTGTAGGTAAGAGGTACAGCTAGGGATCATTGTGTTTCATTATATTTCAGTGCTCTAAGGTTTATCAAACTAATGGAAAAGAGACAGTAACAATCTTTAATACTAATTACAAACTCTCCGTACCTATCTTACTTGCATTGGGTCATCATTATTATGCTTGGAAATAAAGAAATACAGAAATATAGAAATTATCAGAAGTATATTTTTTATTCTTTGTTACTTGTATCAATTAATTATCTTTTCTTCTCCAAACTGACTAAAAGACTGCAGAACAAGTTGTCATATGAAGCATGTGAACTTGGGCAAAATTGAGGAAAAGGAAATTGTAATTAAAACAAATATGTACCTAAAATAAAGATAATTTACTAATAAAACCAACTTGACAGAGCAAGGCATTAGGAGATGTAAAGAATGAGTGGGGAACGTGGAATTTAAAATTAACCTGTTGAATTTGTTTTACATTTCTCTGTATCAGAACTGGGCAAACGTTTTGGCTCAGGGGCCATAATGAGTTTTAAAATTTGACAGATGGGCCAGGCCAATATCAGATAGATGGAGAGTGAATATATGACTTGATATAAATCATGTGTAAAAGCCATTAATTAAAAGTAGAAGAAACTTACATTCAAATTGCATTTGATTTCAGTGCTATTGGTCACCCTTTATTTGCCAGTGGACAATTTTGTACCAATATTTGATAGGCCAGATTAAACAGGCTGTACATGGCCGTAGTTTGCCCATGCCTGCTCCATATAATAAAAGAGGTTTATTTAAAAAAAAAAAAGTTGATTTTGAATGCCTATAAAATATCATGATACATGTATTCAATATTGTCAGGATTGGTAAAGTGGATCTACATCCAATCATTAAAATTTCATATACCATTAAACAGGTGAAGGTCATTTTGATGGTCATGAACAATGTTTGAAGGTCGTGGACATTGATATGTTTTTTACAAGAAACAGTAGATGATAATTATTAATTTTAGGCTACTGATAAAAGCATTCAATAAACTACTAATAAAACACAATAAAACAACATCTGAGCCTAAAGTGAGCACAGTCCAGTGTACAATTTTGGCATATATTTAAAACATCCGGGCCCAGCCAATCAAGGTGGTCAAAGATCCCAAAGCAGAGGAAGCGAGGGTGAAGATTTCAAACACTGGGGGAACCACATTCCAGGAAGATAGGTGAGTCAAGCTCTGCTCTAGTACAAAAAACAATAATCCGCATTCCACGCAGAATAAACATGTTTAACATATACAAAAGTAAATTAATAGAAAAACCTTGTTGCTTAACTTCTACCCTTTTTGGTTCCTCCTTTAAAAATATAAAACTTTCAAGGTAGGACTTAATCTGTTTGGAAGTTTGAGAAGCTTTTTAGCATTGGCATTTATCTTACATAAAGCTTTCTGTCAAAGAAAAGAAGCAAGCTGAATATTCCAGAATCACCAACAGGCCAGTCCCAGGATTTCCAAAAGCTAAATGGATTGGAGTGGATTTGACAGCACAGAAATGTTTTTATGGAGCAACTCAGAAAGTAGTCTTCACCTTCTGTGTGTATCCTGATATTGAATTATGCTTGCTTTAGGTGGTAGTCATCTGTAATAGCATTACCTTTTGACATGGAGAACCAAACCTGCACTCAGGAGTTCAAAATGATGCCATTTTCTATGACTTCTGGCTTCACTTCTTTGTATTTTACAATGTTTTTCTTGATTTATTTATTTGGGGTATTCACTAATACTGTTATAATCATGTTGATATATTCTTCTTATCACCTACACATACCAATGTACCTTTTTATCTGTAACCTGGCCATTGTTGATATTTGTTACACCACAGTCACTGTTCCTAAGTTTCTGTACATGCTTTTATCCAAGAATAACAAAGTTTCCTACAGGGAGTGCTTTACCCAGATGTATTTCTATTTGTTGGATGCAAGTACAGAGGACATTTTGATACTTACAATGGCTTTTGATCGCTATGTTGCAATTTGCCACCCTTTACATTATCATCGTATTCTAAATAAGAGAAATTGCATCTTACTAGTGGCCGGAGTCTGGACAGCGGGCAGTTTTAATTCATCTGTAATCACTATTGCTGCATCTAATATGGCATTTTGCCAATCGAAAGTCATCCATCAGTTTTTCTGTGATGGAAAAGCTCTGATTAACATTGCCTGTGCTGGTCTGAATCATTTTTATACTGTCATCTATCTAGATGCCTTCTTGTTTGGTCTTTGCCCCTTCTTTTTCAGTCTGTTGTCCTATGTTAAAATCATTAAAGTTATTTTGCAAATGCAATCTAAGGAAGGACGAAGGAAAGCCTTTGCCACCTGCTCATCCCACCTCGCTGTCATTTTCATGTACTACACTACTGCTGTGTCTGTCTATCTGATGCCAAAATATTCAGTTATCCTAGAACAAATCTGCTCTGTGCTCTACACCACAATTACACCTATGATTAACCCGCTTATATACAGTTTGAGAAATAATGATGTAAAAAAGGCTTTAAAGAAAATCTTATGAGTTAACAGATTGTCAAGGAAAAGCATGAAAATAAATATAATACATTATAATATATAATATAAATAAAATAATATAATTGATTTGATCACATAAAAAACCACAAGAACATACACGACTATCATGCTACATAATTGTTCTTATACAACATGTGTTCTTCAACGCGTTTCACAATTACTTACAGTTGTAAGGTATTTATATAAAATAATTAATGTGTGTATATTTGTATATAGGTTAATAAATATTTTGATATGGGCTAATATGAAGGTTTGTCTTGGTATAGGCGCATTGGGCTTGATTTATTATAGCCCTGAAGTGCTGGAGAGGATACACTTTTACCAGTTAAGCTGAGGGATGAAGCAAACCTGGAATGGATCTGGCCCAGGATTCAAAACATTTGCTAACAAATAGCAAATTACTTTAGATAAATCCATTCCAGGTTTGCTGAATCACCCAGTTTCACTGATAAAAGTGTAACCTCTCCAGCTTTTGAGAGCTTTAATTCATTACCCCCATTAAGTGATGTGTCTCCTGATGAAGCAATTTGTGTGAAGCGTGTTACACATGTTGTACTAAAAACAATAATGTAAAGTGATGCTCACATATGCTCTTTTAGTATGTGATTTTATGTGTGCTCAAATAAATTGAATTGTATGATATTGTGATTTTATTTCTTGTACCAAAAAAGTCTCAAGTATGTTTGGAACTAATCTGTAAAAATCAGGGGTGTGGTACATATAGGACCTATTGATATGCATTGGTAAAATATAATACATTTTTAAAAGCTCAACATCATTTTCAAAGCCTCTCATTGTGCAGACTATACAATCTTACATGTTGCCAAGTCATGAACCCAACATCAGTCTGCCAGAAGACAAGCTGGTACTTGCCATTGCTAGGGATAAGCAAAAATGCCTCTGACAGTCTCGTGAAATTTTCCTCGAACTTCCGATGGGCCCACGAAACCTTGACCGATTTTGCAAATCTGCCGTCCAAGTTTCCACGGTCCCTGGGCTGTACTTATCAATGATAATTACAGCCCAGGGAACATGGGAACCTGCACAGTCACAGCAGAACTCATATGACCTCTCAATGGAGATTCTCCATTGAGAGGTCATATGAGTTGAGTAGTAGGCCTGCGGTCACAGCTGATGGGAGGCACATGCCTCCCATCAGCTGTGACCACAGGTTCCCATGGTCCAGGTCCCCACGCTCCCTGGGATGTACCTATCAATGATAAGTACAGCCTAGGGAGCGTGGGAACCCTGGACGGTCACAGCTGAACTCATGACCTCCCAATAGAGATTCTCCATTGAGAGGTCATATGAGTTGAGTAGAACGCCTGCAGATTCGCCCCAAGATTGAACTTAAAAATCTTGCTCGCTCATCCTTATTCATTGCTTTGCCTATTTTCTGACTTTTGCAGAAAAAGTTGCTTGCATTTGCTTTTGTTTGGGTCAGGTGTCCTTTGGTTTACCAGAGGCAAAGGTTCAGCTTTGGTTTGGGGACAACCAAAGCCAAGCTATACATAGGCTGTGTGCCCTTTAACCATACACATCAGGCATGCATTTGTAAGCCCATTTCCAATGACTAGTGATTGTTATCAAAGCTCTCCAAGACTTGAGAAAATAGACTATCATAGATGAACCACAGTAATCCAGCAAACCTGGAATTGATTTGATCCAGGATTGAAAACATTTGCCAAATAATAGAAAATGTTTTTAAGAAATCCATTTATGGTTGCTGGATAGTACAGGTTCACCAATTATAGTCTATCTTTCCCAGTCTTGGAGAGCTTTAATAAATTAGGCCTATTTTATTCACATTTGACCAGACCTCTTGGTATGACTATCGTTTGTTGTCTACCAATCCTCTAATTGAGCCCTAATTTTACTTTATTAATTGTAACCTTCTTGATTGTCACTTTTTGTTTTTGATAACACATTGGGTAACCATTGTACTCCTATGTGCAGCCTGTATATATTTGTATGCATTTGTTTCTTACTCATAAAAAATATTATTTTATAATTTCATATTACATTGTTATTTTTATATTAATCGAAACACATTTATGTAAAAATAAGCTAAAAGGCTCCAACCTAATGCACTTATTTTATTGCAGGACTACAAGTGAAAGATAACCCAAGGCAACTGTTAAAATGCTGGGATAACCCATGCCACCATTTAAGTAAGCCCTAAATTCTTGGGATTACCCTTTCTACCATTTATGTAAGACTTTAGTTGTTAGGATAACCCATTTTACCACTTTTGTAAGCCTTTAGTTATTGGGATGAACCAATTCTACCACTTATGTAAGCCTTAAGGCAGTGAGATAAAACATTCTACCATTTATGTAAGCCTTAGGATGTAGGGATAACTCATTATACTACTTATGTAAGCCTTTAGTTGTTGGGATAACCAATTCTACCACTTATGGTAACCTTAAGGCATTGGGATAAACTATTCTACCATTTATGTAAGCCTTATGCTATTGGGATAAACCATTCTACCATTTATGTAAGCCTTATGCTATTGGGATAAACCATTCTACCATTTATGTAAGCCTTAGGTTGTAGGGATAACCCATACTACTACTTATGTAAACCTCTAGTTTTTGGGATAACCAATTCTTCCACTTATGTTAACTTTAGGACATTGGGATAAACCATTCTACTATTTATGTAAGCCTTATGTTATTGGGATGACCCATTCTATCATTTATGTATGCCTTAAGTTGTTGGGATAACCCATTTAACCACTGTTGTAAGCCTTAAGATGTTGGTATAACCCATTCTACCATTTATGTAAGTTTTACATTGTTGAGATAAAACCACTTAGGTAAGCATTAAGCTATCTGATATTTTACATCTTTTGTCATCATTGAGTTGTTTGGTACAACCTAGTCTACTACCTTTATGAGCATTTAAAAAAAAATATTACATGCGTTTAACTGGAAAGAGTGTCTAAACATGTGAAACATTTCTTGCTCCACTTCCTTCTCAGCAGACATTTGTCATTCATCCATCAAATGCTGGAACTGATTTTAGCCAATAGGTTTCTGGTAAGCCTCAATGTTATTCAAACTAGCATAATAGGCAAAATAAATAAATAAATAAATTAAAAACCTATATAATGCAGTCTGTTATTACTATTACCACAACACATTTTGCATGTCAAACTTTCTCTGGTAACATAATGTAATTACCTATTGATCCTAACATGGGAACCATAATTTTCTTCTTTCTGGAAAGCATGATGATGCTGGTAAATTGGAAATTTTAAAATATGTTTTAACGGTAATAAATGAATTCCCCTGTTAAACTGCTCTATTTACTAGACTCTTCTACTCTCAAAATCATTAGCAATTAATAAATATATTATATTAAATATTTATTATGTTGGAGGGAATCAGAAAAACAAAAACATATGTGGTAATGCTAACAATAGCCTACATTGTATATGAGTTTATTATTAATATTATTATTATTATTATTATTAATAATAATATTAATAATAATTACAATAACTATGATATTAATAATAATTTTATGAAT
>NC_092864.1:8040405-8062226 GCF_032062135.1 Pyxicephalus adspersus
GGCCAAACTCCACTAAATGACAGATTTCCTGGTGCTAAATACATTGTGTTGGGTACCCCGGTTGGTTTACATTTACAGATTCCAAGGTGGGTATTGTCACTGATTTATTTCAAGATTGAAACTGGCATTGGCCTGCCCAGAGAAGGATCTGTTTTCACCATTAAGAAAATAAACCTGCCTTTTTTATATTTAATAAAACTGTATAGTTATAGGAGAATCCATTCCTCAGTAATAATATTTTAACAATTTGTATGCAACTCGTGGCAATATTTCCTTCTCAGTCCGAGCCACCAGAATTCCCAGTGTATTACAACTAGGGAGCTCATGGTATTTCTTTGGTGAAACAGTGAGGTCGGTGGCGTTTCCCTTAACAGCAGCAGGACTATATACGAGGGGGTGTTGAGAAGTTCCTGGCATCGCCCAGAAAGAAGAGAGCCAGAGTTATGAAATAACACATTTATTCAACATATTCCCCCCTGAGACTGATGCACTTGATACAGCGTTGTTGCAGCTTACCTAGACCGTTCAAAAATAAGACCTTTGGTTGGGCAAACCAGCTCCCAGCAGCATCTTTGACGTCAGAAATGTCCTCAAAACATTGCCCCTTCAGGTGTTTCTTCATATAGAAGAAATATGGGAACATATAATAGTCGGAAGATGCCAGGTCAGGTGAGTAGGGGGGATGGTGGACCAATTGGAAAACCCAGGGTGTTCAATTTGGCAGCCACAACGTTGGACCTGTGCGCAGGTGCATTGTCCTGCAAAAAAAGGTCAACTTTCCACGGCTTTTCATCTTAATTGCCTCTTTCAGCTGGTCCAGGAGGTTAGCATAATACTGTCTGGTGATACTAGAGCCCTGAGGTAGGTAGTCCACCAACAGAATACCGTCTTTCTCCCAGAAAACGAACGCCATGACTTTTTTGGCTGATTTCTGGGTTTGGAACATCTTCTGCCGTGGGGACCAGCTGTGGTGCCATTCCTTTTACTAATCCTTTCAGAATCATAGATGTGGAGCCAGGTTTCATCCTTAGTCACTAACCTAGCCAAAAAATCCTATGCAGCTTCAAAATGGACCAAAATGGCTTTGAAAGCTTCAACTCGTTCCTTCTGATCACTGTTCAAAGATTTCGGCACCAATTTCTCAGTTGAGCTTGGGGGGCGGCCACTGTGGGCTCATCTTCAACGGTGAAATGCCCAGTCTTGAAACGAGATATCCAGGTTTTGACAGTGCTGTAGGAAGGACACTTCTCCCCCAGTATTTGTGACATCTCAGTGTGAATGTACTTTGCTGACTTTCCCTGGAGAAACAAAAACTTCATGACGGCCCGTGACTCCAACGACGTGAAACTTGCTTGTGCCTCTGCCATCACAGCAAAGAAAAAACACTTTTAAGAATTTCAAAGACCTGATTTTTGCAGTTACATACTAAGATATTAGGCTGTCATATGCCCCCATACTCATTTTTCTATTTCATCTGGAAGGGGGCAAAACCAGGAACTTCTCAGCACCCCCTCGTATGTAGGTTTTTTTCCAAGTTAAATTGTAGAAAAAAGCTTGAGATGGTGAGTTAAACTTTTATACTATACCCACTGTACTTTAATATGAATCACCCCCCCAAAAAAAAAAATCACACAGATGTTCCAACAGTTCATATTGACACCTTCAACAATTTTTTATCATAGGGCTATGCAATTACTGGGTATAGACTTTATTGCAAATACGATCAATTGTGAATGTTTTTCCAACTTTTGCTTTATTTCAGTTAAATCAGTTTGGATTGAATCAAATAGACACAGCATATACAAAAAAAGTTCACTTATCAATATCCTAATCTGAACTCAGTGGAATAATACATAAGATTATCACACACATCCTTTAAAAGGTGAAAAGGAAGAGACTTCTGTTCCTTCCGGTCTGTACAACCACCCTCTCCTTCGCTGTCTCTCTCCCTTTCTCATACTTAACACCATTCCCTTTCTCTATATCTCTGATATACAGTATAACAAAGCTCAATAAAAAAAAGGTTTTGACTTGCCAAGGATTTTTCAATATATTTAGTGTGTTTCAGGTCTGCTGAATCCAGAAATGATATCAGTTTCATTGAATTAGCTCTAGTTCTTGTGATACAGGAATCCGAATAGACGATTTTACCAACAACAGATTTGTTAACACAGCATATTATTATCAATCTTTATTTACAGTGATGTTTTGCATTTTATATATTAAATGTAGCATTATTTTCATGAAACTTTCATTTGCCTTCTTTTCATTTATACATTTTTTTTCTTTTACAGAAATATGAGTTCTTCAAGAAGAAGTTGTTTAAATGACCCTAATGTATTTTGCTACATTTGTGGTAAATATTCTCAGAAAAAAACAGAGAAGAAACATTACAAAATTTGTGAAACAAACATATTTTTTATATTTTAATATTAAACTGGGGGACCATGATAAGTATCGGGCTCCCCATATGGTATGCAAAACTTGTGTAGAGTGTCTATGACAGTGGAAAAATAGAAAACTGAAAAGTTTGAAATTTGGTGTACCTATGGTATGATGAGAGCCCAAAAATCATTATGAGTGTTATTTTTGTGCTGTGAATGTAAAAGGTTTCAAACATTACAGAAAAAACAAGTGGAAGTACTCTGATTTGGAATCAGGAAGATGACCTGTGCCGCATGATGCTGATGTTCTCATACATTGTTCAAATACATTTGTAGATTCCTCCATGGATTGAGTACTAAAAAAATAAAAGCAGGAATCTTTGATAGACCCCAGATTGGTAAACCGGATAAATGATGCAAGTTTTACAAGTTACATGACTGATACTGAAGCCTATGCTGGGCACAGCTATGCGATGGTTGTCAAGAACTTCGTAGGTAAGCATTAAGCACAAAATTATGAAGAACTGCTACAAAACTTGCTCTTAATCTTTAAAAATGTGGGTGCTACTATGAGCAAAAATTATCTCCATAGCTTTTTGCAAAAATTTCCAGAAAACCTTGGTGATTTCAATGAGGAACAAGGGGAGAGGATTCATCAAGATATAAAGGTGATGGAAGAAAGGTATCGGGGCAGATGGGATAGACACATGATGGCAGACTACTGCTGGAGCCTTCAACGTGATTGTCCTGATCATCAGCATAAAAGGAAATCATACAAACTGAGTTTCTCAATGACTTCTTTGTAATTAGTTCTATAAATATACTGAATATAGAATATAATGACATTAAGTATTTGAAAAATTGATTTTGGATATGTAGGCATATCTAGTTTAGTTTTGCCTATTTTTCATGTTTCATTAGTTTTCTATGAAGTTATTATTGAGGTCATTATTTTGAAAAATGGAGCCAATCTAGCAAAACCAGTACCATATTTGGAATCTGTGCATCAAACATAACCTAAAATGACTTTAATCTGTTTGGCAAGAAAATGTTTGTTGACCAGGGTAATCTATGCTAGTATTACCTATAGAGAACCAGACATCTGCAACAGTGAGTTCCACATCTCACCATTTTCAGTAAAACCAACTTTCATATTTCTATATTTTGTTATTTTTTTCTTTATATGCCCACCCAGCATCTGCGTCCCTTGGGGATGGCCGCCCGACATCTGAGTCCCTGGAGTGTGAATGTTGGGGACATGAGGCCAGGGGACGAAGAAGAAGTGTGAGGCTGGGAGGCGGGACCTGGCGGGACATTTAAAATTTTAAGTATTTTAAATGTCAAATGTACCACTTTGACACTTAAATATACTAACATAATCAGACCGCCAGGGAGGTTAACTCACACCAATGATCAATTTGTCTATCTCTAAGGGTGTAATTCTTCCCATAGGCCAGCAGTGTAAGAGACATTCTTCCCACCGACTACCCCCTAATTTACTGTGAGTTATATAGTGGGTGGATATTGTAACTTTAGCAGAGGTTCTTTGAAGACTTGAGCTCTATTTGAAGCCCCCTACATTTAAAATGATTAAGAAGCACTATTCTACATGTCTCACTTGAGAGCTTTGAAGAAAAGTGGTAAAAAACATAATATACAATTCACATAAATGTCTTACTTTGGTCTTTGAGGTCACTAAAGTAGATCATAGGAAGAACAATAAGATCAGGGCTTCCATAGAATGAACAGAGAAGAGTGAGGGAACTAAGTACAGATCACTAATTTCATAAAGAAAAACAGAATTACTGTATTTATTTATTAATAATTTATTTAGTGATTTTGCATATTTATTGAAACTTCTTTTTGAAAATAATACATCAAAGGGTTAGAAAACCAGATAAACATCAACAGATACAAAAAAGGAATATGGTAAGCATACAAAAAATACATCCAACAGGTTGTTGGGCTGTACCCATGAGAGTTGGAATAAAAACAAGGTAGACATTGTACTATCATCATCTGTAGACAAATAAAAAGCATAGAAATCCAATGTCGGCTGTAAAACAAATTCAAAATTAAAAAATGGTCGTAATATCAGCACTACAAAAAACATGTCAATTGCAATAGGTGAAAGAACAAAAGCAAAAGAGAACAAAGAAATAAAAGAGAAAAAGGATGCAAAGGCAGGTAGAGGAGCTACATAAGTACTCAACCAATTCTGGAGGAAAAATTTGGCTGAACCTTCCCCAGCAAATTGTTAATCTGCTCCTTATATGATTGCAACAAAGGACAGTCCAAAAAAATGTTATCTAAATGACTTCTATGGGTGCCGTACTGCCAAGAGTAATCAGCTTGGTTTGGACAGAGACAGTAAAGAAGGACTAGCAGTTATTTAATATGTATATTAATTGCAAAAAAATCTATTATTTTTCAATTCAATATGCATATTTGCCTCCAAACTCATTCAAAATCTAAGGGTATCGATGTTATGTTGGTAGTTGACCGACATTTGACCATTAAATATAAGTAGAAACATTAGGAACAAAAAATGTATGCCTTATTTCTTATGAATTTAAATCTACAGGTAAGATTACTAACTAAAACGTCACTAATACAAATAATAAATATTAATAAAAAATATAGTGATAAAATTTAAATCAATCAAACAAAAGAGTATTTTTAAAAGTATTTGTGCAATATTACCAAACCCAAAGGGCTGACTAAATAGTGATAAGGTTTGGGATTATTTTCTTCTTCAGAGGATTCTTTCTGGGGAATACATTCGCTATAAATTTCCTGAGTTCTTTTTCTTTGCAACATATCACATCTTCCATACTTTAAAGGTTTGGTGCTTATTGTATCTTTCTGTATCTTTCTATATAACATAACTTTTTAGGTCCCATTCCAGCTAGAGTATATTGTAACGTTTGTCTTTAGAATATTTTTTAAACATTTTATATTTTTATGTTGATAAATGTTTTTGGTTACATTTAGATCATACTCATTTGGAGCTCACTGTATTTATCATTTTAGCGTTTATTGTAAATTATCCATAGCTATATAGTTACATTTATCCAAAGGAGAAGCATCAATAAAATTTGTTATATTGATTCAGATATGTTTATTGTAACAACCGGTTTTGTATTGCTATATATTGATTGCAGTGATAAGTCTATACCGTGTAAGGAAACCAGTAAACTTGGGAATATTTTTAGGAGCTGCTACAATCTGTAGTAAAAGTTCTTTTTTTCTCTAGCCATTGATGCGTACCGTTACAAGAATCAAACACAGGGGCGTACATTTATTTTAACATGCCTAAAATAATTTCTGTAGGTAGTGCTTATGTTTTCATACTGTAACATTAGAGAGCACTTACAGGCAACACCTGGAAACTATTTGGTGACATACTAATGCAATTCAATAAATATATCAATTTAATAATTATTTACATGATCTGAATTTTATGATTTAACACACATATTCTATACAGGATCAGTGGAAGGACAATAGTTGAATTTCAAGTGGCTTGGCTGTGTATTGTGATTTTGCTGCCATTACACCATCACTGATCATATTCAAACTTTCAATGCAGTTTTTTTTAAAAAGAAATTATCATTTAATTTATACAAATAAACAATTACAAAGATATGAAATGAATGACAGGTCAATTTACTTGAAAGGAATGTGCAAGATGTCTTTTGATAGGTAGGTTCCAAAAATCCCTTTGTACAGATATATAAAAGTCCTTCAGCAGAGGTGCATTGGATTAATTATTATTTTTAGACAGTATTTATATAGCGTCAACATATTAGGCAGAGCTGTACATTAAATAGGGGTTGCAAATGACAGACAAATACAAACAATAAAACAGGAGGTGGGGACCCTGCTCAGACAAGCTACAATCCAATAGGTGGGGGAAATAGCAAACAATAGGGGGAGGATATGCATTGCTGGGTAAGTAGTAAAGGTTTTAAGATGGGTTTTAGGAGCTCTTTTAAATGTGCAGAAAGAGAGTGCATGCTAAATAGGAGGAAGAGGGTTCCAGAGAGTCGGGGCAGCTCTTGAAAAGTCTTGGAGCGGTGTGTGTGATGAGGTTATGAGTGAGAAAGTCATTAGTAGGTTGTTGCATGAGCAAAGAGTATTTTTCTATCAGGGTAGAAAGGTAGGTGGGGAAAGATTTGTAAAAGTATTTGAAGGCAAAGCAGAGGAGCTTGAATTTGATTCCAAGGTGAAATGAAAGCTAGTGTAGAGAACTGCAAAGAGAGGCAGCAGAAGAGGAGAGTTGGGGCGGATGGATGGTTGTCTTCTTTACACTGTAATACTATAAAGAAAAGAATGCTCAACTGGTGGTAGTACTGGGGGGAGGGGGGGTGGATAACCCACATAACTGCTCAAAGATACATAAAAAAAGAAAAAGAATGGCTATGATGTGGTATGCTCATACAATTTCTGGAGTTGTTGCTACGTGGTGGGATTTAACATCTATAAAAAGCTTTCCCAAGTCTCAAAAAACAATTGTTTCTCATATTTGTAAAAAAAAGTTTTAATCCATTTGATACAAAATAAAAATTGTAAGTTGGTTGGAAACAAGTGTATAGTTGGTGGGGTAAGGGATAACCAATAATAAAGACTTGTCTTCCTGCCAATAGCTGAGAGTATTTGGGCCAAGCGGTCAGTTAATCTTGAGCATTGAAGCAAAGGCAGCAGAGGATATTGATTCAGGGAATATCTGATTGCCTCACTGGAAGGAATTTTTTTCCTGTTGAAGCAAATTGAACCAGGCTTTATAAGGGTTTTTTTGTTGCCTTTCTCTAGATCAACTATGTCTATTGGATTATATTTAATATATGTTTATTTCCCTAGTGGTTGAACTTGATAGACTTGTGTCTTTTTTCAATCTAATTAACTATATAACCATTGTTTCCAGGTATACCTAATATCGCCAATTCAGGTGAGCACAGAATATTAGTAAGAAAGTGTGTGCAAATGTAACAAACTTCCTGTCTCCGGAAAATACAAATGAATCTGCAGCTCCAGAAGTTATGATAGTCCAAGGCAGCTTTAGTGTGATTGGTAGATGTTTTCTCAATACTGGTTTTTATCCAATTTTCAGTCAGATTTTGAATGTTTTAGCATTACAATGAGGGTTTTGTGGCATCCCCAGAAGGTGTGTTCCTGACTCCCTACATATGGGATTAGAAACTAAATAGCTGAATGGGTAGTCTTCTTTATTTTTTTAAATCTAAAAATGTATTTTTAGCTGTGACTGGGTTGTACCTTCAAGCTTTTCATTTTTCACTTTTTTTAAATGTTGCATTATGTTATCTTCCAAAGCATAATTATGGAAAATCAGACTTCTACAATGGAGTTCCACATCTTGCCCTTTTCCATTAAATCCAGTTTCACATCTGTATATTTTGCTTTATTTCTCTTTATATATTTGTTTGGTGTATTCACAAATTCATGTATTATTTTACTGGTTTACTATTTCAATCACCTACACACCCCGATGTACTTCTTTATCTGTAACCTGTCCATTGTTGATGTTTGCTATACCACTGTTGTTGTACCTAAATTTCTCCAAATGCTTATATCCAGGAATAACTCAATATCATACAGGAAGTGCTTTGTTCAGATGTATTTCTATTTCTTGGATGCATGTACAGAGAGTATTTTAATACTTACAATGGCATTTGATCGATATGTTGCCATTTGTAACCCTTTACATTATCATTATATTCTCGATAAGAGTCTTTGCATCTTACTTGTGGTTGGAATCTGGATAGTGGGAACTTTTAATTCATTCATAATTACAATTTCAGCATCAAAAATGACTTTTTGCCATTTGAGGACATTAAAGCAGTTTTTCTGTGATGGAAAAGCTCTCATGAATATCGCCTGTGGTGGTTTAAATGATTTTTATGTGGTCATCTATCTAGAAACTTTTATCTTTGGGTTTTGTCTTTTCTTTTGCAGTTTTATGTCCTACATAAGGATCATAAAAGTTATTTTGCAAATTAAATCCAAAGAAGGACGTAGGAAAGCCTTTTCCACCTGCTCCTCTCATCTCATTGTCATTGGCATGTACTATACTGCTGGCGCATCTGTCTACATGATGCCAAAATATTTAAATATTTTAGAACAAGTCTTT
Organism: Pyxicephalus adspersus; assembly: GCF_032062135.1. NCBI lineage: Eukaryota > Metazoa > Chordata > Amphibia > Anura > Pyxicephalidae > Pyxicephalus > Pyxicephalus adspersus. Next base: position 8,048,941 of record NC_092864.1, read on the forward strand.
TCTGTGTTTTACACCACAGTTACACCCATGATAAATCCTCTGATCTACAGTTTGAGAAATAATGATGTCAAAATGGCTTTAAAGAAATTGTTAGTTAAAGGTCAACAAAGGACAAAGAGCTAAATATGTAAAAATGGTAACACAAAATATTTTACCAGCCCGAAATTCTGTATTACTGCATTTACTCTTGTTTGCCATTAAGACATTTACAGAGCAAAGGAAGCTCAGGATGACCTCCACCTATCTGATAACGTACACTAATAGTCTAAAAGGTAGACAAAAGGCATTGAGACAAGAGGCAAAAACACGAGAAGGTCCTTTCTTGACAATCAACTTACAAAGAAGCCGTTGCTGCAGGAAGCTTGATTTTACATATTTGTCCTTTCTTTGAAAGGGTGATTCTGAATAAGCCTGTGTAAGAGAAATAGGTTATTGATGACCCCCACTTATGAGTAATCAATCATTATAAATACAATATTCCTGTTGGCTACTTAACTCACCCCTAAAGATTTTCAAAGTTAACCCTTGCTTTATCATTTGGACTCTCTTAGAAAATAGTATATTGCCTATTTATCCCAATGTTGTTATGGACATTGCCAGAAAGAAATGTTGCTATGAGCATTGCCAGAAAGATCCTTAAAGCGGAACTAAACTGAATTTTAAAAAATCACACTTACCTTAAATTTCTCAGATCCCTTGATCGCCCTGAAGAAGTCCTAATCGGGTCCCACGCCATCCTGGAATTCTCCTTTGAGCTGGATGCTGCCATCTTCAACCTTCTTCTTCCTTCTTCTGGCTATGTCACTGGATTTCACACTTCACAGGCACAAGATTGGGTGACATAGCTTACTTTAAAAGGGAAAGAAAGAGTGCGGATCTTACAGTCCATGTGTGACATTCACATTTCTTTCCCTTCTCTGAAGGAAATAGTCCCTCTGTTATTGGGCATGCGCAAAAGCAGTAGCCAAGAGCTTTCCGTGATGTGTGGCAAAGGTATCCCGGGAGGCTCTATGTTCCCATTCAGTCTTCACCAGAATCGCAAGGGCAATCAAGACAGAATGAAAGTGGCTTAAAAAGGGTGTTGCAGAAGTGTGTTCCCCTTACTAGAGTTTTACAGTGAAGGTTGAGCCACCTCTTTAATTAGTCTAAATTGAACATTCAAATCAAAGGAGGAAAGAAAGAGGTTTTGGTCTCGCAGATAGTTTTGAGAAACAAAATTGTTGTATTTAAACACACTTAGTAAATTAAACAAGTTCAGACAGATCTATACCTCATAACTGTTTAACACTTCACAGTATATGGGTAACATTGTACAAACATATATTCAAGGAATACAAGAAAGGGTGACGAAGAAGACCGTGCATAAAGTGTAATGAATCCAACGCATTTCGCAATGAATGGGCTTCCTAAGGGATATGATAAAAAGCAACCTTAATGGTCTGTATATGTACATAGAGATTGAATAATGAAAAAGAAAATTGAAATAAATACATTGTTTACACAGCAAGATCAATAATATATATAGGTATGTCAAAAGGATTTTTTCAGTATAATATCATTGACACAATCTATGACATTTCTCATCAAGTAAAATTTTAGGTAATTGTATCAGATTTAACAAACAATATTCAAGTGATAAATGAAAAACTAAAATATACAATGTTTATGGGAGATTTATGTATCCATAGTGTGTAAATACATAACAAAGTTCATAGTGTATCCATAGTGTGTAAATGCCTCAGAAAATCGATAATCCACTGTGCAGACCGTAGAGTGCAGAGTACTCAAAGTGTTCCTGACCTGGGGTATGTACCTTTAAAGACCAGACATCTCATTTAACCTATATGTAGTGCCATTTATATTACCAATAAATTCATTTTTACCTAGATACAGCCTTTACCTCAATCAAAGTTTAATTTAGATATCATTAATTTCCAGCACTGTACCCTTACAACCTTTACCAAATTAGATACGCAAGTAAGAAATTGATTATACCCTACATTTTCTGTCTGCACATTGGATTATCGATTTTCTGAGTCATTTACACACTATGGATACACTATGGTTTTTCCTATGCATTTACACACTATGGATACACTATGGACTTTCCTATGCATTTACACACTATGGATACATATATCTCCCATAAACATTGTATAATTTTAGTTTTTCATTTATCATTTGAATATTGTTTGTTAAATCTGATACAATTACTCCGTATTACTACATAATTACGTAATTACTATACTATTTCGTATTGTGTAAATGATATTATACTGAAAAAATCCTTTTGACATACCTATATATTATTGATTTTGCTGTGTAAACAATGTCATAGTTTGTGTTAATGATATTACACTGAAAAAATTATTTTGACATACCTATATATATTATTGATCTTGCTGTGTAAACAATGTATTTTTTTCAATCATTATTCAATCTCTATGTACATATACAGACCGTTAAGGTTGCTTATTATCATATCCCTGAGGAAGCCCATTCGTGGCGGAACGCGTTGGATTCATTACACTTTAAACACAGGCTTCTTCATCACCCTTTTTTGTATGCCTTGAATATACGTATGTACAATGTTACACATATACTGTGAAGTGTCAAACAGTTATGAGGTATAGATCTGTCTGAACTTGTTTACCTTTTTAAATGTGTTTAAATACAACAATTTTGTTTCTCAAAACTATCTGAGATCCCAAAACCTCTTTCTTTCCCTCCTTTGATTTGAATGTTCAATGTATTATATGTAGTATGTATTATTCCACTAATAATTATACATGGTTCCCTAGAACAAACTTGTTTAATCTGCCCCTGTACTTACCCTCATAATAAATCCTCTGAATTGTTAGTCTGTTTGAAGTCTGTTTTTTAATACCATAGATAATTGTCAATCAATATAAACCCTGAAACTTTAAATGTTTAAGTTAAACAATGCATAAAATATACTCTCATATTTAGTATTTTCAACTTTTATGTTTTTGAGAACTGAAACTTACATATATAAAACTTAGATACAATTATTTAGTGTAGCCTAAAACTAAAACTTACAAAACCCCAAGGGGTGAGCTACAAAGAATAAAGTGTATATTAGTTATTCCCTTGGTTTAATGCACGGAGGGATGATGTCTCCTAGAGGATTGTATTGTGTTCTTTATAAGGTTCTTTGTTATATGATATATTAAACAGAATGGTCTTCAATAAGTCATAACTTATAGTCTGGGATTCCTGTTTTTATACGTTAGGATTGTAATAATACTGTAGCTTGACATGTGAGTATTTTGCAAGTTTTTTATATACCTGTTAGGATTTAGAGATGTGTACAGGACCAGAAACTGTTTCAATTTGTATGTTCATCCTAATTTCCTAATACATTTTAGTTTTTTATTTAAAACCTATGGAACAAAAAAATATTTTTTTTATATACTGAGTTAAGTACATAACGAATAAAAAGTATATATATGTATTGTTGACCTCCATAATTTATGCTTGGTTTTGTCTATAATGTGTATGGCTATATTTGACCTAAACAAACAGGCCCATCACAGCAGTAATGGGAATTTTTCATGTTGGGAACAACATTTTGAATGTTTAATTTTTAACTGCATAAAAATAATATTATTATTAATATCTTGTATTTATATAGCACCAACATATTATGCAGATATTTAAAGTCCATTGTCATGTCACTAAGTGACCCTCAAAGGAGCTCCCGATCCTTACCATAGCCATACGTTAATAAAACAGTCTTGGGCCAGTTTTGTGGGAAGCTGATTAACCTAACTGCATGTTTTTGGAATTCATATATTTATTACTCTTTACTGTATTGTGGAAGAGTTTACAATACACAGCTTTTCTTCTGCAGGATATAGAGGTGCACATGTGTAACAGAGAATATATGAGAGGTGATATAGTTTGGAAACCAGGGTTTAACATCTATTTTTCTACAATATTTAAACCCTGGGAGATATATTTTCAATGACAAGTACATTCTAAATATATGGCATATAAACTATGACACTAGTGGATATTAGCTATATTTGCACTCTATTATTAGTCATGTATACATGATCACCTAAATCACCTTAATTATTTTTATGAAAAATGTGACACCAAGGTTTACACCATTGAAAGTGCCAACTTTCAATGGTGCAAACCACCATTAATTTCCTATTCCTCTCCAGCTGTGTCTATGATTTTTCATTTTACCAACCTATTTCTAAATGTGCTGATTTTACTGTATGTTTAGTTATACTTTATAAGCCAGCATTTATAAAAAAAACTTCATTAAAGGTCCACTTTTATTGAAAGATAAAACAAACCCATTTAGTTAAATCTTCGAATGATGTTTCCAATTGTGTTAAATCTGCAGCTCTATCCAATCACATTTAATGATTACAGAGACTTTATATATTTCTTACTAGGACAAAGTCATTTTATATGATTACCAAAAGTTGGGGAACTGCTGGATTTCCTGGAAAAACTGAATACATAAATAATTCTCACACGTTAAAGGCCTGTTTAAAAAGGCTAAACAACATATAGTAGGCTAGTAGTATAGTAGGCTTGTACTTATACATTTTCAATTTGTATATTCTATTATTAAAGAAATTGTATTTGCTTTCACTGTATGTTTTTCCGCATATCATGACCACATACACACATCATGGGCAAAGGTATGCAAACAACCCTCCAAATCCTACAGTTTAGGTGTTTCCAGTAATGAGTTCTGCTAATACTTCAGTATATAAAGGCATTTTAGACAATTATAGAGTTCCAACCTGGTGGCAACTGTTTGGTCACTCTTAACATGACCATGGAGAACCGACTTACATGGTTTTACCATTCTAAATATCTGTGTCATGTATGATATAATGCAATTTTCATTCAGAGCATTTTGCATTCTTTATTTAGTGACCTTTACCTATCATCATGACCATGGAAAACCAGACATTTGCAAAGGAGTTCTACATATTGCCCTTTTCTGTTTCATCTGATGTCATCTCTACAGTTATTTTCATGATTTTCTCTATATACTTGTTTGGTGTATTCACAAATTCAATGATTATAATATTAATACACACCTCCAGTCAACTACAGACCCCAATGTACCTTTTCCTTTGTAATTTGTCCATTGTTGATATTTGCTACACCACAGTCACTGTTCCTAAACTTCTATACATTTGTATATCAGAAAAGAATACCATATCCTATACTGAGTGCTTCATCCAAATGTATTTCTATGTGTTGGTTGGGAGTACAGAAAATATTTTGATTCTTACAATGGCGTTTGATCGGTATGTTGCCATTTGTGACCCTTTAAACTATCATAATATACTAAAGAAGAACAACTGCATTATTTTAATGGCTGGAATATGGATACTGGGAAGTGTAAACTCCTTTGTACTTACACGTCAGGCATCAAAAATGAATTTTTGCCATTCAAAAACCATCCACCAGTTTTTCTGTGATGGAAAAGCTCTGATTAACATTGCCTGTGAGGGACTAGAATATTTTTATGCTGTCATCTATATTGCCCTTTTCATTTTTGGATTTTGTGCAGTTGTTTACATATTGATATCTTATGTAAAAATCATGAAGGTTATTCTGCAGATTAAATCTAAGGAAGGACAAAAGAAAGCCTTCTCCACCTGCTCCTCCCACCTTATTGTCCTTGCTATGTATTATACAACTGGAGCATCTGTTTACATGATACCAAAACATTTAAATATTCTAGAACAAGTCTTTACTGTGTTCTATACTGTAGTTACACCTATGGTTAACCCCTTGATCTACAGTCTGAGAAATAATGATGTAAAAAGGGCTTTGACAAGGTTGCTGAAAGGGAACAAATGATTGACTACAGGATATTCCCAGGCTGCAGTCTTTAAGTTTATCTTAGTTGTGACAGGTGATGGAAAGAAATGAGAGAACAATAGTTGTAACATATGAAAATCCAGGGTAAATGGACACAAATGGATAAGCAGACCTTACTTTTTCACTTTAAGTCCTATCTAATAAACATAAAAATAATATGATTTAACACATAAATATAAGTGCTGCATATGCAATATGAATTGTAATAGTAGTTACCTTGAGTGGGCCTGATGTATTAAGCAAATGTTTTCAATTCTGCACCAAATCCATTCAAGGTTTTCTGAATCACCCAGCTTCACTGATGAAAGTGTATTCTCTCCAGGCTTGGAGAGCTTAAATAAATCGGGCCCAGTGGGATTTATTAAAGCTCTCCAAAGCTGGATAACATGCAGTAGATCATTTTAAGTAATGTTCTTCTCAAATGAACTGGTAAGCAACCCAAAAGTCTTCTTTAGAAGCTAATTCAATTGACTGGAAAAACTACCCTTTCCAGGACACAACTTTTCACCAAATACTGGTCTTATCCAAATCAACTCCTGGGTGTGGAGTTTTGTTCCATTCCCTTTGAAGAATAAATAAATATATATTTTAAAATATTTTTAAAAAGCAGTGGGAAATAAAAAAAATACAAAATTGCTATATACCTTAATATTACCTTGTAATGACCTCAATGTCAAATTTGTAATGTTGTATTCTCAAATCTTTTTGAAGACAATTGTTAAATAGTGAAAGTGAATGAGACAGCAAAAATAAAAAAAAAGAAAATGACAGGAATTGTAACTCTTTCAAACTCATTCCAAACCCAAAAATTACCTTTGGATACACTTTATTTTTTTTTATTGTGCAGCTAATGCAAAGTGCAGTGTGGGTTGCTAAAGGAGATACAGATGTGTATAAAAATAAAAAATGTAAACAATATTTTAAAAATTAAAAAATATTTAATAATTAAATATTTCATAAAAATAATTTTAAAAGTAAAAAAATATTTTTTTCATTTTATTGAAGTGAAAAAGCTTAAGAGCTTTGTTTGTTTTAACTATTTTTTTAGTGTGTTATGATGTTATTACTACCCCACCAACTTAAAAACTAACAGAGAAAATAAAATCCAACATTTACTGGCCCAAAGATGTACCAAAAGCATGCATATTTGAGAATTTAAGTATTTCCCACCCTGAACAGGTATCCAGGAAATCTAATCTTAACAAATCTTTTGATCTAGCATCCTCCACTTTATTCTTATTTTCTATTAATATTTATGAGAGTGGTTAGCACTCTTGCCTTTGCAGTGCTAGGTCCTAGGTCCAGGACACTATCTGCGTGGAGTTTGCAGGTTCTCCCCGTGTCTGCGTGGGTTTCCTCCGAGTACTCCGGTTTCCACCCACATTCTAAAAACATGCAGTTAGGTTAATTGGCTTCCCCCAAAAATTGACCTTAGACTACATTAATGGTATATGACTGAGTCAGGGACATTAGATTGTGAGCTCCCTTTGAGGGACGGTTAGTGTCATGACTATGGACTTTGTACAGTGCTGTGTAATATGATGGCGCTATATAAATACTGGGTAATAATAACAATAATATTATACCGAACATAAATATACACATAAAATGACAATCATAAAACAAATGTTTTATTTAACTCTATATTGCTTAAATAAATCCTGCTCAGGTAACTAAAAATAAAACAAAGCAATAGCTTTCCAGGTAATAAACACCTAGAGGGCTGAGTTAGAAAGAAAGAAGATTGAGAATAATGACTTCCCCAAAGAAATTTCTAATGAGCGATGTCTTCCAAAAGGATTCTATTCTTTATAAATTCTGAGTTCTGTCTGTGATAATTATCTCCATTTAGTTAAAGGTTAGTCTGCTCGTGCATTCATTTTCAAATATATGAATCTAATATTTTATGGCTAGGCTACATTTTTTTTATTTTGTTCTCCAATTTGTTAGCACCCAACCCATCTGCCTAACTTTAAATTATACTTACCAAATTTGGCATTCTGATGTCTTGCTCAAAGTCTTTTTTCTGATTTATTAGGTACCTAACGTTATTAGTTTACCTGAGTCAACGTCCACAATTTGTATTTGGCTTCTTTATAAAGAAAAAGTTGCATCTTAACATAATACACTATCTTTTATACAATAATGTAAATTGTCTCAAATTGTAATCACTTGAAAATGTAAAATTACAAATCTGTACATCCTTCATTCATCAATTTAAATGATATGGTGTTTGGAGGAAATAATTAATAAGGAATATTTCTTGCTGTCAAAGTGAAAGGACGATGACATTGCTGCATTGGAGTAGAAACAGCTGTTTCATAATTGTATCTCTGGTTGGGTGTTTACACCTGATCAGCCTTTGGTCATTTCTATTACGGATTGATATACATACCTGCTACATGCTGATAATCTGTTTGGATAGGCTGGTCTGTTTTGAATATAAACCTTTAAATTGCAGTTTCTCTATTTCCACAGTCCTTATACTTTACCTAAGTTTACCTATTTTTGTTTATGGCGGCTACATAAACCTTATAACTAGAAGGCAATATTTTGCCTTTGGAATAGTTATGCATCTTTTTTTTAATTTTGGAAAAAATGCTTGTAGATTTCTATTTTTTTAAATTTTAAATTTATAAATGCATTTAAAATGTATTTCAATAGGTAAAAAATATTTTAGATAATATGTTCTTTAAGAGCATTGGAAATAATTAGTTGGACTTGTACATAGGACCTCATAAAAAGACAGTAGCTAGAAATTTGGAGATTGTCCTGTAGTTCACAAAATGATGGTTTACATAATTATAATGAATGTATTTTAGTAGTAAATATACATGATTTAAATAGTGGTGGCCAATCATGAAATTATCTTTAAACTATGGTAATGGAAAACCAAACATCTCCAAAGGAGTTCCTCACCCTACCCTTTTCTATCACATCTGATTCCACATCTATATTTATCAGCATGTTTTTTGCCATTTATATTTCTGGTGTGTTTATAAATTCAATTATTATAATGCTGATATACTTCTCAAATCACCTGCACACCCCCATGTACCTCTTTCTCTGTAACCTGTCCATTGTTGATATTTGCTACACCACCGTCACTGTTCCTAAACTTTTGTACATGTGTATATCCTGGGATAACATAGTATCCTTCAAAGAATGCTTCATTCAAATGTATTTCTATATGTTGGCTGGGAGCACAGAAAATATATTAATACTTACAATGGCATTTGATCGTTACATTGCAATTTGTAACCCATTGCGCTATCATCACATTCTGAATAAGAGCCATTGCACCTTTATAACAGCTGGGATCTGGTTGATAGGAAGTTTTAATTCATTTATAATTACCTACCAAGCATCACAAATGACATTTTGCCAGTCAATGACCATTCACCTATTTTTCTGTGATGGTAAACCTCTGATGAACATTGCCTGTACTGGTTTAAATACATTTTATGTGGTGATCTACTCAGAAGTCTTCATGTTTGGGTTTTGTATGTTTGTTTGTATTGTGGTATCTTATGTAAAAGTCATTAAAGGTATTCTGCATATAAATTCTAAGGAAGGACGTAGGAAAGCTTTCTCGACCTGCTCATCTCATCTGACTGTGATTATCATTTACTATACTACCGGTGTGTCAGTCTATGTGATGCCAAAATATTTCTGTGTCCTGGAACGAGTCTGCACTGTGCTCTATACTGTTGTTACACCAATGATAAACCCTCTGATCTACAGCTTGAGAAATGATGATGTGAAAAAGGCTTTCAAAAGCTTGCTACAGTTTAAAGAGGAACTAAAGATAAGCAGCTAAATACATAGATATTGAAGATGCTTTGTTGAAAGGTTTGTAAGAGTGCAGGTCCAAACAGCAACATACCTTTATAGATGCGATAGATGGCCCTTTATCAAAGTTTATAAACTATCATTTTTTTACCTTTAAGAATTAGTGTTTGGAATGGATAGAAAAACTTTTATATAAAGTAAAAAATATGTCTTTTCTTTCCTAAATACTTTTTAACAATACTAATACTAACACTTTTTAATAAAAAAAAAAAAACAGGGAGGCCCCTGCCCTCCTGTTTTTACTTCTGTGATGGTAAAGACTAAATAGGAAGCCCATTTGGGCAGCTTTGGGCTGCTCCTTCTGTGCACGCCCATTCCCCGGTTATGTGCAGAAGGGGCTTTTCCCACAATGCAAACATTTACAGGAGGAAACATCACATGATCCCATGGCTGCACAGTGCAACATCAGTTGACGTAATTAGAAGCTGTAAGAAGAAGCAAGAAGATGGGAGCACCGTCTGGTTCCTCCGGTTTTGATTGCCAAATATCTTCAAATATATGCCAAATAATAGAAGGTACATTTAGCCACTATTGCTGAACTATGGTTTAGTTTCTTCTACAGCTATTGGAGGAGACATGATTGACTTGGATGTTGACTTGGCCTTCTGGCTTATATATTTCATGGGATTTACAATAAAGTTATAAATATAATATACAAAAAACTAAACATGACTAAGCCATATCTTGCTGCTGTGCCATGTGGACTGATCACTCTACTTTCTTTGTTTCCTTCTCCAATGTAAGTAAACCATTATATGACCCATCATCATTTTCATAAGAACGAACTGGTCAGCAATGGGCATTTGTCTAAATTTACTTTTTTGAAAGTGGTATATTAGTACAGGCAAATCTCACAGACTACAGTGTTTACTTTAATTTCCTATTCACTTAGCTAGGTTTAAACATATTTACTAAATCAACCTCTAATCCGAGATTGAGCAACATCTAATGAGTCACAGGGGGGCAATATTGTGGTGATTCTCTGCCCCCTGAATAAACAGATTGAAGAATAAAGTGCTACATTTCCTCATTTGGTGAATTCGTTGTAAGGAATTAAACTTACAATTGACTTGCTGGGGACTTCCCACAATTCTCTTTACCTGCATTGTTTAATAAAAAAGGGATCATGGATAACTACTAGACATGTGTAGAATTCCTGTCGTGTAAAATTCCTGTAAACCTCTAAATTGTACATCATAAAATACCCTAAAAATACCATTATTGAATGTTTAATTTGTATATTTGTTATATAAATACTTTTCTGTAGCATTTAAAAACCAAAATGTTCAATTTAAAGAATATACATAAACCATCTAACAATTTTAATTTTTTAATGATTAAAAAATGTATTTGTTCATTAGTCTTTTATATTAAAGTATTATTGGTAAACTAAATACAACACTATTGCAATTTTACATTTATATTAAATATCATTTTAAAAAGAAAATATGTAAAAAATGTATTTTAATGAAGGGAATCACAATTAAAGGGTTTCTCCCCACTTATTTCAAAAGTTGCAATAGTAATTAATTTCCCTTCAGTTTGTACGGATTTACCATATCCGTAAAACTCTTAAGAACAGAGTCACCGTAAAAGCATCTCAGAGAGTTAAACTCCATTAGTTTTACTCCCTCTAACAGCATTGACCTGTGGGAAGTGTGCCAGACTTTGAGCTCTTCTTTGAGTAGATTTTTTCTTAGATGTACAAAAAGGAAAAGATGAATTTCTAATTGCAGTGTAAACAAGCTAGGAGGATTGCCAGTGACTAGGGATGGTTGAATTTTCCTCTGTTCACTATACTTACAATTCACTTGAATTGACCCCAGTGTTGATTCATAACCACCCCTACCATATTGTAAGCTCTATGGGGCAGGGTCCTCTCCTCCTGTGTCACTGTCTGTATTCGTCTGTCATTCGCAACTCCTATTTAATGTACATCACTGAGTAATATGTTTGCGCTATATAAATCCTGTTTATTATTATTAATAATAATAATATTAATAATAATAGAAAGAAGAAGAATCATAACTTCAACCCAACTGAGGACAATGACAGATGCAAATTAGATTAAAACTACATAGAAACATTGCCACTGTTGGGGACAGGTGGTTTTTTTTGTTGGAGGCTACAAGCTTTTTGCCCACTTCATTTTTGGAAAAAAACAGATCTATGAGGACCTGATTATGGATAGGAGAGGGGGGACACACACAATGCTCCAGCTCCTATCAAGGAAGTCCCAAGGTTTAGGGTCAGGTTTCAATACTGTTCTATATTCTATATTGCAATTTCTATGTCATCCATGTTCTATATAAATTACAGTTTATAGTATATATCATACAGCTCTGTGCTGCATACAGTGACTAAACATTTGAGATATTGGGCCTGATTAAAAAAACCTATCCAGGACTGGAGAGAAAACACTTCCTTCAGTGAACCTAGGTGATCCAAAAAGTCTGTAATCTGGTCCAAGATTGAAAACATTTGCTAACAAATAGCAAACGGCTTTAAGTATTCCATTCGAGGTTTGCTGGATCACCCAGGATAAACATTAAAATTAAATCCTCTCCAGCCTTGAAGAGCTTTAATAAATCAGGCCCATTGAGCCTTATACTTTTCAACGATCAATGTTCAGGTAAATTTTAGCACACACCTGAAGCTGTGACAAATAAAACTCAGTTTTAGGTTTCCCATATGTCTTGAATATGGAAACACTTTAAAAGGGAAGTGAAACTCAAAACTCTCCCAAAACAAAAAAATACATTTACTTTCAATCCTGCAGAGTTGTTGATCAGTCGGAAGGTCTTTTCCATCGGGTCTTCCGTCATCCCGGTATATGTCTTCGGGCCACTGTGCCGGGCGCCACCATCTTTTGCTCTTCTTCCTGGTTTTTCTTCCTATGTCACCGACAGGTGACGTAAATGGGAATAAACTTTGGCAATTTTTTTTCCATTTTGAAGAAGAGGGCTTTTTCTGCACATGCCCGAGCATCTCAGGAGCACCCAAAAGCCTCCTGGGGAGCGTGACGCAGGTATCCCGGGAAGCTCCGTGCTCCCATTCATTATTTTCCCCCCTATATATCATAATTTTACCAGTTTTTCACTTTTAAGCTTTTATTTTTTTTTGATGCTTTTAATTAATATTATTAGAGATGAGCGAATTTCTCAAAAATTATATTGGGAAAAGATTTGCTTCGATCCAAATTTATTCACGTCGAATCGGGTTAAAAACGTCTATTTCCGGCCTGCAGTGAGCCTTGATAGTGGTGTAGAACACTGTGCCTTGCAGTAACACGCATAGGGAGTCTGCTGTGGTAGTAAAATAATACTGTGAGTCAGTATAACATGCAGATGACAGGCATCGCTATTAGAATCACTGCACACTTCACTTATTTGGGCAGTCACGGGGCCAAAACTGACCAAATAACTCATGTATGAACTCAGCCTTACAGGTCCATGTTAGCATCAAGAAGAAGCGCACTCCTTTTACACCCTCATTAGCCGATTCCACATAGATGTCTACAGAACCTGTTCTATTAACCACTTATACAA
>NC_092864.1:8063740-8104904 GCF_032062135.1 Pyxicephalus adspersus
CTGATTCATCTTGACAAAGGTCAGTCTCTCCACATTTTGGGTGGACAGGCTAGTTCTTCTTTGGGTACTCATGGCCCCCGCCACACTAAACACCTGCTCTGATGCCACACTACTGGCCAGGAAGGACAGCTTTTCAAGGGCAAACTCGGCCAGTTGCTGTCACAAATCCAGTTTGGCTGCCCAGTAGTCCAGCGGATCTTCAATGACGGCTGTGCAGGGTGCACTCCAAGTATGCCACCACCTGTTGGTTCAGGTTCTGCTCTATGTTTAGCTGCTGGTCAGTAGTTTCTTCACTATGCAGCTGACTACATAGGATGTCTCTGTAGTAGTTCAGTTTGTCCTCCCTCTTAGCGGGTGTAAAAAAGGCCCCCATTTTGGACCGGTAGCGAGAGCCAGAAATCATCCCTCTGCTGAATGGTGACAATTCGGCTGTCACTACGCAAGCAAGTGAGCATGCAGCGGGCCATTTTTGCAAGTGACTCGGAGGGACTCTCTGCCCCCATCTCCACTGCATACTGCCACGGTGTGTCTGGGTCCTCTGCCTCATCTTCCTCATCTCCCTTTTGCTCCTCTGGCTGCTCCTGCTCCTTCCTCCTCCTCTCCTGTCACCTGAGTAGAAAAACCACCCATTTCCCTATACATTGCTTGTGCTCCAATGTCCTCCTCCTCCTACAATTCAGCCCCCACAGGGCTCATGTGGCCGTGAGATCTAGGCGCCATGTCTCGAGTCGACTGACCAGCGAGATTTACCAGCATCTGTTCCAGGACATGAAGCAGTGGAATGGCGTTGTTCATCCGGTAGTCCTGGCGACTGACAAATAACATGACCTCCTCAAAGGGCCTGAGCAAACGGCAGGTGTCACGCACGAGCTGCCACTGGCTGACATTGAAGTTACACATGGGAGTACTTCTATCCACTTGGATCATCAATTCGTTGATGGCCTTTCTCTGTTCGTATAGTCGGTCTAACATATGGAGGATGGAATTCCAACGGGTGGAAACGTTGCATATCAGCCTATGTTGGGGGATGCCGTCAACACGTGTGCCATGCAGGGTGCATTGCTCAGTAGTGTTTGTCGAATAGCTCACTATTCGATTCGTCAGCTATTCGCTCGAATAGAGCAAAATTATTCGGGTGGTCAAAGTCGAACACCATTAAAGTCAACGGGAGGAAGAATTCGGGTTTTTTTCAGGACTGTGTAGAGCTTCTACAGCCTCCAACAGATGTAAAAAGATACATTATAAAAGGATACAAAAAAAGATACATAATAAAAAGATACATAACACTATTACATACCCCTGTACTTCACATGAATATTAAAGAGCACCTGTCACATCAATATTAGGCTAAAGCTTGGTACACACTTCCAATAATTATTGTTAGAAAATGAACGATTACGACCGATCAACGATTATGCACGATTATACTTGTCTCATATTGTACACATACTCATATTGTGCACAATTCTGTACATGTTGTAACAATACTAAAGTTCAAATATAATCCACCAACAGTGCCCACACACTAGATACAATCATTTGAACGATGCAGGGAGTGACAAGTAAAGGAGAAAATGTACCGCAGAAACATGCACGATCACTGAACGACTGTACACATGCTAGATAATGAACGACTGTCTGCCTATTAGATCTGTCGTGGCGGTTGTTCATTTCCAACGACATTCCTCGTTCGTCAGTGTTCCTTATCACTACTTGCCTGCCTAGCGGAGGAAGCAGCGGATGTCTCCTCCAGATCTTGGCTGGGCAGTAGCTGCTGACTGTCCTCTACTAGCTCGTCCTCGCTGTATAGTGGAGCTGAGCCCACAGCATACAATACTTCTGTGGCTGAGGGAACAGCAAAGGAAAGAGGCAAGTTGAGGACAGGTGAGGGCACAGGACCTGATTCCTGGGCCATGCCAACTAAGGGTTGTGTCTGACAAACCCACCGACTGTTGGCTGGGGGTGTCTGATGTCATTTGGGATAAGGTGGATGACCGAGTTAACCAATCAAGAACCGTTGGGTTGCTGGTCAAGACACGACTGCTAGATGACACCGGGAGCTCAGGCCTCTCGCTGCGACTCCTGCTGACACACCCCCCTACTCTGCTGCGACCTCTGCCTGCGCCAGAAACATTTAGGCCTTCTCCACTCCTCTGTGCATGGCCTGTCACTTCTCTGTCTGACATACTTTTAGCTGAACTAAATAAATTAAAAGCAAATTAAAACACCCCTAAAAGCGACAAATATATTTTTCTTTTTGTATTGAAATAGGCCACTAAACACTTTACCACTAATTACTGTAACAGTGAACCACGAATCGTGAGGAAACTCGCATTCGTTGCAAATCAAATTTTTCCTGAAATTCGGATCGAATTCCACTTTGTCAGCTTTGATTTGCTCATCTTTAATTATTATATAATATTTTACTATATATTCGTTTATTATTTTTACTTTTAGGCTCATTATTGCAATTGTAAATTTTCACTCACAAAAATACATAAAAGTAAGTATATCCAATCATCTGAAAAATCAAATCCCTCCTTACATTAAACACTCAGCCATTTGAAGATAATGATAATGCATGAATTTGCTTTTTAGATAATTAGATAATTAATCTCACATATGGCATATCAGGGTTGTATGGTATGTATGGTTACGTCAACATGAGATGAATATAACCTGCAAAAGGTTTATATATTATACTTATTGGACCTATTTATTTGAAAAATCAGGAACTTAAAGTAGAAGTGCACTTAGTTAAAATAATAATATAGCATATTTTTGCTATATAATTGCTAGACAATACATTTAGTAATTTCATGTTATTTACAGTTTACTTTCCATTTCAATCTGCAGTCAGTGTAATCTTAAAGATTGTAAAATACAAATCAGCTCAATGCAACAGTCTGAAGGCATTCTGTTCACTGCCTGATTGTGTGATTGGCTGATTTTCTCAGAACTTTCCAATATACTATACACATTAGTTAGGACATTAACTAAAATAGAATTTACTTACAACCTACTACTTCGGGGTTAAAAACGTCTAAAATCTAATACAGAAACAGTTCTCCCAATTGATAAATATATCATATCCACTGCCACATCCCTAAATATTTACTCAACACAAACAAAACAGGCCACATATGGGACTTTTTAGGCAGCAAAAGATAACAAATAATTTTTACATCAAACATTTTTATCAAAATCAAAGCAAAAAATTTCCTATTTATTGTTAATTTAGTTAAAAACTTCTTACCCTGCGCTTTTCGCAGAACCTAGGTCCGCTTCATCAGGAGATCTAGACAAATTACATAAAAGCAAACTGTAAAAAAGCAATCACAAATATTCCAAAAGGTATTTATTCACATATTTTCATATACATACAATCTTAACATAATATAAAATTTAACATAATTATTTATTATAACTTACTTCTTTGTCTCCCCCCCAACACAAATGCTTCAAAATACACCGGAAATTATTTTATCAACAAAAGAGAAGTTACATTTTAAGGAAAAACTGCTGAAAAACACCCAACTCAGTAATAGATGCACTTACTAGAAATAAATAAATATTTACTAATAAATAATAACTCAAAACTCAAAAAATATATTAAATATAAATATTAAAAACATATTTGAAAAGATGCATTTATGTTTTATTTTCTTTCTTTCTTTTTCTTTTTTTTTTTTTTTGCTATTGCAATAAAAACAACTCTTATGCATCCACATATTTTATTAAAAAAAGCTTACTCTCAGGTTCTGCAAAGGATTTTCATATTTTCGGTGCATGAATCTCATAATCAGAAGGGAAGAGCAAGCAAAACAGATGGATTTTCTCACAAGGTATGTTAATAGTAATTTTAGTACCCCATTCCCTAATTTGACAATATCTTTTAAACAGCCATTATAGAATTTTTAAAGTACATATTATAAAATGACATCTTTATTGACATTAAACCCTTCTTCCATTACAAAGTATGTGACAATTACAATTTGTTTATAACCCATACATTGCAAGTTCCTCTATGCATTTTGCATACATTGCTTCTGCAGAAGAAACCCCACCATATGAGAATTGGATACTTAGAAATTCAATCTTAATTTTATGACAGATATAATAAATTTGGTCTAGGTCCCGGATACTTTTCTTCTATACAGGGCATTGCAGTATTTACTATACTTTGACCAAGTTGGCATGCTACAATATGGAATTTGGTGGTATGAGCTTAACGTTATCAGTTATATTAGGAGTTTGCATTATGTTTATAATGTGGAAATACAGTGGTACCTCAGTATAAGTCCACTTTGGAATAAGTCCAACTTGGTATAAGTCCTGTTTTGCCACGAAAACCTTTGCTTGGTATACAACCTTTTTGTTAAAACTTGTATGGGTCAAAATGAGTCCTAACACCACACGCTACCCTTACTTACCTCTCTTGAGACAAAGCCACGACTGCCCACGAGCGTCAGTACAACAGGTGCCACCATTCAGTGAACAACCCACGCTATAACTCTCTGTGAATTACAGAACATCTCCTCCTCCTCCCTTCTCAGCACCATCCTAGTGACTCTTCTCAGTAAGGTAAAGTGAGGTTACATTTTCATTTATTTCATCTAATTGCTTTTGTTTTTATGTATTTTAGTATAAGGAGTGTTTAAATTATTTTATACAGCCCCATCAATGTATAATAAGCCAAAAACAATAGGATTTTTTTTTATGGGAATGGAATAATCATTTTCCTTCTATTTCTTATGGGAAAAATTTTTTTGGTATAAGTCCAAGGATCTGGAACAAATTAGAGACTTATACAAAGGTACCACTGTAAAATAGATGATAGGATGCAATGTATGCGAAACACATTGGGTAACAAGTTGTAATTGTCAAATAACCTTTAATGGAGGAGGTGTCTCATTTATGCATATATATCAATAATGATAAAGTTTTATGATATGTACCTTAAAATTCCTATAATGGTTGTTTAAAATATTCTTTCATATTTAATTAAATATATACAAATATGTTTATTTATTGTAAAATGTTCCTTTACTAAACTAATGCCTAATTTGAATTTGTACAGGACGGGGTAAACTAAAAGGAAAATGAGTAAATTATTTTAACTGAATTTTCAGTGGTTGCTGAAAATAAACTTTATGCCAATACTATTACAATGAACATGGCCTCTTACACCAATCTTTTTACAATATAAACTATTATGAGAAGAAATTTATCATGTCGATAATTTTATAATTATAGTACAAAAACTTTCCTGGACCAAAAATCAGAATGACAAAATTAATGCTGAAAAATCTGAGCCCAGAATACTGTAACAATAATTATCTATTTTTTTCGCCAATATTAATTTATATATTATCTTTTTTTATTGTCAGCACAACAATGAGCATCACGAAAAATTACACTTTAATATTGGAATTCTGTATCGTGCCATTTTCAGCTAACATGGAGGATGGATTTTTAATTTCAAGTCTTTTTGTGATGATATATTTCACTGGGGTTCTAATGAACTCTGTAATCATACTGGTAATATATAAAAATGATCACTTACACAAACCTATGTACTTGTTTCTCTGTAATCTGTCTGTTGTGGACTTATGCTACACAACTGTAATTGTTCCTAAACTTCTCTACATCCTGATTTCTGGAAATAATATTGTATCCTTCACACAGTGCTTTGTCCAGATGTGCTTTTTCTTTTGGATAGGCAGCACAGAAGACCTTCTGTTATTTACTATGGCTTATGACCGATACGTTGCTATTTGTAACCCTTTGCACTACCATTTTATCCTCAGTATGAAAGCTTGTTCCCTACTTATTACTGTCATTTGGGTTTCTGGATGTCTAAATTCAGTATTGATTTCAATATCGTTCACAAAAATGTCTTTCTGTCATTCTATAATTCATCATTTTTTCTGTGATTCCAAAGCACTGACCAAGATCTCCTGTGGGGGCACGGAGCTTTTTTACATTGTCGTGTATGTGGAATTAGTGGTTTTTGGACTGATCCCATTTGTGTGCACTTTGGCATCCTATCTGAAAATAATCAGAGTTATTTTAGGCATTAAATCGTCTGATGGAAGGAAGAAGACTTTCTCCACATGCTCGTCCCACCTTGTTGTGCTCTTAATCTATTATGTTACAATTGCAACTGTGGTCATGATGCCTTCATCAAAGTACTCAGATCTCTTGGAACAGATTTTTACAATGCTGTATTCTATTGTGGCGCCCATGGTCAACCCCTTAATATACAGTCTTCGGAATAGAGATATTCAAAAGGGTTTACTGAGCTTAATAATGGTTAAGGAAACTTTTCAGTAAGGTATAAAAGTTTATATTTTCTGTATCTTTTGTTGGACAAACTTTTTAAAGAAAAAAAAATAAAAATAAAAAAAAATGTTAAAGCATTACCTTAAATACAAAAATGTTAAATATTGTATGTTTTAGTTATGATGTGTCAGCTGCATTGGTTTTGTTTTTAGACTTTTTGATTAACTGATGAGAATAACACACCTGTCTCTGGCTGGGTACATTGACTCACACTGAGCTGTATGTATGTTGCAGAAGCCATTTTTGTCACCCAGGCTAGATTTTCAAGATATTTTCCTTTGTTTCCCTCATAGTAAAGGTATTTACCTCATTGTTTATTTCATAGATCTAAAAAGAAATAAGATAGAAAGAAAGATAGGGGGGGAAAAGGATGGGAACATAGGAGGATGTAGGACAAAAAACAGGTGTATGGTATCAGTTAGTTGAAATTTCTGGAGCAAGTCCAGAAGGAGTTATGGCAGGGGACATATTACCAAGGCCCAAGTTAGAATAAGTGGAAACATGATGAAATATATTGAAAGTAGACAATGGGTAGGAGTTCCAAGGAGCCCAAGTTTCCATGAATTTTTCAAACCTGTATCATATATTCTAGCCGTGAGATGTTCCATGAGATTATTTTTTTTTTATCCTAGCATATAGATCAATAATGCCCAGAGGGAAGTAGATTTCCAGTGTTTAGGAATAAGGCACCTAGCAGCCGTTAAAACGTGGCACGACAATTTCCTATTCGGTTTAGAAAGGTTAGGTATAGGTAAGCCTAACAAATGAGTAACTACATCAAGTGATATAGGAGTATTCAGTATCTCAGGGAAGAAAGCATTTGCCTTGGTCCAATAGGAGATGCAATTTTATTCCCAATGTGTGTTTTACCATTTTAGCATATATTGATGTTTGACAAAGGGGCATGCTGGTTCAGTGTTTAAAATTAAATACTGTAGATCCCTGAAATGAATCCTCTCTGAGATGGACTTCATGTATGTTTCTCAAACTCTGTTATGACTGTTAAACTCTTAGTGATAGACTATGCATAGTGTCATATTTAAAGATAACCATAAAAGCAAGTATGAGGAAGTGAAAAATTGTCACGTAACTCGTGGAATGATAGAACATGTCTGGAACAAGGATGCACAATATGATGAAATTAAATGATATAAATAGATCTCCATGGATGAGCCATCTGATGGGACATAATGTCAGGAAGAAGCCGTGTGAAAAGAAAAGAGTTAAGCAACGAGGCAGGGAATGTCAAAGTATATTTTTCCCTGCACAGGAGGCATATACCTCTAGTGAAATGTATTGGACCAGCAATGAACTCTCTAGGCCATCATGATGTGAGTTCCATTAAAAGGAATTGGGATGTATGGGCTCAATCCAAAATTTTCTCATTAAGCTTTTTAAGCGCTGAGTCTTCCAGGACAGGAAAAGAACGCAAAATTTCCTACTTCAGAAGATAATCTTGCAATCTGCATATAATGGTCATGGTCTTTCCAGGGGACCAGGTGGCTTTAACCTCCTGAGCGTTTTACTGATGTCTGGATTTCTGTACCAAAAGAGGTACACTGTTTTTCATTAATTTTTTTTTAAATATTGTAGTCCTGTAACTTACCAAAATATGTCCAAACAAGGGTCTAGTAGATATCCTGAATATAATAAAGTTTGACAACATTACACAACATTACACAATCATGTAAAAAAAAAAATAAATTTATTAATAAAACTAATTAAAAAACACAAAAATCAGCTTAATCAAGAATGCATACATAAATTGAAAATATTGAAAATACTGAAAATGTATTAATTCTGTATACTGTAGAGTACTATATTTTTCTAAAACACCTCCCTAGTGTGGTAAATTTAAAACAAAAGGGGCAGCACAGAGTCCAACATCATATACCTATAGACAAAAACACATAAATAAATTTTGTTGGTATTGAATCCAATACAAAATATTTGAATTTTCCACCAGGACCCCCCCCCCCCCCCCGTCATCAGGAATCGCCAAGGGACACGTACGCGAACGCCAAGCATTCTTATTCTCTCTGTTTTTCCTAGATAGGAACCTTCTTTACCAACTATCTCCAAAACGTAACATGTTCCTCCACACTTGAATATATCAAACCCTATAGAAATAAAGAACCATATAAGAGGGAATCTATCAAACTGATCCCTACTACAAATAACAACGTAAATACCAATGCAATCCATAAAAGGATATCATTCAGATTGGAATTGATTGGAGTACATACATCTTAAACGTATGGGACTACATATTCAGCAGTAAAAACTTATCAGTAAAAGGATAGCCAGTCCGACGCAATTAGCAAAAACTTTACAGGTTTGGGAAGATTACCAACAATTTTTAATTTCAGCTGTCCCATTCCTATCGTACCAATGCTCGTGAATATTGAAAATCTCCACATCCCCTGAGGAAGCCTAGAGGGCGAAACATGTCGGGAAAAGTGACTAACCTTCACTATATGATAACATTGTATGACACTTTAACACAGGTCTCATTCTGTATTCTAAATGAACCCAACAAATTCTGTGTAATTTTAAAGAATTATTGTATATAGTGTGAATTTTGTTTATGGTTTACGAAACCAAATATATGCTAATGCTTTTAACTGTTTAAGCATTAGCCACAAAAGCCTTTTTTTCTTTATCCTCCCCAATGTCTTATGGCCTTACTACTACATAACTAAATCTCATTATTATCATTATCCAAAGCATGTTTACATTACTCTTACATTTTTCCACAATTAAACATTATCAAACACAGTTTTCCTTGCTAAAGGTTGATCCAACCAATGGTATTCATTAGAAATTCAAAATAATCAGTTCCTAGCAGACATTCGCTAGTTACATGCAGTGCTGATGGCTTCCCAGGTTGGGATAGGGAAACACAAC
This sequence comes from Pyxicephalus adspersus, assembly GCF_032062135.1. Taxonomy (NCBI): domain Eukaryota; kingdom Metazoa; phylum Chordata; class Amphibia; order Anura; family Pyxicephalidae; genus Pyxicephalus; species Pyxicephalus adspersus. Next base: position 8,072,993 of record NC_092864.1, read on the forward strand.
TTTCCTATGGAAACATTGTCATTTGCTAAAAGGAATTCAAATAGCTTGCTATTATACTAAGTACTTTAAAGGATCTGTATAAATACATTCATTGCTAATGTCATCAATATCTTCTTGTAAGATGGAAGCTCTTCCATCCAATTGCCATCACAAGTATGGCTCCAGAATCCCAAACTTTGGGTTTTTGTGTCGCTTTATTATGGATCCTAGAAAATAAGAACAAGAGCAGTATCAGATTCTTAGCAGATAATATCAACATGCAGCTATTGCCTAAAAGTCTGGACTATGCCATAGCCTCAATCTACCCTAGCTGGGAGGTTTATCCTAAAAAAATATGTTTGCTCCATTTCCCTCTATTTGGTACCATAATACACCGGTACCTCACTAGAAAAAGTATATGTAACCTGACTGTGTGAGTATGAAGATATGAGGATCTACTGTCTCGTCTAAAAAAAGTCCCTGATGATCAGGACACATGAATAGGGAGCTGATCAGCCAGCATTAGATTAATGAGAACAGTAACAGTGTGGTGAGTCATATTCCATCTTCAGCATCATATATCATCGGAAATGACAGAATTACCATCTCCTAGATATGTGGTGTAATGTGGTGATGAAAGCAGATAAAAAGGTGTCCATGTCTACTACTGACATTACTTAGATTGTAAAGTCTCTCCAATAGATTTTTTTGTATATAGGCATACACCAGTAACCAGCCTAAATCATCAACCAATTCTTTTGCAATCAAACCAAAAAATCATGTTATAAATGTGAATCAGCAGTGTGCATTCAAATGGTTTCAAGTGATTTTAGTATAAGTACATGGGTAGGTAGAATATTGTTTAAATCAGTATCATGGTGTTGCCTATGCCATGAAGATAAAAATAAAAACGCAGGAAGTCCTCCTGACCTCTTCAACAAACTTCATTGAGACTACAGCTCCAAAACTGAACAATAATGTGTAAAAAACAACATTAGTAACGTCAAAGTTACCACACCTCACTTATAAAGAGAATTTAATCCCTGGACTCTAAAAGACTATCTGAAAAAATTTTTAAAAGCATATTAACAAATGCAGTGTTTATATATGCAAAGCTAATTTTTTTATTTGTTTTTTATATAAATGTATTTAAAACCTTTTGATAAAGATCAATTCACTCTGACATGACAGTCTATATCAGCCTTTTAGTGTAAAAAAAAAAAAAAAATCCAGTGATTCAATGTTCTGTGATGTGACAATATAGAACAATTTTTAAGGGGGTGAATACTTTTTTATGTACTGCATTCTCACAGTCAGCAAATTTAAAAGGGGGCATAATCTGATACTTTTTTATTACGATTTTATATTGACACCTAATGTTGGTAAAAATGTGACGATGAAAAAAAAAACAATAATACAGTATTGCAATTGTGTAATGTTATAATTAGACCCATAGGGCACAACAAATTGGGTATGTAGTTTTCTTGTATATGTGTCCCTTATGTGAATTGTTCTTTCCTAAATGCTTAAACTACATAAGCATTGTATAAATATTTCACAGACACAAAGGATCTTACAAGGTATACACATATCTTGCCCAATCCACCACAGTGTCATTATTTTATTTATTAAGCAATATTCTTGAAAAAAAAATTATAAAGCCCAGACAGGAGGAACAATGACTACATCATTGCTGATTTTTGAAAAATTGTTTTGGATGGATCATTCTAGAATTATATTGGCTTAAAAGACAGCTGTGCTGAATGCCTCCTAATGCGGTGGTCAGTGTTTGGGATCTCACACACGTAAATGGTTCTAACTGAACTGGGTTTTAAATGTGGATAGGAAAGTAGGGGATTTGAGCCACCGTTACAGTACATGAAGTGGTGATATATTTATGTACAAACCCTAAAGGACGACCCATCACATTTCTATTTTCTTGCTCATAAATCAGCTTTATAACATTTTGAATTATATTTTAAATCGTTTTTCAAAGATCTTTCTTTAGGTGGAGGCCATTGGCCAGACATACGGATGAGAATCCTTCCTGTTTTTTTTTTTGTTTTTAACTTTCTTTTGCTGTTATTCAGGTAGGTGTTCATTGTCCCTACACCAGGACACATTAACTTCAATAAACTTTAAATAGCACAAACACATTATTGTTTAAGACTTCAGAATAATTGAGTTAGTTTATAGGAGTTCCACAATTAATATATCCTACCCCAGCAGAATAGTTGATATAACCCAGAATGAGTTCAGATTGGTCTACAAATGTCCAGATTGACATCCAGTTGAAGTTTATCAACCTCCCTAGTAGTAACCCCGAGTGTGACTCGGGGTAGAAAAAAATAGCTGAAAGTCACACTCGGACTATGAGAAGTAATAGTAAATACAACTTTACCTGATCCACCAGCGTCCCACGTCGTCCATCGCCGCAATCCTTGTCTTCTTTCTTCCTCCTCTGGGGTCTTCTGCAAACGATGAGTCACCGAGGAAGTTTCCGGTGACGTCGGTGCGTTTGTACGTTGCCGGCGGGGCAGGAAATTAAAAATCCATTTGTATTGCATTCAATACAAAATAACTGTAATGAATGCAATACATTGGATTTCTGTAAGAGCAGTACGTTGTTTTCAAGAACATTTATTTTACAGTATAATATAATAGTATGAGTATATTTATTTAATAAATAAATAAACAATATATATATATAAATATATATATTTAAAATGTATTTAATTAATTCCTCTTTGGTATGTAAATGCCATTAAAAAATATATATTGTGTCTTGGATGCATCCAAATAGTACTGCTGATCCTTCAGAAATCCAAAAAGTTTTGTACTTCCAGCTGTGCTGAAAACCTCACTGTTATAAGTTAGTATTCTCTCGGTAGACTGCAGAACATGTGAAGAAGAGAAGGAGAGGGAGAATTGTTTTGTCAGCATTGTTTTGTAACATACATCCTGTTCTTGGATGACAAGTTGCACCTCAACTGACACAGTATGGTGAGAATTGTCACTGTTAGACAGAAAGTACTTGCAGGATCACAATGTAAAAAAGTAAAATAATGCAGCCACCATATTTAAAGAGCTAGTAATAAAATAAAAGCACAATAGCAAAAAGTAAAAGAAAGTTAAAAAAAAAGATAGAAAAATGTTATCCATTGATTCTGTTTTTTTTTTTTTTCATTTGTTTGTACTATTTTGAGTTAAGAACTATGTTTGTCCCAAACATGTTTATATGTACTTTTGTTCGACCTACTTAGTCCCCCCGATAAAAGTCGGTTCTAATTTTTAACATTCTGTAACTCCTAGCAATCAAATCTTCTACTACAGACCTTAAAAAGAAACTGGAATAACTGAGTCTATCGAATGATCCTAATATTTTCTGTATATTTTGGCCCTGATGATTTTTAAAAATCCATTCCATGTTTTCTGGACCACCCAGCTTCACTTCTGAAAGTGTATTCTCTCCAGCCTTGAAGAGCTTTCATAAATCAGGGCCAATGTATTTGTAGGACATATCTAGTAGTAGTTAGTCACATTATACTGGTCTTTTGTAATGTTGAAGACACTTTGCCACCTATCCAAGCTGTTTCTTCAGTTTAAATAGTGGAGCAGGAGATGTGAAATTAGTATATTCCTGTGCTTAGTATCAGGAAATCTGCACAGCTGTTAAAATTTGAATTACATGGATGAAGCTGTATAAGGTTGTCAATGAGAATTTAAAGGGCATATTAGGCTGAAGACAGATAGTGCCGAAGAGCTTTACCTATGATGGCCTTAGATATACAATGACCTGGATAATTGTCAACCTTCATATACAAATTTGTAGGACATCATTTGCTTTACATACTCTACAGATGAATGTACATGAGCTCACCCAACATCTGACATTTTCTACTTTTTCAACACTGTGTCTATTATTCAAATACTGAACAGCCAATTCATTGTTCTCCTCTTCTTTCTGATCACTATGTTTATATTTCCAATGTGCAAATAGTTTTTATTACAGGGCAATCCATAATTGTCCCCATATCGATTTCCGTGCTTAACCTAAATTTGTAAAAAGAAACTTAACTCAGAACCGAGTAACTAGTTACAACTTTTTTTAACCTGCAGATGCCAGGTTTTAGCTGAGCATAAAGCAATATAAAGGATATGAAGCTGGTTAAAATAAATACCAGGCATACTACATGAATGGCAAGGTATAGTGAAAGAACAATAGTCATAAATAATAATGGATAGGATAGGGGTATAATATGAATATGTTGCATTGAGGGTAATCACCATTTTTAAAAAAATAGTAAATGCGTTGAGGAAAATGCGTTGATCAGAGTGTACAAATATACACTAATGATCTGCATTGTGCGCTTTGACAGGTTACACTTTCAAAGTACAAAGGTATTTGTGGCAAGCCATCCACATATAGAGCTCACCATCTTTTAATATATATATGGAATTGTAAAAGGTGTAAAGCAGGTTTTAATATTTTATGTGAAACCTTATGTAAGTGAAACATATACATACCGTAAGATGTTCTCACATGAGTGCTTTATATGGAAAATTTTCATGAAAATTTTTTTATGAAAAACTTTTTGTGAAATTTTTAATGCTATTGATATTTCATCTTTCTAGATGTTTAAGTGTGACTCTTGATGTTCCTCCACTCTAAGAAATCACTTGAAATAATTATGCATTTCACAGTATTCTTTATCACTGTGCATTTCATTTTTCATTGGCAGCAATAGGGTTTAAATAAATGCAAGTCAAATGAATCCCTAATACTAGTGGAGTAGATTTAATGGTAAGTTCTCTTTGTTTGGGTTTTTTGAAAATATTTGACATTAATAGTATAACCTAAGGAACAGCCACATCATTTTCTATAACTACAAAGTTAACAAAATTAGCTGTTTAAGTAATATACCTATAAATAATAATGTTTATTGAATTACATAAAAAAAAATCAACAATGTTTTTGGTCTAAATTCTTCATATTCTTGTTAAACCAAGCTTTTTCTTATATAGCATAAATGTATAACTCTTTCGTTTAAAAAATAATCTTGGTTCATTGTTTGCCGTTAAGAATTTTTCTATTTCCTTTTACGGATCCTATTATAAATATTGTCAAGCTTTGCTTAACTTCTACCCATATTTTACACATTTTTTTTCTATTGGATTCCATTAGAAAAATTAGCAACAATAATTAAATCCAATATGAAAAAATGTGTGAATTTTAGGTAAAGGAAGCTTAAAAGTCATGATAAAAATGCTGAATTGGTAAACCCTCAAAAAAACATTTAAAATTAAACAATTTAGAAAGGTAAAAAAAAATAATTAGGTAGCATTCTATAATAACTTTATATTGTAATAACTTATACAGTTTTACTTTTATGCTGTTTTATATAATGTAAATTCCTAATTTTTTTTAAAAAAACAATATTTATTGACATTGTTAAATAAATGTTTTACATACATCAGCATGGAAAGATTTACAATTATAGTCCTTTGACTCTTACAAAGAACGTTAGAATGGAGAACTACACAACATCTAAAGTTTTTTATATGGAATCATTTATCTTTAAAGCAGAAGAAAAGCTATATATTTTTGCTTTTTTACTTATTATATATTTTACAGGCCTGGTAATAAATATAATTATCATCACAGTGATATATATCGATAGAAATTTACATACCCCAATGTATCTGTTTTTCTGTAACTTATCCATTGTAGATATCTGTTTTGCCTCAGTCCCTATACCCAAACTACTCTACATGTTACTAACTAACAATAATACAGTGTCCTTTACCAAGTGCTTTACTCAGTTCTGTTTTTATTACCTTTTTGGCACAACTGAAGATGCTCTGTTATTTATAATGGCATATGACCGATATGTTGCAATCTGTAAACCTTTATATTATCACCAAATGTTGGGAAGAAAACATTGCTGGATTCTCATTGCTGCCTCTTGGGTTTCTGCCACTGTGAATTCTTTAATAATAACAAAAGCAGCATCAGCTATGTCATTCTGCCACTCGAAAGTAATTCATCACCTCTTCTGTGACGTCAAAGCCCTGACCAAGATCGCATGTAGCGGCACTGAAAGGTTCTTCATGATGATGTACTTTGAGCTTCTGTTTTTTGGCCTTTGTCCATTTTTATGCAGTGTGACATCCTATTTAAAAATAATTAACATTATCTTGAGTATTAATTCAAAAAATGGAAGGAAAAAAGTATTTTCCACTTGCTCATCCCATCTCATTGTGATGCTCCTCTTCTATGCAAATGGAGCATCTGTGATACTCATTCCAAGATCTCAGTACTCAGAGCTCCTGGAACAAAGCTGCACTGTAATATACACAGCAGTGACCCCCATGTTGAACCCTCTGATTTACACCCTTCGTAATACAGAAGTCAAGAATGCCCTGATGAGATTGGTGAAGAGCAAGTAAAACCTCTACCAAAGACGACACACTACAAAACGACTACACAAACTCTGTAAACATAATGCCAAAAGTGATAGATAAGGAGAGGGAGCTCCTTTCTATATAGGAACAGTCAAATTTATTAATAGGTATAGTTTTATGTAATAATAAGGCATTAATCAGTCACCCAATCACTGTCGATTTGGCTTTAGCACGCAATATGTATTTATAGGTAAAGATAGTCCCCAATGTAATAAATGTCAGTTCCAGGTCTGTTTGGAGCAACTTAGACAAATATTCTTATCCAGAATACATAAAACTGAACTGAAATTTACTTTGCAAAGAATTTGGTCAGCAAAAGAAAAGGCTGAGAAAGCAGAGACTATGAAAACAAGAACTGAGCGCCGTTGCATATTTAAAACAAACTAAATCTTACATATCACCTCACTTGGATCTTGCTAGAGGCTATGTAGGTGACTCTGAAGCCATCTAGTAAGAGATTTTATGGGCTGATAAGATCAAAAGTAAGCTTTATGCCATAAGGTTATACTTTATGATGGGTATAAGCCAAATTCGGCATATGTTCATAAACACACCATCTCCACTCCGGGAATTACTTGGCATTAAAAGCCTGGAAGTCATGTGAGCATAGAGAGTAGAAGAAATCCAACAAAAAAAGGGAAATCCTGAAGGAAAGGCTGATGATGTTTGAAAAAAAAAACATGAACATTGTGAGAAGAAGAACAAGACAATGACCCCAAACAAAAGCCAAACACTATCATACCTGGCTCCTCCTCAGTAAAGGAGGCTCCTCTTTCCTACACATGTGGGCAGTTTTGACCCTGGGTGTGCCTGCTCTTCCAAGCTTTATCAGCCCTGATACTCCTGCTGGCCAACCAGGGGATAACCTTATGATAGCCCTTTGCTATTTAGCTGGCTTAGATACAGCTCTCAGTGCTTGAGCAACGTGACTCCAGCTCCCTTTCTTTGCTTTATTCAGCCATGTTTTCCAGTCCAGTTCCTGTGCTAATCCCTTGTTGTCCAGTCTATTGTTTCCTTGCCTGTTCCCTTGTGCAGTTCCTGTCTTGCTATTCCAGTACCCCCACTGTCTGCCTGTGTCTCCTGCATTCCTACTGGACCCCTGGCACTGATTTTTTACCTTGCTCTGTTCTTCCCCCTTTTATATCCAAGGACCACAATCTAGTAACAGTCTACACTACAACACCTTCACCAATACAGATTCCAAAGAATACCAGGCTGTTACCTAAACTCTGTGCCTTGGCCCTTCAAAGGGCTCACACTTTCACCTAGCAATACACAACGCCCCCTGGTGATTCAGCCTCACTGTGACACTACATATCATTCTATACATTCTATACAAACCCTCATGTAAAGCTTAAAAGGTAGGCAAGGAAGTAGGATAAAATGAAGGCAGCAAAATATGGGGAAAGACCTGAAGCAGTCTACAAAAAGCCTAAGCCCTCAGAGAAGATCTGTCTTCCAGCAAGTCTTCCAGCACCTCAAGAAACAAGACAAAACTACACAAAACTGTGTGGAAATAATTTATTGCCCTGAAGTTGCCAATTATTTGTAAACTAATTAAGAAAACACATTGAAAAGGCAATAATTATACAATCAACATGTGCAAATCTGATAGAAAACAACCTACAAAGACTCAAAGAGTAACTCATACCAAAGGTGCATTTACTAAATAAGGCCTTTAGGGGATGCATATGAATGCAATTCATTTTTAATGTAGTCACTTCCAATCACATGAAAGAGTCATATTTTTGTTAAAAACAAAAATAAATCACAGCTTCATGGAAACTTCCATGTGGGTAAATTCTTCCATAAGCCCTGTTTTCCTAAAGTTGATAAATGTAAAATGGGCATTGTCCTGTTTTATCAATGTTATGGTGGCACTCAATAATGGAGAAAATGGTAAAAAAATGCAATAAAATAATATTTCGGTATTGAAATGTTGTAATGAGATCTACAAGGCACAATAAATTAGTGATGCAGTTTTACCTGTAAATTTCTCTCTTAGGTACAATTTTTTTTAGTAAGCTAAATGTATAAGCAGCATGAGCACATTAAAATTATTGTACAAAATATGACATGTAATAAATCTTTCAATGCACCACACTACTTACCCTACCACTTGTATGTGATATGATTTGCATATTATGGGCAAGAAGGACCAACAACATCCCATGCAGGAGCGACCAGGGCTGCATCATCTCTAATCTGCATATAGAAATTTTGGAAATTTTGTATGGCTTGTTTTAGAATTAAACTGAGCTAAAGATTCTTCAGATACACTTATGATGTGGTCTCCTAAATGTTGGAAATAATTCCAGCTAATAATCCTAATTGTGGATAGAACACTAGGTAGACGGTTGTTGCAGTACACTAACTGGTGGTAGTTTTTTGTACAAAGCCTAAAGGAGGGCCTATCACATTTGAGATTTCATAACCACCTTTAAACTTTATAACACTTTGTATTATAAATAAAAATAGTTATTTTCAATGCTTCCTTTATTACGGTGGACAGTTGGTTAAAGTAAGGTAAGTGTATGTGCTTCCTACACCAGCACACCACACACACATTACTCTATAACTGCTCTTTACAGAATTTACTAAATAATCCTTAGCAGTTGCATAGCCAATGTAATTCTTCCATACCAGTCCATAGCCCATAGTGGTCCTCCACAATCCAGATGGTCTCCCACCCAATTGGTGTTAATACATACCGTAGTAACAGTGATCTTCATTTACAACACACACCCTTTAATTTGCATGAGACACTTGTATAACCATGGCTAGCCACATTATCAACAACCTCTTTCAATAAATGTCTCAGGCGCTGAGAATTCTTAGGATAGATTCTTATTGAACAAAACACAAACATTCAGAAAGTATAGAAGATTTTGTGACACTTCCCATACACTTCTGTTCATCATCAATGCTTTTGTAGGTTCTCATAAAACATAATGAAGCCTCCTTTGTTCTGCTACAAACTTATAAGAGAGGCAGGCATGACTGGGTCAATGAAAGAATTTGAGTATTTTCCTACTAGAAATGTGCTGTCTTAATATTATAGGTTTACATTGATAGCATATTTTAGCTTTCGATATTTTACCTGTACATAGCAAAACTCCATGCGTGTCCCCTTGCCCTATCCCTCATAGAAGTTACCAAACCTACCTAAATGCCCACTTTACTCACCTAGATCCATTCTTTCATGATGTCAAGGTCCCAGGCTTTCTTTTTCTCCCATGTTTAGGAGATCAGTTCTGCTTTCAAGTGACCATGTTACCTCCTGTGTGACATGGACTTGTCCTATTGATTTTTGTTTGCTGGGGGCCTCTCATGATCCTAGAAAAAAAACTTTGTAGGGAAAGACGTCAATGCGAACACTCATTGGCACTCATTGGTACAGCACTTGTAAGGAACTTGGATGGGGGCTTGTGCCTCCCACCTGCTTCTTGATTTTTGTAAGGTAGACTTTAAACCTGATAAAAACATCAAATTTAATGTAAATCTAATAAACATTGGGGCATTCTTGATCAATATATGAATAAAACATGGATAAGGAATGCCCATTCTTTTGATGATCAAAAAGTTAGGGTCTCAGAGGACAGAAGTGGTAGAGAGCAGTGCTTGGGGGATCCAAGTTTTGTATAGGTGAGCTAAGTGGTGTAGTGGTGGGTGCTGTGACAGAAGTACGGAGCTTTGTGGGGGAGCCAAGTGTTGTGGATTGTGGAAGAGCCAGATGGTGTTGTGTGTGAGAGAGACAGTTGTTGTGCAGGGGAACCAGGGGGCAAAAAACATCTGCACTGGCAGCATGAAAGTTGGGGAAATGGTATCTTCTTTTCTAACATGTGCCCAAATACTTAACTCTCAACTCTATGGATTACTGGGCCAGACAGTTTGCAGAATTGTAAGATTATGCCATCCAGGTGCTGTCTTGTAGACCTTTGAGTGTTGTGTTGGAGAGATTTTTTAGTGTGGCAGGTGGAATTGTTGCCCCACATGGATTATGTTGTTTGCCACCAGTTCATAGAATGACACCATGTGGTCTAAGATCTTTAATGTTGGTTAGGGAAAACATTACTATTATTTTTCTAATGAAAACAAGCATTTTAAACGTGTTGTTAAAAAAATTTAAATTATTACTTGGAATTTGAACTGAGACTTGTTTGACCATTCCGACCTCGATTCGGAAACTTTACAGTCCTGAGCACCTTTCTCTGCAAGGTGTTAATTTACAGCATCAAACAATGGTAAGATCCATATTTAATTTACTTATACACAACATGTTTCACAACAGGTCAGCATGAAAATATTCATTCATCTGAACTAGCAGACTTTTAATCAAAATCATCTACTACACAACATCTAAAGTATTTCAGATTGTGCCATATTTTAAAGCAGAAGATAAGTTGTACATTTTTGGGTTTTTATGTATCATATATTTCACAGGCTTGGTAATCAATATAATCATCATCGCAGTGCTATATATTGATGAACATTTACATACCCCTATGTATATGTTTCTCTGTCATTTTTCCATTGTAGATATCTGTTTTATGACAGTCACTGTCTTCAAACTGCTTCAGATTTTTCACACACAATAATACCGTATCATTCACTGACAGCTTTCCTCATTTCTGATTTTTCTTTTTTTTTACCTCCACTAAAGACGTCCCAATATTCATAAGGGCATATGACAGGTATGTTGTAATCTGCAAACCTTTACATTATCACCAAATTTTGGGTAGAAACCATTGTTTGATACTTCTTGCTGCCACCTGGGGTTTTTGCCGTTACAAATTCTTTAATATTAACAAAAGCAGCATCAACTATGTAATTTTGCCACTCAAAAATAATTCCCCACCTCTTCTGTGATGTCAAAGCTCTCATCAAGATTTCATGTAGTAGGAATGGAATGTTCTTCGAGATGATGATATTTGAGTTCATGTTGTCTGGTGTTTGTCCATTTTTTTGCAGTGTGATCTCATATGCAAAAATTATTGACATCATCTTGCACATTTATTCAAATGATGCAAGGAAAAAAAGTCTTCTCCACTTACTCATTCCACCTCACCGTAATCCTCCTCTGCTATTCAAACGCACCATTAGTGTTACTGATTCCAAAATCTCGATAATGCTCCTGGAACAAAGCTGTACTATACTATACACTGCAATGACCCCCATAATAAACCCTCTGATTGATACCCTTCATAATAAAGAAGTCATGGGTGCCCTAATGAGATTGGTGAAGATCAAGTGACTATTTCCAGACAAGAAACAATATTTGAACTTAAAAATAAACACAGTTTTCTCATATATTAACAGTTCAACTTCGGCAGTAGTTTTGTTGACATGTTAGGGTCAGGTAATTGCTAGCTTATAAATATATATCTTTTAAAAAATAATATCTTCCAAGAAATCTTTACAATCTGTCTTTTGCAATCATGATGACCCACAAAAGTGCTACAAGTTCTCCACCTGTGTGCACCAAAACAAACCACATTCAACGGACACAACAAGGCCTCTACTTATAAAGCAGGAAATATGACATTACCTCCAACGTTCCCTGGTGGAGAATCTTCCAGGCACATGTGTTCCAATGGCAGTAATAGATTCTCTACCGTGGAAAGTTGGAGGGAATGTCGAATCTCCTACTTTATAAACAGGGCCCTAAGACCGCTTAATTAAAAAAAAGGTTCATAAACCACTCACATATCATGAAAAACACGCATTTATTCTTGTCTGACTTATAGAAAATATTTTGAATGAAGGTGGAATGTTCTGGGAATTTTCTGAATCTTTTTTTTGTAACGTACCATAATGTACTATAGCACATGTTCCACCTACCCATCCACTCAGCTTTGTGCAAGATGTCACTGTAGAGCAGGGTTGGATGGAACCTTTTGGTTGCTGCAGAGGTTGCTAGAGGTTCCTTGAGCAATGGATAACTTGGACCTCTGGAATCAGTGACACAATGATCTTTTTAGCTATTTGTAAGGATGGCATTCTCCCAAGGGGCCAGCAATGCAATGTAAGAGGCATTCTTCCCACTGACCACCTGTAAGGCCCTGGTCCAGCAACAATACTCGCCAGACAGCAGTCCCCCAATCTAAAGCCACATTCTTCACCTATAGCAAGCCCCGCTCAGCCACAGGATACTGGTTGCCTTTCCCAGCATGGCTAAGGGGAAGCAGGTGCTGCTGCTATTTTTTAGTTCTTTTTGCTGCTGCAAATGACATCACTGGACAGAAAAAATAGCGTTTGATATTGCGATGACTCACAGCATGGGACTGCAGGACAGATAAGCATCTCCTAACACCACCACTTTTACTGTGAGCTGTGGATAGTGTAATAAAAGTCGGGGTTCCCTAAAACCTGAAATTTATTTCAAGGGTTTCTCCATGTTAAAAAGGTTGCGAAACACTGCTATAGAGTATCCTCTAGGATGTCCTCCCCAAATTCTAATGTCCTCCCATCTTTTATTTTATTCTCCTCCTGTTCCTTTACCATGTTTTATCTAAGATCTGAAACTGGTAGATGACACTGGAAAAGAAAAACCTAACAAGGATGAATTGATTAAATATGCCTCAAATGTTATACATAGCGTAATACAATTAAAACACAAAACAAAAGATAAAAGCACTAACGTGTAAAATTGTTGGCACCCAACATTTTCTGCATGTTTGTTGTAAAAACATTTTCAGCACAAACCCTGTAAAACCTCAAGCTGACACATTTGGAATATTACATAATCCTTTCCAGCGACAGATAAAATAAAAGTTTATGTAATTCAAAATAAATTATGTGATTTGACTTTGTGAGCAGTCAAACTATTAAGAACAAGTGGTGAACCTTATTAGCAGCTATAGGAGAAAAACTCCTGCTTGTAGCTGAAAGTAAATGCTATGATTTGACTTTAAAAATGTTCTGTGTCAATAAAATTTTACTGTGTTTTTCAAGAAAAGATTTTTTTTTTTTTTTTTAAACAAACCAATCTAAAATAAAAAACATTAAAACACAGTTAAGTGCAATATAAAAAGACCAATAATTACAATAATAGGGAAGAAAAAAAAGAGAAATTAGGAAACCCTCTGATTTTATAATTATTTAAATTAATATAATTATCCAGCAGAACAAATGTGGCCTTATAAATTGAATATCTAATTTTAGCACTTATACTTTGTTATTTTTCTAGTTTACAATTTCCTTGATTTACAGCAGGAAAAAAGACAGCCTTGGAAAATACTGTGTACTCTTTTCAATTTTATTTTTCAGCTCTAAAACCAGGTATCCTATCAATGTAACCCTGTCCTACTTACCTTAACCTATGTTACAGCATGCTAGCAATATCTTTTTTTATCTTAACTTACCTATCCTGGACCTATTTTGCCCTGTAATCTGATGCAATATGACCATATTGAGCCTAAAACTTTCAGTGTTTGTGAAGCAGTGTCTGTTTTTGATTTTATTTAAACTCTATATACTAGCTTTACCTAAAAGCTGTTTTGAACTGTCCCTCTCTGACCAGCACAGCACCAAAGATTGCCACTAGAGATGAGCCAGAATGCCTCTGAAATTCTCACGAAAATTTCCCCGAACTTCCAATGGGTCAACGAAATTTCGAAAAACTGATTTGGCAAATTCCATTGAAGTGTAGGTTCTCACGCTCCCTGGGCTGTACTTATCATTGACAAGTACAGCCGGGGGAGCGTGGGAACCTGCGATCACAGTTGATTGGAGGCACACGGGGGCTTCCAATCAGCTGTGACTGAAGGCAAACTCCAGATGAACTCTCAGTGGAGATTCTCCATTGAGAGATCATCTGAGTTCGGCAAGAACACAACCTTGTGGCATATCACAAGGCCATTCTCACTCTCAATGAAGTTTCTCTGAGTTCAGTTCCAACAGTCACTGGGCTGTACTTGATCTTTGATAAGTACAGCCCAGTGACAGTGCAAACCTACGGTCACAGCTGATTGGTGGCATGAGTGCCACTACTAAAAGATGAAGATTGAAGATGTAAAACGTCTCAAACCCAACGCATTTCGCCTAACGGCTTCCTCAGGGGTATGTACAGATGTACGTAAATTTGAAGATATGGGAAGAGAAAATGTCAAATTGGAGGTATATAAGGTAACATCAAACTGGAATATTGAGAGACTGGGATGAAAATTAAGAAACATCTATATAGGTGAAATGAAGAGTTTTGTTCATTTTGTCTGAGACCTGAGGTATTGGAGATGTTTATGTGGCTTGTCTGAATGCTAGAGGGATAGAAATGCTGCAGTCAGGTTTTTTCTTCATGTATTCTTTCCATGTATTACTTGCTCTTATTTTAAGAAACTTATGGTGGCTCCCAGAGAATATGTAATTTGGTATTGAAATGGTGTAATGTTGTAATCAGGCTCACAGGGCTCAATAAATTAGTAATATAGTAATATCTGTAAATCTGTCCCTTTGGTGCAGTTTTTTTTAGTAAGCTTGATGTGTAAGCAACATCAAAACATTATAAATGTTTTCCAAAACATGACATGCAAGAAATCATTCAATGCACCACATGAGGGTCATTATTGTACAAATACTGGGCAAAAACTGGAAACAACATCCCATGCAGGACGGACCATGGCTGCAATATTCTGCATATAGTCATTGTGGATTTGTCATGTAGGACAAAGTGTGCTCGGATTCTTCAGATGAATTTATGTTGTGGTCATCTAAATTCTTCATATAAAGCATTTGGATAATATTCTGCCTGAAGATTTTAATTGGAGATAGAAAACTAGGTGGACACAGTCACTGTTGCAGCACTTTTATTAGAGTTTATTTTTTTTTGAAGGAAGATCTGTTGCAATTGAAATTTCATATTCAGCATTTAGCTATATGATACTTTGTATTTATCTTCAAATTAATATTTTTCAAGGTGATTTGCGGAACATTAACGGAGAATACTTTCTTTTTTAGGTATGGTAAGTGTATGGGCTCCTTAGACATGAACAGCACAACAAGACACTTTGCAATACACAAACACATTATTGTAAGAATAAATTAGACAGCACAGGATACATTCATCAATTCATTTCAGTTGCACAACCCGGATCTATACAGCGCAGGGATATAGTACAGGATGAGTACATGGTAGTCCTCCAAAATTCAAATAGAATTCCATCCTGCTATTACAAAATCACAGTATCATTAAAGTGATCTTTAAGTACTCTCTTCATTCACTCTCTTTTACTTGCATAGACAATTATTAGGATAGATTCCTATTATTCAAAACACGACGTACAGAAATCACAGAAGGTTTTGTAACACCTCTCATACACTTCTGTTCATCTTCAATGCTTTTTTAAGGTCCCCAAATGAAGTTCTGTTCTTCTACAAACCATGAAACGAAACAATCAGGACTGGGCCTGAAAGAATAACAAGTGTTCTATAAATGTGTGCTAATGTGTGCTAAACGTGTACTATAAATGTCCTCCTAATATATTGGATTTATATTTATGTCCTAATTTAACTATACACCCTTAAATATACCTCTGAAAGCTAAATTCCATACTCCCCCGTTTCCATAGCTTGTAATTAGTTTCTAGCATAAAATAAAAAAAACAAAAATAAAACATCAATGCCAATTTTATTCACCTTAATCCACAGTCACACGATGCCGGGTCACAAGCCTTCTCTTTCTCAACAGTTGGGTCTGTTTTCTGATGGCCATGTTTTTGTTAAGATTACAAGGACTATTCCTTTTAGATTTTAATTTCTGGTGAATCTCAGGATCCTGAAAAGTGTCTGCAGAAATGATATCAATGTGAGTGGGCAGACAGGGAATGGCTAGCATGGGCATAACTTCAGTACTGGATTACTCTTCACACATACAAAGAACATGAATGAGTGACTTAAGCCTACCATATCCAACTTGGCATTTCTAATAGATTAGACTTCAGATATGATAAAATCTAATGAAAATCTATTGGGACATTCTTGATAAATATATAGTTCAAACATTAATCAGGATTGCCCTGAATCAAGAAGGTGATTGTGGATATGGGGTGCAATAAAAAGCATTGCATATTGGAGACAGATGTTGTGTAGATAAACTAAGTGGGGTAATTGTTGGAGAACCAGATGGTGTACTTGGTAGCCAGGTTCTGTATGGGGGAGTAAGGAGCCATTCAGAGAAGCCAGGTTTTTGAATTTTTGGAAAAGCTAGATGGTGTGTTGTGTGGGAAAGCCATCTGTTGTGCAGGGAATTGGATGGCAATCAGCTGCCACATATGTTCAAATTATTTATTTTTCCTACTTTTTTTAACTATACCAACACAGCTCTGGTTGTTGGTATAGTAAATGGACAAGAGCACTCCCATTGGCTGTTGCTTTTCAGAAGTAGGAGTGCTTTCTGGTAACCAATAGCCAATAGGAGTACTCCCAATCAATAAATAAATAAAGGAACATGTAGGGCCAATAAGTAAACAGCAGAGAGCCCTCTTATTGGCTGCAGGTTGTTTGAAAGCATTTTCTATTGTAAAAGACACTTATACACAATTACAAAATTCAACAATTTATTGTCTATGTTTGCCACTTACATAAAATGTTTCACAATAGGTCAATGTGAAAAGAGAATATTCATTCATCTGAACCAGAAGACTTTTTAATAAACAATGGTGTATCTAAATGATATTTCATTACTTCTTACAACGAATTAACAGTTTTGATGGAGAATTACACAACATCTCAAGTGTTTCAGATTGTGCCATTTTTTAAAGAAGAAGATAAATTATATGTTTTTGGCATTTTGCTTGTCATATATTCCACAGCCCTTTTAATAAATTTGATTATCATTTTAGTGATACATATTGATGAACATTTACATACCCCAATGTATCTGTTTCTCTGTAATTTATCAATTGTAGATATCTGTTTTACGACAGTCACTGTCCCTAAACTGCTTTATATATTACTGACTCACAATAATAATGTATCATTCACTGAGTGCTTTACTCAATTCTGCTTTTACTTTCTTTTTGGTACCACTGAGGATGTTTTATTATTCATAATGGCATATGACCGGTATGTTGCAATCTGTAGGCCTTTACATTATCACCAGATTTTGGGGAGAAAACATTGTTTGATGCTCATTGCTGCCTCCTGGGTTTCTGCCAGTATAAATTCTTTATTAATAACAAAGGCAGCATCAACTATGTCATTTTGCCATTCAAAAGTAATTTACCACCTCTTCTGTGATGTCAAAGCTCTGACCAATATTTCATGTAGTGGGGCTGAAATGTTCTTCATGATTATCTATTTTGAGTTTTTGCTGTTTGGTCTTTGTCCATTTTTATGCAGTGTGATTTCCTATGTAAAAATAATTCAAATCATTGCACATATTACTTCAAGTGATGGAAGGAAAAAAGTCTTGTCTACTTGCTCATCCCACCTCACCGTAATTCTTCTCTTCTATGCAAATGGAGCATCTGTGATACTGATTCCCAGATCTCAGTACTCAGAGCTCCTGGAACAAAGCTGCACTGTATTATACACAGCAGTGACCCCCATGTTAAACCCCCTGATTTACGCCCTTCGTAATAAAGAAGTCAAAGATTCTCTGATGAGATTGGTGAAGATTAGGTGAATCCTCCAAGTCAAGGAAACATTTTTGAACTTACCAGAAATACTTCAGCTATACTTCTGGCAGCACTCATTCCTGGTAGCACCAGTATCATTTTTAGGTCTCTATCTTCTCCTTGGTCCATTACTGAATAAAAGTTGTTCGCTGTTGGCTGAGAATTGGAAGTCTCAAACACAAAGCTGCCAGAAGTCCAGCTCAAGCAGAGACAGTTGGCTTACTGCAATAGAAGATATTAGTAAAGTAATATACTGTATAGTAATAAAAAGTATCTAGCTCTCTGGGCAATGAGCCTCTATATGCACAAACAAAAACTCTATAAATTATATAAATCAATGCTGGTGACCAATGTTAACAACGCTATCCAAATAAACATTGCAAACCTGTGTTCTAAATATTTTTTGTGTTGTGTATACTTTTTACACATATATATAAAAAAACTCATCCAAAATCTTTGCAATCTGTAGTTGGTTCAACCATGATGACCAATGAATGTGTGATGAATTCCACCACCTGTGTGCACCAAAACACACCACAGTCAACAGATTATTATAACCCCTAAATTAAGAGTAGGTCAAACTTCTCCTCATATCAGATAAGGCCTCCGTCTGTTCTTGTCTTTGTGTAACTCCTCCAATGTATGTCCTGATCAAATATTACAATAAATATATAGAAGTATCTCAAAAAGATATTGCAAAAATCTAATTTTGTCAAATTAACTAAAATACATATTTCCAGTTTAAACTTGATAAAAAGATTTTGTACAGGTTAGAAGGACCCGAGGAGGAGTTTTCTGAACTTTGGTTTGGAAACCTTTGTTCTACTCGTCCACTTCACTTTAGCTGTGTAGGATGTCACTGAGGAGTCTTAACACAGATGTACTATCCAAATTCTACCAAAAGATTGTCGGCCTATTTTCCACATGATTCTCCTTTCCCATCACCATGTTTCTTCAAGAATTTATAACTAGTAGATAACACTGGGATAAAATATCCAAACAAGGATAGATTGATCAAATATTCTCATTCCTCCATTTCTATTACAATAATAATATTATATCACCTAAAATAAATCAGATGCTTTACATAATGTGATATTAAAAACCCAAAACACACTCTGTATGTCTTTATAAAACCTTTTTGGCGTAAATGCTGTAAACCCTCAAGTTGAACCTGTTGGAATGCAAACACCTTCAACTGTCATAACATTCATCATGTTTTCCAACAATTTTTTTCTCTTTATTTTCTGATTTATTTTTGTGATAACTACAAGGAAATATAAATTAATGGTCAATCCCTCTGTGTTAGGGTGTTTTTTTTTAACAAGTAATAAGTCCTAAAACCTGGGGATGGAAAAGGAGGAGATTCATGTGAAAGATAGGAGGGCACTAGAATTCAGGGAGGTCCCAGTCATGAACCTACCATGATATCCCACACAGTTAATGTTAAGTGGATGGTGTGATAGACTCTGCAGGACAGAGATTCTAACCTATTTCCTATACTCCTAATAGAAAGATTTCCCTTTATTTCCTCCACCAGTGACTGTACCGTAAATAAGGGATTATTATAAACTAAAAGAAGTTCTAACCCTTCTCAAGGTATTCAGAGTAGGGATGAGTGAGCAAGATTTGTAAGTTTGATCTCATGGCGAATCTGGCCATTCTCGTTTACAGAACATTTAAGCGAGAATGGCCTTCTAATTCGCCATGAGGTCGTGTTCTCGGCGAACAAACAAGGAAAAATGCAAGGTGCGGGAACGGCGACTATTTCTGGAGGAAATGGCGCAGCTGGAAGTGAATCATTTGGTCCCAGGATGCACAGCAAGGCCCAACAGCCCAATCATGAGAGATCTGAGCACAGGCATATATACAGGGAAGGAGGAAGGGGTTAGTCACTCCATCTTGTATTCTGTGTCAGAGAAAGAAGCAGGGATAGAAGTGCATTGTGACAGGGACAGGTTAGGAGCCTTCTGCATATCTTGAAATATACAGATTGTACAGTTTTTGATGCTACCTCTTGCTAACTAGCAAAAAAGGCAAAAACATTTCTGTTCTACTCTCCAAAACAAATACAGATATTTTATTCTGATCCCACTTGCTATCTATCAAAAAAGGCAAAAAAAAAAAAAAATACTGTATATCTCCCAAAAAAATGCAGATATTTCATTCTGATAGCACTTGCTATCTATCAAAAAGCCAGAAAAATGTTTGTTGTTCTTTAAAAAAATACAGATATTTCATTCTGATAGCACTTGCTATATATCAAAAAAGCCAGAAAAAATGTCTGTATTTCTTTCAAACAATAAAGATATTTTGTTCTGATCCCACTTGCTATAAAAAAGCCAGAGAAATGTCTGTATTTCTCTCCAAAAAATAAAGATATTTTATTCTGATCCTACTTGCTATCTTTTAAAATGCCAGAAAAATGTCCGTATTTCTCTCAAAAAAGTACAGATATTTTATTCTGATTCCACTTGCTATCTATTAAAAAAGCTAGAAACATTTCTGTATTTCTTTTAAAAAAAAAAGATGTTTTATTCTGATCCCATTTGCTATCTATCAAAAAAGCCAGAAAAATGTATGTATATCTCAAAAAATACAGATATTTTATTCTGATCCCACTTGCTATCTATCAAAAAAGGCAGAAACATTTCTGTATTTCTCTCAAAACATTGCAGATATTTTATTCTGATAGCAGTTACTAACTATCAAAAAAGCCAGAAAAAAAATTGTATTTCTCTCAAAAAAAATATATATATTATTCTGATCCCACTTGCTATCTATCAAAAAGCCAGAAAAAATTTCTGTATTTCTCTTAAAAAAAAAAAAGATATTTTATTCTGATCCCACTTGCTATAAAAAAGCCAGAAACATGTCCATACTTCTCTCCAAAAAATACAGATATTTTATTCTGATCCCACTTGCTATCTATCAAAAAAGCCAGAAAAATTTCTGTATTTCTCTCCAAAAAAATATATATTTTATTCTGATCCCACTTGCTATTTACCAAAGAAATTGTTTGGTACAGGCATTTTTTCCCGAATAAGTGAAAGATGAGCGGTAGACGCAGGGGAAGGCGTGGCGTTGGGCAACCTGCCGCATCTGGCGGGGTGCATACTCTCCGTGAGTCCACCACTGTAGGACAGTAACAGCAGCAAACCATTGGAAGCAGCAGCACAAGTTGTCAAATAGGTCTGAGAGGTGTGCGGAGCACCAGTACGCTGGTAGATATATTGAGAGGGCATACTACAATCATACAGCCATGTCATGTTGAGAGTATTGTGGATTGCGTCTCAGGGGCCTCAAGTGCAGAAGGCTCTTCTTCTGTAGCAGGCTCTTCTTCTGCAGCAGCAACCAGCACAGCCGTGACAGAAGCAAAGACAGGAGTTAGCATGGCTAACATGCCTGTACCTCCCGATGACTCTTCCTTGTTGTTGGACGAACAACCTGAGGATCTGTCATTGCGAATTTCAGAGCAGGAGGCAGACTTTGAGACCCTTGAAGAGTGTGGTCAGCACTTGCTGGGCGAGGGTTCTGCAACAGTAGCTGCATTTGCGGAGGTGAAAATGAGGATGATGATGACCGCGATGTCACCAGGGAAGCAACGGTGAGTGTAAGGGCTAGCAGCCGTTCCAAAACAGACGTAAAGGAAAGGCAGCAGCAACAGCAGCAACAAACTGGGGATGGAAGGGGACGCAAATCTGCCTCATGTGAGTCCCAAAGAATACACAGACCAGTGGACACAAGCAGGGGAACAGTCAGAGACGACGTGACTGTGGGGGAGATGGAGCTGGAGCAGACGCAGGGCACCCAGCAGACGCAGAGGCAGGCAAAGAAAAAGAGCAGCAGAGTGAATGCACACACCTCTCTAGTTTGGTCCTTTTTTTCAAGCTGTGATGAAGTATCAGCTTCTAGCAGCAGATATCATGGCGTCAGACAAGAAAGGTACTCCAGTAACCCTTTCAGCTCCCCTGGCTCCCAGTCCCTTCAGCCCACTCTACCACAGTTTTGCACAAGGCATAAGGCTATGGGCCCAACCAACAAAGAGTCATCAAATTCAATTCACATCTAGCCAAACTATTGGCCTTGCAGCTACTGCTGTACAGCATTGTTTGCTCCCTTCCTTGACCTGATGGCCTGTGCCGAGCATCCGTGGAATATACTAATCAGGCATTACTTCTCCTACACAGCTGTTCCCAGTTTACATGCACATGTAATTGGTAACCTCTGCCGGGCACTACTTCTCCTACACAGCTGTTCCCAGTTTACATGCACATGTAATTGGTAACCTCTGCCGGGCACTGGCATTCTCGGTGTCTAGTCAAATCCACGTCACCATGGACAGCTGTACAACCAGGCACGGAGTGGGACGCTACCTGTCCTTCACCGCTCACTGGGTGGCCTTGCATAGTTCAGTTGGCAGTGGTTTTCAAGAGGCATTCCTCAGTACTCTACCTCTTCCTCCTTCATTCCTTCTACCAGAAAATCCTTTCTTTTCGACACTCCTCCTGAAAGGGTAACAGCAGAAAACACTGTGGTCACACCACTACGGCTCCCAAAAAAAACACGCATTGCCAGGCAATGCTGAAACTAGTTTCCTTGGGGGAGAAAAGTCACACCACCAGAGAACTCTTGTCCGCTTTGCACAGAGAGGTTGGGGCGTGGCTGATGCCCTCCCGGCTCACATCAGGCAATGTAGTGTGAGACAACGTGTGGCCGCATCGCACGTGGGCCGCATAACACATATGTGCCCTGCTTTGTGCACTTACTGAACCTGGTGGTGCAGAAGTTCTTCCGCATTTACCCAGGACTGCAGGACTTACTGAGACAGGCTCTCTCCATCTGCAGCCATGTACGCTGATTCCCTCCTGCCGCCATGGCGTTTAGCAAGATCCAGCGCCAACAGAGCCATCCACCGCATAGACTGATTTGTTACACTGTGACCAGATGGAACTCCACTCTGCACATGCTCCAGCATCTGTGTGAGCAAAAGCTAGCCATCCGTTATTACTTGGTCAGTGTGGTGCATGGAGGCAGTGGGGCCCTTGGTACAGCCACACAACTGAGCTATTTTACCAGTGACCAGTGGCTGCAGATGGAGATGCTGTGCAAGGTACTGGCCCCCTTTGAGGAGGCCACAAACGTTGTTAGTCGGGAGCGGTCAGGCTGGAACGATGTCATACCCATCATCCTTCTGCTTGATAATACCCTGTGTAGCCTGATGGAAAGTGGCGATGGAAGAGGAGGGGAATAAATGAGGATGAGGGTGACATTACACTCCATAGGGCACAGCCAGCATCGGGAGGAGCATGAAGGGACACTGGCCAGCATCAGGAGGTTCAAAAGGAGGAGGAAGATGATTATGATGATGATGATGAGGGAGACCATGTTCGGGCTGCTGGACAGGAGCCGTCCAACTTGCTTTTGTGCTGTCATGCCTCAGGCACTGTGCGGGTGATGAAACAACAGGAACTGCTGCAGCTTAAAGAGGAGGAGGTGGGTGATGAGGAGGAAGATGTCTTGGCGCCTACTGAGGGACAAGAGGAGGATGAGCCCAGGGAACCCCTCTTTCATATGTGTGTCCACATGTTGCGATGCCTACGGAGGGATGGAGGGATGATTACTGGCTGGCCAAAATGTCACAGTTTTTACCCAACCTGGTACAAGAGTAAGAAAAGGTAACCCGCCCGAGCAGAATACTATGTGACCGGCTGTGTGAGGAGTTCCACATTCCACACAGGGAGCTCAGACAGACACCGCCTCCACCGTACCCTCCTGTAGCGGCGGAAGCAGCAGCAGCATTAGCAGTAGTGGCAGCAGGTCGCACACATCTAAAAGTGTAGGCCAAGGCAGGGGGAATTTTCTGGATGCCTGGTGAATCCTGATGCGGCCACCCCAAACAAGTGAAGTGCAGGGGCATAACCATCGAGAATGGATGAAACGCGGGGTGCACGATTACATTGGCTTTTTTCTGCCTATTGGTAGTGGTGTTAACGACAGCAGTTATGATGAGGAGGCCTGTCCTGACAGTAGTGACGTCATTAATTTTTGGGTCATCAGGCTTGAAATCTGCCAGCACTTGGCACAGTATGCAATCAAGTTTCTTTTGTGCCCTGCATCCAGTGTTCTGTCCAAAAGAGCGCTGGCGGAGTGATAACGGGAAACCGATCACTACTGTCGCCGTAAAATGTCAATTGCCTCACCTGTTTGAAAATGAATGAAAGCAGGAGTAGCATTCTTAGCCAATGTCATGCCTGCCATTGTGTCAGCAAGCAGCATATCTGCTGCTTCTGGGAGGCCAACAAACTGCAGATAAAACCCCCCAGGACTGCCACATTGATAGGTACAGGCACCATTGCTTTGCTTAATTTTTCAGCTATATTTGCTATATTTCTACTAAGAATTGTAAGAGTGAGGATTGGCATTCATGTCATCTACTTCATGATGCAAACTAGAAATATCATCTACCTTCCTAATGCTTCCGGCTCCACAGAGCACAACAACAGTGCTGGTGCACAACACATTTAGGTCTGGCCCTTCTACGTTTAATCACAAATTTCCAATATTTGCATTACACACTTCGGGTTGGCATTGTTGATGCACTACACCCAGCTCTTGTTGCCAGTTACCAATGCAGTCCACGCTCTGTCTCAGGGTCCACAACCTCCTCCTCCTGCTCTTGCTGCTACTGCCACCTTTCAGTACTCCGTTCACAAAAATTGTATTAAACACGTCTGAGTGTCATTGACGATGCACTACACCCAGCTCTAGGTGTCAGTTACCAATGCTCTCCACGCTCCGTCTCAGGGCCCACTGCCTCCTCCTGATGCTGTTGCTGCTGCCGCCTGTCCGTACTCCATTCTCTATAATTGTATTACACACTTCTGGGTGTCATTAACGATACACTTCACCCAGCTCTAGATGCCAGTTACAAATGCGGTCCACGCTCTGTCTCAGGACCCACCACGTCTTCTTGCTGCTGTTACTGCTGTTGCTGCTGCCTGCTAGTGCTAGTGTTGATCGAATAGCTCACTATTCGATTTGACAGCTATTCAATCGAATAGTGAAAAGTTCTCTGGGTGATCAAATGCCGATTTCGAACACCATTGGAGTCAATAGTGCGAGAATACAGGTTTTGTTAGGGGTCAATCAGATTGCTCTTGTAGCCATTTACTAGTTGTATGTGTTGTTGGATAGAGTTTCTCTATCCAAGAATACATAGTACAGCGCTGCAACAGCAATTGCTGTTGCTGCGCTGTGCTTCTACTATGTATTCTTGGATAGAGTTTCTCAAGTCCCCATTTATCACCTGTAGTGCCTGGACATTGTAGTGGAACTGCAGAGGTCTGCAGTTCAGTTTCCCACGTGACGTCACAATGGAGCTGAACTGCATATTATCTCTGCAGTTCCACTACGATCTCTGGACACTACAGGTGATGAATGTTTACTTGTCCCCATTCATCACCTGTAGTGCCCTGTATTCTTGGATAGAGAAACTCTATCCAAAAATGCATAATAGAAGGAGAGCGCGGCAACGGAGATTGCTGTTGCAGCGTTGTACTATGTATTCCTGGATATAGAAACTCTATCCAAGAATACAGGGCACTACAGGTAATGAATGGGGACAAGTCCAGAGGCCACACACTGACTCTCACTGACCCACGCTCCGTCTCTGGTCCTCCGTCCTTTTGCCTAATGTCACCACACTACTTGTCCACAACTTTATGCGTGGCATTCCTAACACATGTCATCCAGGTCATGATGCTAGCTAGCAATTTTTATTATAAATAAACAGAATTTTTTTAGAGTGTTAAGATTTTATGCAGCTATGTAAATTCAATAGGGGTGCGTACATTAAATAGCAATGCGTTGTCCTGCTGTTTTGATGGCAGAGACTGTTGCTAGTGGGTCGAGTTCACCCTTTTTCAATGTCCTAATGTTTATGCTGTATTCTGGACACTGTCCATCACGCAAAAATCCTATTTACCTGCTGTCAATTTGCCTGCCATTTTCTAAAAAACCACAGGGTCTTATTTATCTTTTGTATTTTTTTCCTTGTTGCCACTGTTCGCTTACACTTACCTAGCAAATTTGGTGTTTCTATCTTGTATAGGGACTTTGCTATTAATGTTTAAAGTCGTCCATTGACTCGGAAAATCGATTCACTGAAATTTTGCAAACCCACCGGAAGTTCGAGGAAATGTTTGCAAGACTGTCAGAGGCCTTCTCGCTCATCCCTAATTCAGAGCAGAACAGTTCTTCATCTAACATTATGCACAATACAATATCAAAGAATAAAAAGAGAAGTTGAGGTTTGTCAAGTTTTAGTTTGTTATGCAAAATCAAACAAACATTAGTCTAAGAAGCAGTATCCCCTGATAGCATTAAATAATTGTTTCCCTGAACATTTCTTGTTAATTTACAATAGCAGCATTGAAGTTCATCAGGGTAATAAATAGATCTTGTATTCACGACTTGCTTCTAAGACTTCTTACAGGATGCACTGCTCTACAGGCCAGTGTAATGGTATAGAAAGGCTGCTTAATTTGGGGACCAACATAACAGCCATTGAGTTAATTTCAACAAGGACTAAAAAACAATGATATTCCATCAAAATTCTGCTGGTGGGAGTGTTGGTGATAGGACGAGGGTGGCAATAACTGCTGGTTATTATCGTCATTGCTAATTGAGCACCAACATTACCGGGGCTCATTGTACTAGATAAATGTTTATCAACTAGATTTTCTGTGGAACCCCAGGGTCCCTCCAGAGGTTGCTGGGGGGTTCCTTGACAAATGAGAAATTTGAGACTCTCAGGTCAGTTTAGGTGACACCAATGGTCTAGGGTGACATTCTTCCCACTGGCCAGAAATGTAAGAGACATTTTCCCAGTGACTACCATGCTAATATACTGTGAGTCGTAGATATAGTAATTATAGTAGGGTTTTCCTGAAAGTTATCTCAAGGGGTTCCCCCATGTTACAAAAGGGTCCCTAAGCACTGTACTAGATTTTATGCTACATCAAGAATTGAAAAGCACTATCTCACCTTACTCGATATTATCTACAGTGTAGTTTTAGATTCTGTTTATTTTGGGCAATTGCATTTGCTATAAAGTAATAATACTTATAATAAATAAAAGTATAAATAATAATATTATTAGTAATAATAAAAATTAAAATATATCCAAATTTCATAACATTAGCTAGGAAAAACATACGAATGATAATTAATGGTATAAATTATTGTGCGTATGCATACATGTTAGCCCATATTACTTTATTTATTCTTCAGCATTGTTAACAATAATAATTTAGGAATTGTGACAACAGCCAATGGAAAACACTACAACCAATTTGGAGTTCTATATTTTGCCATACTTTATGAAGACTGAAAATAACTTGTTGCTATTTAGCTTTGTCTTCTTTTTCTTCATCTATTTCATTGGAATCCTTGTGAACATCATTATCATTACAGCTATATGTTTAGACCTCCATTTGCACACCCCGATGTATCTATTTCTCTGCAACTTATCTGTAGTCGATATGTGTTATACAACTGTTACTGTTCCTAAACTCCTCTACATCTTACTTTCTGATGATAAAAAAGTATCCTTCACTCAATGCCTTATCCAGATTTATTTTTTCTTTATAGCAGCCAGTGCTGAAATTATAGTTGTATTTGTAATGGCCTATGACCGATATGTTGCAATTTGTCACCCATTAAACTACCACAATATACTTAATAGAAATGCCTGCATATTATTTGTCATGGTCACCTGGATTTGTGCATGTGTAAATTCATCTTTACTAGCAAAGTCCATTTTGAAAATGATGTTCTGCACCTCTGTCACCATTCACCAGTTCTTCTGTGATGCCAAAGCTCTTCTTAACATTTCCTGTGGTGGAACACATATGTTTTATATTCTTGTGTATGCAAACTGTTTTCTATTAGGGTTTTGTCTAGTGCTGTGCAACTTGGTGTCATACATAAAGATTATCAATGTCATACTAACCATTAAATCTAAGGATGGAAGATCTAAAGCCTTCTCCACCTGCTCATCCCACCTCATTGTCATGGCCACCTATTATGTATCTGGTATTTCTGTGTATATGATACCACCATCAGAACGCTACAGTGTACTGGAACAGACTTTGACCATATTTTACACTACAGTGGTACCCATGTTGAACCCTCTCATATACAGTTTACGGAACAAAGACATGAAGCATTCTTTGAGAAAATTAGTGAGTTAGTTGTTGAAAGTCTACAGGTGTCACAGGTTCTACTTTTCATGCCAGTCTATAATAAGAGAGCTATGCCCAGCATTTATATTGTTGTTTGGATTCGGGACAGAAAAGGTTACTTGCACTCGTGCCTGTTGTTAACCTGTTATCAAGGTAAATCCTGGGGAACATTCCCATTGTCCGGGACCATCAGGGGTTAGGGCCACCTCTGGAACCAATAAGAACAAGCAGGTGGGAAGATAAGATTCAGTTTGGATTGGGATATTCAAGATCTCAAAATTTGCAACGGCCCACAGACCTTGAATCAACCTATAACAAGTTCTAGCAACAATACTCAGATTTAATTAAAGTCCACCACTAGTTGTATCCTTCCACTGGCAACACAACAGACAAAAGCAGAACTTTTTTTATTGTTGTCTGTATCTTCCTACCCTGCAGGCATTAACACCATCTGATCTTTTTTTGTGCAAGTGTACCCAGAGCAGAAAATGAAGAGAATTCTACCTAAAAGGGACATTATTCTTTTTACCCTTTATTAACTTTGTTATCTCAAAAAAAAAACTCCAAAAAACTATGTAACAATATTTTACCTTTGCTTTTTGCTTGCAAACTATATGTGGTTTTTAAAACAGAGCTGGAAAGAGCAAGACAAATTATAATGAGTCATTTGGTATGATTTATTATAGCTCCCCAAGACTGGAGGAGGAGAAAGTCTATCATGGGAGAACCTGAGTGAACTAACAAACATGGAGTGGATCTGGTCCAGGACCAACTAAAAGCAAATTATTTTTTTTTCAAAATTGATTTTTTAAAAGAAAAAAATGGGCCCCATATAGAGAATAAACCCAATTATAAATATATATATATATATATATATATATATATATATATATATATGTACTGGGGTTTAAAGTTTAACATATAAAAATATGTTTAAAAATATTCCCAAAACATGTTGCAAATTACCAAATGAAAACATATTATATAAATGATTGCTGTTGCAGAGGGTTGTTTTGCTAAAAGAGTTTAGTAAAATATTCTACAAGTTAACTTGACTTAAGCTGTGAAGTGAAGAATCCATTGCAGAACAAAGCCCTTTACTGTGTGAATAGCCTAATTGTCTTTGGTGAATCAACCCCTAATGTTTTTTATTATCATACGCAATTCACCTTTCTGTAAGGTTCACCCATGATGGTCTATATTCTCCATTCTTGGGGAGCTTTAATAAGTCAGACACATTGTGTTTCTCAGATTCCTTAGTGATCCCATAGTAGACTAATAGAGGTAATTTTATCTTCTCCTTTGAATCATGATTAGCTACCTTTCTTCATTTTGTCTCTGTGAAGTTCCAATTCCTGGGATATTCCTTCTTACTGCAGATAGACCGACAACAAATCATAACAAGAGATGGGAATATCTGATAAATAAAAGACATACTAATGGTGGGTAGCTAATCATGCCTCAGAGATGAAGATTGAAAAATGCTGATTCCTAGGAGAAGTTTGAAACACTTCCATTCTTGTCTCTTCTGTTTTTTGGCTTTCTGTTTTCTTTTATTCTTTTCTATTCTATTCTTTTTCATTATTGTATTTTATTTTTATTTTTATTTATTATTTTCTAATAAATGTTCCATTGTATTTTATTTTATTTTTATCAAATAATTGTACTATTCTACCATTTTGTTCAACATCTATCAATGCCTCTATAACTTTGAAATCCTTAAAAAATAAGAAGCATCAAACACACCAGCTGAAAATAAAAACATTTGGTAAATATAAGTATATTGAATTTGTAACTAATCACACAATCAAATGAAAATATATTTTTAAAACTTTGTAACAACTTAAAGCCCATCCTCATTTTCTTCATTTTATATTTTAGTTTTGTGTTGAATCACCTAACTTCCTATCTTTATTTGAGGCCTCAGTGGTAACATTTCCCAGCAGTAGTTTGTTACTCCCAAACAGCAAAAATAGGACTTAATTCTCATGCAGATGAACTCCCTAATTACTTTATTATTCTACATTTTGATTATTCCAACAATTGTAATGTTAATAGATCACTAGAGAGATTTATAAAAAGCAGCTTGTTATCTACTAACAAACAAGAAATTAAAAATTATTTCAGCTTTGGGCAAAGAACTTTCAAACTTTTAGCCATTGTAGCCTTTAACAAACAAGTATGAGTAAGACAAAAACTGAACTATATTAACTTCCACCAATAAAGGGAACATTTCTCATTAACAGACTTCAGTAATGCAATAATTTATTACTAAATAATAAAGCTGAGACATAAATATGTCAGCTATGAACCATGCAAATTTTATAAAAGTTGTCCAACTTTCTTTCCTTAGAGAGAGGTTCCCTTTTATAGGATTCTATAAGGATTTGATGTACTTTTTATTATTTAGTATTTCAAATAGTACTAGGAAAATAAAAGTATATGTGCTATTTAAAAGCTATATATAGGTGCAATTAATTGTTAGAAAATAGATTAAACCCATAAGAAAAGTTTTTTATTATATTAAGTACCTAATGCAATTTGAGCTATGTGGAAGAGGATAATGGGAAAAATGTTGTACAGTGATTCCAGAATTTGCCTGAATAAAAAAAAGCTCTCCAAGATTAGAGACAGATCACCCAGGTTCTCCCATGATAGTCTATCTTCTCCAGTCTTGAAAAGCTTTAATAAATCAGACTCATAATATAACAACAACAATACAATAGCAAAAATAACAATTAATGAACAATTTGTACTGATTGTACTGTTTGGATCATTTTTAGTGATAATTTGAAAGATGTCGGTATGTACACATTAGATACACATAGAAATTTTAGCATCACAAAAATAAAAAAGTGAATCTAGTAAATTTCTTTAAGGCTTGACAAGATTAGTGTAATGATTGATTCGTGTTCATTTAGAATAGTAGTATTGATTTGGGTTTACAAATACCTATATTTTATAATGAAAAATTAGTCATTCTGGGTAATAGTAAGTCACTTTATAGATTGGAAAAGCAACATTTAACAATGGGAGCCAAAATGGTAATGTAGGGACAACTAAAACACTAACTAAGGATCAGTTCTAATACACAGCATGTACATTAGTATATGCTAATAAAATCTATTTAGGTAGCAAAGTATTTTTCACTGCTCCATAGCTCAAATATTACCCTGCATCTTAATAAACATTGCCATGATCGTGAGGTCAGCATTCAGAATAGGTAAGTGTTAAAGTATGTTTCATTTTCTTAGTTTTGGATGAAGTTATGAAAGAATAGGATCAATGTCAAATTTTTATTACTATAGAGAAATTTTCCCTGACTTTCCTTGCTCCTAACAATGTTTTGGATTCTCTGACTTCAATGATCTCTCTGATGTTTTGTGGTTTCTGTGTCGGACATGTCAAATCAACATCCTTCCAGATATGTATAATTATTTCTTGTTTTATTATTATTTCTTTTTTTATATATCACCTTCATTCTATAGCCCTGTTTCTGAAAAGTTTTACCAGGAAAAAAGTGAAATGTACTCTACAAAAGTAAAATAAGCAACCTTGCTTTACTTTCACAATGTAAGAGAATACTAGAGCTGTTTTTAAATTTGT